>NW_027397153.1:1985044-2183357 GCF_003265705.2 Callorhinus ursinus | reverse complement strand
GTTTGTTTCCTGAGATTAAGAATTCCTCATATCAGTGAGGTCATATGATACATGTCTTTCTCTGATTGACTTATTTCAGTCAGCATAACACCCTCCAGTTCCATCCATGTCGTTGCAAATGGCAAGATCTCATTCCTTTTGATGGCTGCATAATATTCCATTGTGTATATATACCAGGACTTCTTTATCCATTCATCTGTCAATGGACATCTTGGCTCTTTCCACAGTTTGGCTATTGTGGACATTGCTGCTATAAACATCGGGGTGCACATACCCCTTCGGATCCCTACATTTGTATCTTTGTGGTAAATACCCAGCAGTGCAATTGCTGGATCGTATGGTAGCTCTATTTTCAACTGTTTGAGGAACCTCCATACTGTTCTCCAGAGTGGTTGCACCAGCTTACATTCCCACCAACAGTGTAGGAGGGTTCCCCTTTCTCCACATCCCCGCCAACATCTGTCGTTTCCTGACTTGTTAATTTTAGCCATTCTGACTGGTGTGGGGTGGTATCTCATTGAGGTTTTGATTTGGATTTCCCTGATGCCGAGAGATGTTGAGCACTTTTTCATGTGTCTGTTGGCCATTTGGATGTTTTCTTTGGAAAAATGTCTGTTCATGTCTTCTGCCCATTTCTTGATTGGATTCTTTGTTCTTTGGGTGTTGAGTTTGATAAGTTCTTTATAGATTTTGGATACTAGCCCTTTATCTGATATGTCATTTGCAAATATCTTCTCCCATTCTGTCGGTTGTCTTTTGGTTTTGTGGACTGTTTCTTTTCCTGTGCAAAAGCTTTTCATTTTGATGAAATCCCAATAGTTCATTTTTGCCTTTGCTTCCCTTGCCTTTGGCGATGTTTCTAGGAAGAAGTTGCTGCAGTTGAGGTCGAAGAGGTTGCTACCTGTGTTCTCCTTTAGGATTTTGATGAACTCCTGTCTCACGTTTAGGTCTTTCAACCATTTGGGGTCTATTTTTGTGTGTGGTGTAAGGAAATGGTCCAGTTTCATTCTTCTGCAGTTGGCTGTCCAATTTTCCCAACACCATTTGTTGAAGAGACTGCCTTTTTTCCATTGGACAGTCTTTCCTGCTTTGTCAAAGATGACTTGACCATAGAGTTGAGGGTCCATTTCTGGGCTATTCTGTTCCATTGATCTATGTGTCTGTTTTTGTGCCACTACCATACTGTCTTGATGATGACAGCTTTGTAATAGAGCTGGAAGTCCGGAATTGTGATGCCGCCAGCTTTGCTTTTCTTTTTCAACATTCCTCTGGCTACTCGGGGTCTCTTCTGGTTCCATACAAATTTTAGGATTATTTGTTCCATTTCTTTGAAAAAAGTGGATGGTATCTTGATGGGGATTGCATTGAATGTGTAGATTGCTCTAGGTAGCATTGACATCTTCACAATGTTTGTTCTACCAATCCATGAGCATGGAACCTTTTTCCACTTCTTTGTGTCTTCTTCAATTTCTTTCATGAGTATTTTATAGTTTTCTGAGTACAGATCCTTTGCCTCTTTGGTGAAATTTATCCCTAGGTATCTTATGTTTTTGGGTGCAATTGTAAATGTGATCAACTCCTTGATTTGTCTCTGTTCTGTCTTGTTGGTGTATAGGAATGCCACTGATTTCTGTGCATTGATTTTATATCCTGCTACTTTACTGAATTCCTGCATGAGTTCTAGCAGTTTTGGGGTGGAGTCTTTTGGGTTCTCCACATAAAGTATCATATCATCTGCAAAGAGTGAGAGTTTGACTTCTTCTTTGCTGATTTGGATGCCTTTGATTTCTTTTTGTTGTCTGATTGCTGTGGCTAGGACTTCTAATACTATCTTGAATAGCAGTGGTGATAGTGGACATCCCTGCCGCAATCCTGACCTTAGGGGAAAAGCTCTCAGCTTCTCCCCATTGAGAATGATGTTTGCTGTAGGTTTTTCATAGATGGCTTTTATGATATTGAGGTATGTACCCTCTATCCCTATACTCTGAAGAGTTTTGATCAAGAAAGGATGCTGTACTTTGTCAAATGCTTTTTCTGCATCTATTGAGAGGATCATATGATTCTTGTTCTTTCTTTTGTTAATGTATTGTATCACGCTGATTGATTTGCAGATGTTGAACCAACCTTGCAGCCCAGGGATAAATCCCACTTGGTCGTGGTGAATAATCCTTTTAATGTACTGTTGGATCCTTTTGGCTAGTATTTTGGTCAGAATTTTTGCATCCATGTTCATCAAGGATATTGGTCTATAATTCTCCTTTTTGATGGGGTCTTTGTCTGGTTTTGGGATCAAGGTAATGGTGGCCTCATAAAATGAGTTTGGAAGTTTTCCTTCCATTTCTATTTTTTGGAACAGTTTCGGGAGAATAGGTATTAATTCTTCTTTTAATGTGTGATAGAATTCCCCTGGGAAGCCATCTGGCCCTGGGCTTTTGTTTGTTGGGAGCTTTTTGATGACTGCTTCAATTTCCTTAGTGGTTATAGGTCTGTTCAGGTTTTCTATTTCTTCCTGGTTCAATGTTGGTAGTTGATACATCTCTAGGAATGCACCCATTTCTTCCAGATTATCTAATTTGCTGGCATAGAGTTGCTCATAATATGTTCTTATAATTCTTTGTATTTCTTTGGTGTTGGTTGTGATCTCTCCTCTTTCATTCATGATTCTGTTGATTTGGGTCATTTCTCTTTTCTTTTTGATAAGTCTGGCCAGGGGTTTACCAATCTTGTTAATTCTTTCAAAGAGCCAGCTCCTAGTTTCATTGATCTGTTCTACTGTTCTTTTGGTTTCTATTTCATTGATTTACGCTCTGATCTTTATTATTTCTCTTCTCCTGCCGGGTTTAGGCTTTATTTGCTGTTCTGTCTCTAGCTCCTTTAGGTGTAGGGTTAGGTTGTGTATTTGAGAACTTTCTTGTTTCTTGAGAAAGGCTTGTATTGCTATATACTTTCCTCTCAGGACTGCCTTTGCTGTATCCCAAAGATTTTGAACAGTTGTGTTTTCATTTTCATTGGTTTCCATGAATTTTTTTTAATTCTTCTTTAATTTCCTGGTTGACCCATTCATTCTTCAGTAGGATGCTCTTTAGCCTCCATGTATTTGAGTTCTTTCCGACTTTCCTCTTGTGATTGAGTTCTAGTTTCAAAGCATTGTGGTCCGAAAATATGCAGGGACTAATCCCAATCTTTTGGTACCAGTTGAGACCTGATTTGTGGCCTAGGATGTGATCAATTCTGGAGAATGTTCCATGGGCACTAGAGAAGAATGTGTATTCCGTTGCTTTGGGATGGAATGTTCTGAATATGTCTGTGAAGTCCATTTGGTCCAGTGTGTCATTTAAAGTCTTTATTTCCTTGTTGATCTTTTGCTTAGATGATCTGTCCATTTCAGTCAGGGGGGTGTTGTATTGTTGTCAATGTGTTTCTTTGCATTTGTTATTAATTGCCTTATATAATTGGCCGCTCCCATGTTAGGGGCCTAGATAGTTACAATTGTTAGGTCTTCTTGTTGGATAGACCCTTTAAGTAGGATATAGTGTCCTTCATCTCTTATTACAGTCTTTGTTTTAAAATCTAATTTGTCTGTTATAAGGATTGCCACCCCAGCTTTCTTTAGGTGTCCATTAGCATGGTAAAATGGTTTTCCACACCCTCACTTTCAGTGTGGGGTTGTCTTTGGGTCTACAATGAGTTTCTTGCAGACAGCATATCGATGGGTCTTGTTTTTTAATCCAATCTGTTAGCCTGTGTCTTTTGATTGGGGCATTTAGCCCATTTACATTCAGGGTAACTATTGAAAGATATGAATTTAGTGCCATTGTATTGCCTGTAAGGTGACTGTTACTGTATATTGTCTGTGTTCCTTTCTGATCCCATGCTGCTTTTAGGCTCTCTTTGCTTAGAGGACCCCTTTCAATATTTCTTGGAGGGCTGGTTTCGTGTTTGCAAATTCCTTTAGTTTTTGTTTGTCCTGGAAGCTTTTTACCTCTCCTTCTATTTTCAATGACAGCCTAGCTGGATATAGTATTCTTGGCTGCATATTTTTCTCGTTTCGTGCTCTGAAGATATCATGCCAGTCCTTTCTGGCCTGCCAGGTCTCCGTGGATAGGTCTGTTGCCAATCTAATATTTCTACCATTGTAGTTTACATATCTCTTCTCCCGAGCTGCTTTCGGGATTTTCTCTTTGTCTGTGAGACTCGTAAGTTTTACTATTAGATGTCACGGTGTTGACCTATTTTTATTGATTTTGAGAGGGGTTCTCTGTGCCTCCTGGATTTTGATGCCTGTTTCCTTCCTCACATTAGGGAAGTTCTCTGCTATTATTTGCTCCAATATACCTTCTGCCCCTCTCTCTCTTTCTTCTTCTTCTGGGATCCCAATTATTGTAGTATTGTTTCATCTTATCGTATCGCTTATCTCTTGAATTCTGCCCTCGTGATCCTGTACTTGTTTCTCTCTCTTTTTCTCAGCCTCTTTATTTTCCATCATTTGGTCTTCTATATCGCTGATTCTCTCTTCTGCCTCATTTATCCTAGCAGTTAGTGCCCCCATTTTTGATTGCACCTCATTAATAGCCTTTTTGATTTCGACTTGGTTAGATTTTAGTTCTTTTATTTCTCCAGAAAGGGTGTCTCTAATAACTTCCATGCTTTTTTCAAGCCCAGCTAGTATCTTTAAAATCATGATTCTGAACTCTAGGTCCGACATCGTACTAATGTCCGTATTGGGTAGGCCCCCGGCAGATGGTACTACCTCTTGTTCTTTTTGCTGAGGTGATTTTTTTCGTCTTGTCATTTTGTCCAGAGGAGAATAGATGAATGAAAGAAGAAAATGCTAACAGGTTAACAACGTCCCCAGGAAATATTCTCTATACAAATCAGAAACATGAAACCAGGGGAAAAGAAAGGGAAAGAAAGAAAAAATAAAGAAAAAAAAAACAAAAAGAAAAAGATAAAAACAAAAACAGAACAATACAAAAAAACCAGAATATGATCAAATATGATCAGGCTAGTGCATAGATCAGTGCCACACACTAGATTTTGGGCGTCATTTGGTCTGTTAGAAAAAGTGCCTCCTGGGGCACCTGGGTGGCTCAGTTGGTTGAGCGACTGCCTTCGGCTCGGGTCATGATCTTGGAGTCCCGGGATCGAGTCCCACATCGGGCTCCCTGCTCAGCAGGGAGTCTGCTTCTCCCTCTGACCCTCTTCCCTCTCGTGCTATCTCTCATTCTCTCTCTCTCTAATAAATAAATTTAAAAAATTAAAAAAATATTCCTTAAAAAAAAAAAAAGAAAAAAGTGCCTCCTAAAATTTTAAAGGGAGAAAGACTTATATATGTACAATATAAGGGTTGATACAATGAAGGGATGGAAGATGATTGTAAAGATGGAAATTATTAAAGATTTTATAAAAGGAATTGATAAGATAAGAAGTTGTTTGAAATAAGAAAGAAGATTTTAAAAAAAAGATGAAAAAAGAAAAGGGAGAGAATATGATCAGGCAGGAGACTAGAACAAAGCCATACACTAGTGATTTATGGTATATTTTGATCTGTTAGGAGAAACTGTATCTCAAAATGTTAAAGAGAGAACAACTTATATATATATATGCCAAAAATAAGGGTAACTACTATGAAGGGACAAAATATGACTCTAAAAATGAAAAATAAAAAATGTTTTTTTTAAAAAAGGGATTGATAAGATGTTGGTTGAAAAAGGGAAAAAGAAAAATTAAAAAAAAAACAGTTGAAAAAATTAACTTTGAAAAACTAATGAATCATGGTAAAAAAAAAAAAAGCCATGAATTCTATGTGCAGTATTCCCCTAGCGCGGGAGTTCTCCCGTTCTCATTGATCAGTAAACTTGGTCTTGGCTTGCTGGCTGTTCGTGTTGATCTTCTGGGGGAGGGGCCTGTTGCCGTGGTTCCCAAATATCTTTGCCGGAGGCAGAATTGCCCTGCCCTTGTTGGTCCGGGCTAAGGAAGCTGCTCCGGTTTGCTCTCAGGAGCTTTTGTTCCCTGCAAGCTCTCGGTACAGCCTTGGAGGACCAGGGTGAAAATGGTGGCCTCCCAATCTCCACCCAGAGGAGCCGAGAACTCGGGGCCCCACTCCTCAGTGCGCCCCCAGAGAAAAGCCGTCACTCCCATCTCCCCGGTCTCCGGCCGCACTCCGTGCTCACCCGGCCTGTGACCGAGCGTTTCTATCTCTGGCACCCGACCCCGTGTGGAGTCTCCAAACCCAGCAGATCCCTGCAGTGCGCTCCCGCGCCACTCCTCCCCGGGGAGGAAGGGGAGTCTCCCCAGATCTGCTGCTTGTTGGGTCCCTGCTGGAGGAGCAGTGGCCCGACTGGGCCGCCGATCACAGTTTATGGCCACCCCGAGCTGAGAGCCCGCGCCTCGGCTCCGTCTCTGCAGCCGGCTTCCCCGCTCCGATACCTGGGAGCTCTGGCGCACTCAGGCACCCCCGGTCTTTCTGTGACCCCGAGGGTCCTGAGACCACACTGTCCCACGAGGGTTCCACCCCCCGCTTAGCCACTGGAGCGACGTCCCTCAGCGGAGCCGACTTCTAAAAGTTCCGATTTTGTGCTCCGCGGCTCTATCACTTGCCAGAAGCGGCCGACGGAGGCCCCCTCCCCCGCCGTCTATCCTCCCGACTATCACCTCGGATTCACTTCTCCGCACGCCCTACCTTCCAGTAAGCGGTCGCTTCTCTGTTCAGAGAGTTGTTGCTATTCTTCTCTTCGGTCTCCTGTTGAGTTCGTAGGTGTTCAGAATGGTTTGATCCCCATTCAGCGGAATTCCTGAGACCATACAAAACCCAGGTCTCCTACTCCTCCGCCATCTTGCTCCCCCCACCTGTCACACATACATTTTTAAAGTATGGCATTAGCTAGAGTTTTAATGAAGTGCACAATGGAAAAAATGAATACACAAAATGTTGTAAGATAAATATGAGTCTTACATTGAAAAACCAAGATCCCATTTTGCAAAAAAATAATTCTCCCAACAACATTGCTTGTGGTATCCAGAGGTTAATTTAACAATCTGCCTGTATTTATAGACCTACATATCAGTCCAGTGATACATACATCTTGGTATGGATGTCCATGGAGGTGATGAGGGAGTAAATCAATTGCATAGCATGTGCATAGTGTCTTCCAATGTTTACAGGAAAATAAACTATCCCATACCAGGGATTATAGTGGAATCTTCCCTTCTCTCTCCACTCCCTTCTTTCCTCTGTCCCTCTCTCTCTGTCCACTGGCCCCAACGTGCATTTCTTTGCACATGACGAGTGTATTTGAATAAAACCCATGAAGTAGATACTGGGGGTTAAAATGGGATGTGAAAAGAAAGCTATGTAATGGGATATTATTGAATAGTGCATTATAAATCCCTACTGCATTTCAGTGCTTAAGCTATGAAATATTTTTATATAAAAACATGAAAAGAGAGATATGTTTTTATAAATCACTTTCTGTGGTATATTGGCAAGGCTTTCGGCCTCTACAAATCCTAATGTTCCCCACCCATGGAAATGTGATAGGTAGTACCTAGTCTTCTTTCTCTGATTATGGTAATGCTAAGAGTGTTCTGAAGTTTTCTTTCCCCACTGTATTCTCTGTTTCTTCCAATATATGTTTTATCTTTTTTCTGTTATTCTTCATTTTCCTTGCTTGAAGTTTTTGTCAGATGTCTGATAACCCTCGATTATCTGCTCATAATTAAGGATAAAGGAAGAAAATGATGTTTGGAGGTTCTGAGTGTGTGAATCTGATTGGTTGACATTGAATTTTATTGAATGCTGTTTTTGTTAAAGAATGCCACATTTTTATATCTTTATATCATTCTTCTTTGATCAAATTTCATTGAGAGGAATTTTTTTATCTCCTTTCTGGATGGGTAAAGATCTGGCTAGCTGTCAGAGATCTGGGCGCAACACTCAGAATTAAGGAAGGAGAGCCAGGAATTCTCAGCATTTGATGTTCACGTGGCTCATGGTCATTTAACCTCCCTGTTTTTTAGTATACATACCCTCAACTGTGCTTTGTATTTCCAGAGGGTAAATCTGCAGGTATCTGCTGGAGTGGGACAGAGGCCATTCCCTAGGGACATAGACTGGAGAAGGGATCCAGAAATCTGAATATTTTTCAACAGTTTTTACCTTTCCTCTTATTTTAGCATCTCCCTTTCATTCCCAATAAATACCTAGTGCTAATATTTCCTGAATCTGTAGGGATTCTATTATAAATCTGGTTGGCTCTCACTTTTCCTAAGTCCTGCTTGAGATTCAGCTTTCTTAGTTCTAAGCCAATTATTATTGGTTCATTTGCTTTCCAACTTCTAAAATGTTGCTGTTTTAGTCACTCCTCTTCTCTCTGTCCTTGTGGATCCTATTCGAGTTTTTTGAGGACGTGAAATTAGATGTGTATATTCAATCTACCATCTTATTATCTTATGCCTCTGGAGTAAAGCACCTAGGGATTTATACATTTAGGAAACCCAGAGTAGTCTTCATGGCAGGGATTCAAATACATAAACTACATTTAATTTGGAAGTGAGATACATCTGAATTCTTTAAGGAATTAAATCAAAATATATACACAGTGAAAGAAAATAGTCTTTTTTATTGCTTCCAGATTGTCATTTAACCTTTAATGGAATTGTGAAAGCTAAAAACATTTATTTTATATAGACTATGTTCTTCAGATATTCAAGTAAGGAACTTTGTTTCCAATTAATTAGGTTTATAAAATGATTAAAAATCCTGAGTCTCCCTTCTGGGAATAGGCTTGTCACCTCAAACAAATCCAAGTGAGGCAGGTATGATGATTACTTGGTACTAATGACATATTTTGGAATAATTTGAGATTGTTGGCATTGTTGGAAACCAAGAGAAAAAGTTGAAGGATCCCAGTTGTACAGTATGACTGAACAGGACAATAAGCACAAACGTACAGTACAAAAAGGACATTGTGTTTTTTGGAATGAAATGACATGGAAAATACATTATGAACTGTAAAAAAAACTAATGAAAATGTTTTGCTACCAGTGTGCTTGTTTTCTCCAGTAACTCACTGCTGTTTGAATGTTGCTAGTATTAAAATTTCAACCTGTCACATGCTTTTGCTAAATTACATTTAACACAGCAGCAGAAACACATAAAATTACTTGGCACAATGGGTAGTCTATTCCTAACGTTTCCATTATGTGAGAAGGAATAGAAATTATTTAATAATAGGAGCTAAAATTATAGTTCCTAATCCAAAAGAACTTAAAATATAGCTTGGGTCCTGGAGACACAACCAAAGGAGATCTATATTATTTGAATGTAGAGAAAACCATGAGGAAGAGCGTAGGAAAACTGAAGTAGAATGATAGTGGATCAATTTTGAAATGAGGTCTAAATTGGCCTTTTTTTGGCATTTGTATTTATTAATATAACCAACATTTAATGAGTATCTTGTTTATACCAGAGTTTATGGTTGATACCTGGATATAGACCTGAAAAATAATAAAAATTATCACTAATGTCTACTGAGTGCCAAATATACAACAGGATTTATGGTAGGCAGACTATTAATATGCCCTTTCTTATTTATTCCTCCCAACAAATTTGAGTGGCAATCACTGTGATCCCTAATGACTTTTCTAACATTTATCAGTTAGGGTCTTCATAAGAAACAGAGAATCTGTTTAAATTAGAATAATTTGTGGAGTAGGGTAAGTTTTTAATGAAAGAACTAATTGTAGGGGCTTGGGTAGAATAGAAAAGAACCTTGAAGGATACTGCAGGAACCTCAATTAGTAGTGGCAAAATTGTCACCACCTCTAGTGTGAAAGGACCTGGAAGGAGGGGTAGAATTATGTAAAGCTGGACTCCTTCAGAGCAACAGTGGCAGTTTGTCTAGGGATACAACCGGTCTGGCATTACCCACATAACAGATCTCACTCTCATTCAAATCTCTTCCTAAGGGTTTCCCATTAACCAAACCAAATGAGTCTGTTTATGTATTTCGTAACAGCCCACCAGGCAGAGAATAGGATGGAGGAAGATAGAGAATGGATATGGAGGGAGCTACACATCCAGCACACAAGGCCACACTGTAAGTGACAGTTGCACAATCTGAACCAGGCATAAATGGTTCCAGTGTTCATGGGTTTCTCATAAAGCATTTCAATCTTTCACAGTTCTGCCTTGATAAGATAATAATTTGGTGGGGAGACATTCTTGTCAACAATTATAGTACTTTTACAAATGAAGTGAGCAAGTTTAAGAAGATAAATTGGTGATTTGGGGACATGCCTACTTCTGGCTTATAAATTTTCAAAGGCTTAGGTCTTGCTGTGGCTCTAGACTTTACCAGGATTCTAGAGTCTACTTTATTTTGAAGATTCTAGGGGCACTATAATGAGTTTGACATCTCAAGGAGTTCAATAGCAGGTATGAGATTTTATAAAATATAAATATAAATAAACACACACACACCCCTAACTACAACTCAAGTGTCCAGATATCTAGAAATTGCAAGACCAATACCCTATGGTATTACAGACAAAGGAAACTATTAGAATATGACTGAAGGTTGGAAGCATAAGGAAAGATTTTATAGAAGTGACATTAAAATAGGAATAGGAGATTCAGGAAGTACTCAAGGCTAACTCGATCTGAAATTGTAAAAACTATTAGGGAAATGTCAACTCCTAGGGCATGCCTAAACTTTTAACTCGAAAATCTGGGACCAAAGTCTGATATCCAAGAACTTGGTCTATAGGGGGTCACAGATGGAAGAATTCTGAGAATTAACTGCATTAGACCTCCTAAGGTAAAACAAAATTCTAGCGGGGGCTTTTATTGCTTTTGGCAACATTTTCTCATCTTTAATTGAAAGCATTAGTATGTTTTTCTTCCAGCAAAGGTGATGTGTCATCAAGATGAAGTTTTTGTTCCCCAAAACACATTTTAGGGAACTTTGTGGAACTAAAATGAAAGTAGGAGTAGAAATGCAATCCTCATTCAAGACAGAGTTCAATCTTTATTACCAAACTTCATTATTCATACAAAACCTCACTTTAATTTTTCCTCAATATGCTTTTGGAACTCAGCCGGAAGGTGAGATTTTAATACAGATACTAACACCACCACTTATTTTTATTTTATTTTATCTTATTTTTTTTTTAGAGAGGGAGAGAGAATCCTAAGCAGGCTCCATGCCCAATGGAGGGCTCCTTCTCACAACCTTGAGATCATGACCTAAGCCAAAATCAAGAGTCAGGTGCTTAACCAACTGAGCCACCCAGGCGCCCCAACATCACTACTTACTAATCAAAAGTAAAAGGAATTCTGCTTTTGACTCACTTCTGAGACTTTGGCAAACTTTTTAGTATCTCTCAATTATGGTGGAGCAAATATGAAAGCATCTAAGCACAATGCATGCTAAAAATTCTAAGATCTGTCACTTAGTGAATATTTCCTTTAATTGTTCTCTGGGAATAGGTTTTCCCCTAATGAGACTATTTCTCTCCCATTCCTTTCTAATGATTGCTATAGTTGACAGTAGCAGAAACGAATCTGCATCTTTCCTAAGAACATTTAAAGAAATATGAAAACTGAAAACATTTTAAAAATAAAATCAAATTATTTTTCATATACCTTTAGATTTGGGCATGTTTTTAAGATGACTAATTTAATACTGAACTTAGCATAATACACTTTAGGTTCATCCATGTTGTTTCAAATGGCAAGATATTTGTTTTTATGGCTCAGTAATATTCTTGTGTGTGTGTGTGTGTGTGTATTCATACACCCCACATCTTCTTTTTTAAAGATTTTATTTATTTATTTGAGAGAGAAAAAGAGAGGGAGAGAGCACAAGCAGGGAGAGTGGCAGAGGGAAAGGGAGAAGCAGGCTTCCCTCTGAGCAGGGAGCCTGATGCGGGACTCAATCCCAGGACTCTGGGATCATGATCTGAGCCAAAGGCAGATGCTTAACCAACTGAGCTACCTAGGCATCCCCACTCCACATCTTCTTTATCCATTCATCTATAGATGGATACTTGGATTGCTTCCATATCTTGGCTATTGTAAATAATGCTGCAATAAACACAGGGATGCATATATCTTTTTGAATTAGTGCTTTCACTTCCTTTGGGTAAATAGTAGTGGAATTACTGGATCATATGGTCTTTCTATTTTTAATCTTTTGAGGAACCTCCATACTGTTTTCCACAGTGGCTGCATAAATTTACATTCCCACCAACAGTGCACAAGGATTCCTTTTTCTTTATATTCTTGCCAACATTTATTATTTCTTGTCTTTTTGATTCTAGCCAGGTGTAAGGTGATACCTCATTGTGGTTTTGATCTGCATTTTGCTGATGATTAGTGATGTTGAGCATCTTTTCATGTGTCCTTTGGCCATCAGCATGTCTCCTAGGCAAGGGAAACAAAAGCAAAAATAAACTGCACAGCAAAGTAAACCATCAACAAAATGAAAAGGCAGCCTACTGAATGGAAGAAAATATTTGCAAATGATATATCCAATAAGGGGTTAATATCCAAAATATATAAAGAACTTATACAACTCAACACCGAAAAAAAAAAAGAACCCTCCACAAATTATTTAAAACATGGGGCAGGTGATTAACATAACATGATAAAAAAAATAAAACATGGGGCAGAAGACCTGAATATACATTTTGCCAAAGAAGACCTACAGATGGTTTTTTTTAAATACAGTTTTGATGGATTCTTTTCAGTTACCAGGAAGAGTCAAAATTTTTAAAAATAAAATACAAAGGTCTTATTAACTATCCAAGCTTCTTTAGCCACTCACCACCCATTATAACCACCCAGTCCAACTAAATGTCCAACTCTCTAGCAACATGAAGTTCTCTTCTCTCCAAAATACCAATTGTACACCCTCTGAAAACATATTGTTCCCTCTACCTAGAAGGCCTTTAGTCTTGCTTGCCTACTGAATATTTGTTCCTTCTTTGGAGATGCTGCTCAAATGTCATTTCTTCTGCAAAACTACTCTACCACCCAGGACAATGAAGCTCTGCTTCCTCTGTGCTTTCATATCATTGTACACAAAATTGTACCATAAAGCCTTTTCTTTTGTGGCAATATCCTTGAAGGCAGGGAACACGTATTGCTCAATTTTGTATTTTTCATGTCTACAACCATGACTAGAACATAATAGAAGTTTTCATTATTTAGAGAATAAGTTATTTAATGAATTAATTACAAATAAGGTCTGGTTATAAAGGTCAACCTATATGGATATATTGGTAAGTAGTAGATACTTCCACAGAGAGTGTTCTGTTGTCATATCCATTGGTATTATAAGGTCTGACACAAATAGATTAGTAGGGACCAGGGGAGTTTGGCCTTTAGGTTGTAACTTTAGAGAGTATCCCTGAATTTAACACTATTTTTTATAAAGAGTTGCCAACTGACACTAGCCAATGGAATGGTAGAATAAATGTCTTTCCAGTAAGATGAGTTTTGGTGTGCTAACGAATTGCAACTTCACTATGTTATTCCACACTTCACCTTTGGCTAATGTAAGAAAGATTTGGGGAGTCTTTTCTGGACTCACTTGAGGCTGCTTGCCTCAGTCTTTCTACACCAGGTCTGTTAAGGGTGAACAACTCCATTGTCAAGGTGTGCCTTCTGACCTTTGAAGTATTTCCCTGTTATAATGTGCTGGGAGTTGGGGAAGGGCAATATTGGAGAATCAGGATTAGCTGTAGGTCTTGCTATATGTAAATAATGATTCTTGAATAAATTTTTCCATGAACTGATTCCATTTCAAATTGAGGTTTCCTAGATCTATTAAACCATGTTGAGAATTCCCACTTTCAGGTTTCTTCCTCAAATGTGTCTGAATAGAAACGGCTGAATAAATGCAGTTTTCTGCATAATTTGCACATTCAGTTATTGCTGGAGCATGGTGAGGTCATTCATTCACTAACCCACTGATTTGCTTAATAAATACTTTGAAGCCTTACAATATATCAGACATTGGGCATGCACTGGATATACAGTGTGATATATAGGACTGATAAGGTTTGTCTCTGCCACCATAGAGTTTATAGTCTATTGGGAAAACCACTACATATTTATCAGGCATCTTTTATGAGCCTGGACTCTTCTTAGCAATCAGAGGGATTTAAAAAAACATGAAGATGTAGAAAGCATACTATAACGTCTACAAGGAACTTGCAATTTTGAAGGAAAAGTGAATTAAGACATTGATCCTCATTGGTTAAATAAGATGGGTACTAAAGAGGGCATGTACTGCATGGAGCACTGGGTTTTATACACAAACAATGAATCATGGAACACTACATCAAAAACTAATGATGTAATGTATGGTGATTAACATAACAATAAAAATAAAAAAACCTAATGATGTAATGTATGGTAATTAACATAATAAAAATATATATATTTTTTCCCTTTCCCTAAAACGTTTGGGGTAATTGAGGTTTGATTAAATTTTGATTAAAAAAAAAGAAACCATTTATGCATGGTGTGCTTCTTGGAACAGCTTCAGCCATGCATCAAACTTTTGTGCCTCCCCCAAATTCCTGGTACATGTAAAACTCCATTTCTGTGCACTAAATAGAATGTTCTTTTCAAGTGCTAATCCTTACAGTATCCTATATCTGTTATCTATTAGAGCCCATTTTCAGCATTTCAAACCGTAGTATGAAACATTATGTCTGAGTCATGATGGCAATATAGGGAATATAGAGATGTCTTAAAATACTATTTATAATTGTATAATCTTAATTAGAACAAGAAAGGATGAAGCAGGTATCAGCCTGTGAATTAAAGGTTTTCTTATTCTGAATATTGGTATTCTCTCCCTTTTAAAAAAGAGAAATACAGGTTGTCTGTCTAATGTTCCAAACTTGGAGAGTGATACTGATTGGATATCATTTTGCTTAGGTAAGCACTAACTGGAAAGATAAATGCTTGACATTTGATCTTGCCCTGTCTTGTTTTCCCAAGCAAAGTAAACTAGTTAAACAGTGAAACATGAGTTTTCCATTTCTGCTGCAACTGAACCTTTGAGAAGTACCTGTGAGAAGACAGTCTTACCTTATGGGTCGGAACAATGAAGAAGACCAATTTTAGAGAGCCCTAATCAGGAGATTTACATGGTAGTACATGTTTTACTTCTCCAGATGATACTTTGAGTTTTAATTTGACTCCATCTTGAATTCTCCTGTAAAAACAAGCAAACCACAAATGGGAGCCTACCAGCAAAATGTTAACCGAGGGGAGGTCAACAATGTAGTATCTATCCATTTCCTAATACGTGAACCCTCAGGAAGTTTACCCAGCCTATGAAAATCTTCTATTTTGAGATCAGAGTAGCAAGTAAGGGAATAGAAAGTTGGTGCCATTTGCCCTTTCTCCCTTCCTTCCTGCCATCTTTCTTTCCCTTTCTCCCTCTCATTTATTTTTTTGTTGTTCTTGCAAGAACCTGTAAATATATTTTACCACTTTCATTTTTGAGTGATTGAGGTTAAAAAGTGTTAAATTTGAACTGTGAATAGACCTTGGACAGTTGAAATAGATTGCCAGTAAATTAGCAAGGTTGATAACAGAAAGGTACTCCAAATAGGGTAGATACCAGTAAACTTACTCAGTTTTCTTCTGGAAGCTTTTATTGAGAAAGGCATCTGTAAAATTTGCAGCATTTCTGAATTACAGGGCAGGCCGATTTCAATCTCATAGCTTGTACCTGGCAAATACCACTCTAGAGATAATAGCCAGATCTTTTTTGGTGTGAAGGATCCTCTGTCAATAAATTTTTCCCTTGACAGTGCCAAATATCTGCAAAGGGAAGATCCCTGGGGTCTATGTGTTTAACTAGAACTGCTGTGTTCACATATTTGGTGCAGCTTCCTTATTCTGGAAAAAGAGCATTTACCTCTTCCCAGTCTCCAAAACCTTTGGCTCTGATTGGCTTTTGACCCAGAGGAGTTTCCGGAAGCTGGCTAGCCTTTTTCTGTTCTGTGGACCCTACCATGTGCTTGCCTCTCATAGTGTTCCCAGGTCTTTGATTTATTGGCAAGGGGGAGTACCTCAATATCTTCCAAATAAGTTTTCAGTTGACTTTATGATATACCAGTTTTAACTAAATAGAAAATCAAAATGTTGTCAATTTGACAAAGAAAACTAAATTTTGCTTCAGTTTGGATAATGTCAGTGAATAACGAATTGCTTTCTTTTGCCTTTCAAGTGCCTTATACAAAACAAAAAGCAATTTGTTTTGTAAGTTAAAATCTAAATAGGATGGCAATGTCTTTAGCATGTAAACATCATGACTTTGTTAAATGGAAGTGCTTTATGAAGGAAAGCCTTTTAGTTCATTCACTTATCAAAAAGATTTTTATTTTTACTTCTATTTCTAGCATGAATTTGGTGTTAGGGATTGGGAAATAAAATTCTCTTACAGATTTTGTCAACTTAAGCACGTATCAAAAAATGGCATTAACCAGAGTTTATAGATACATAGTCTCTGAAACCTTTCCAAAGAGAAAAACGGTTTTCCTAAATAAAATAGAGCACTTTAATTATGAGAGCTTTGCTTTGATTTTAATAACTGAAAAATGTTGATGCTTAATTGAAAATATTAGTAAAGAAATTTTTACTGTTTAGCTTTGTTACAAAAATGTTTCATCTAGCAGTTAAAATTGATGGCAACAAAGTGCTTGAAAGGAAAGGGTTTATGTAATTTAATAAATGATACACAGTTATAGCCATACTAGAGACCATAAAATTTCTCTAATAAAAGATCACGGGTATGATTATGGAAATACTGGACCTCTCATTTTACCAGTTGTTGCTTTTACTAAATTTCTTTTTATTAATTTAAAATAAAATGAATTTATTCATGAGTATATAGCTATCAAGAAATAATTTTTGTTAGCAGTTACATATGAAAGCAATCAGATTTTGTCTTCTATAATATTTAGTGATGGAAGAAATAGTCCTTCTATTAGAGAATAATGAAATCATACTTAGGTCCTATGACATAGAGAAGAATGGGTCTGAGTAAGGCTAAGTTCCCCATTAATATACTTGTAAGAAGGTTGTACACAATTTGACATGTATGACAAATGAGCACGTTGGTTCCAAAATATGTTGATCAAGAAAAATCAAAGAGAATATGTAGGAGGCCTAAAGAGTTTTCTGAATAGTTGAAAATGATGTTCATATCTTTAAAAATGGAAGGCATAATGACCCTGAAAATGTTAGATTTTTCTAATTGTTTGTATCCCTGGAAATGTACCTGGGAAATTACTAGTGTGCTCCATGGTTAATTAGCAGGCACCGAAGGAGGTTCCAAGGAGCACTCACATATGATCACAATACCCTCAGCCTTCCTTCATGTTCTGGACTAAACAAACATCATGGCCTATCATGAAGTGTAACTATCTAATGATGTGAACAATATAAGTGACAGGATTTCAAAGTTATAAAGAACATAAATGCCGCCTGATCGACCTCCTTTTGAACATGAAGAAACTGCCCAGAGAACTGAAGATGCTTAGCTAAAGTTTGGCCAGTCTGTGAGAGTCCAATCTGGAGCTAATCTAGGTTTACTGACTTCTCAAACTGGGACTTGCCAAGAGCATTTGTGCTGCTTCAGATGGTGTTTTTGTAGCTAGTGTTTCCCAGCTGCTTGCTGCAATGCTGTTCAGATTTTTGTCTTCCACCTGATAAGATACCTAGAATTCCTCACCATGCAATTAGTGAATAGTGGTCCACAGCCTGAATGTGAATCCTCACTAATGCTTATGCACAGAGACTGATCTTGGCATCCAGGAATACTTTTCTCATAAGCATGCACAGTGTTAACCTATTCAGTTTGGCTTGACATAGAGCACTTTTCTTAGCACCATTTCCCACAGCCTTCACTTATCCTACACTCCAGACATGTCGGCCAACTTGACAGTTCTTAGGCTTGCCATGCACTTTCATGCCACTTTGACATTGCTCTCTAGCATTTCCTCAGCCTGGAATATGTCCTCCACAATTTTCTGTCTTCTAACATCCTTTTCACTAAAAATAAAGAAAACAACACGACCCAGCAACAAAATGTACAAAGAATATGAACAGTCTATTTATTAAAAAAAAAAAGATACTTGGGGGTGCCTGGGTGGCTCAGTTGGTTAAGCGACTGCCTTCGGCTCAGGTCATGATCCTGGAGTCCCAGGATCGAGTCCCACATCGGGCTCCCTGCTCAGCGGGGAGTCGGCTTCTCCCTCTGACCCTCTTCCCTCGTGTGCTCTCTATCTCTCATTCTCTCTCTCTCAAATAAATAAATAAAATCTTAAAAAAAAAAAGATACTTGGGCGCGTGGGTGGCTCAGTCGGTTAAGCGTCTGACTTCGGCTTAGGTCATGATCCCCGGGTCCTGGGATCAAGCCCCGCATCGGGCTCCCTGTTTGGCAGGAAGCCTGCTTCTCCCTCTCCCACTCCCCCTGCTTGTGTTCCCTCTCTCGCTGTCTCTCTCTCTGTCAAATAAATAAATAAATTCTTGAAAAAAAATAAAAATAAAAAAGATACTTGTCGATAAACATATAAAAATGTTCAACCTCATGAATACAGAAGTGCAAATTAAAATGAAATGCCATTTTTCATCTTTGAGATGAACAAAAATATGTTTGCTAATAAGCTCTGTTAATGAAAGTATGGGGGCATAAGTAACCTCATGAACTGTTGGGAAGAGTGCATATTTATGCATCCCTTCTGGGTTCACGATTTGGCATTATCTATCAAAATGAAAAATACATGAACTATTTAAATCTAGCAAAGACAATTCTAGGACTCCAGAAGAAATAGTCACATGTACATTAAAGGGTTGTGCATGAATGTATAGGTGTGTGTGTTCATACAAATGTATATGTGCATGTGGCTTAGGTCTATATGTGCTAACTGTATAGAGGACAATTCAGCCTTTGTATGGTAATAACAATTCCTTGCACATAGGTGGTGCATTAGTGCATCCAAAACATACTCTTCATTTTCTCATTGGAAACTCAGGAATTGGTATTACCTAAGAATCTTTGGAAGAATCTTTTTAAAGCAAAGTTTTTATATTCTGTTACATTCATGTGAAGCTGTTTATTTAAGGAAAGGGAGCTGGTTAGGAGGACCCCCCCCAAAATCAAGCATGTACAACCAGCTTTATAACTCTCCACATGGGTAGCATGAGAGAGGTCAGAAGAGAATACAAGACGACGATGGGCTAGAGGGAAAGGGCTGTGGATGAACAAAACAGGAATTGGGCCAAAGCAGTACCTTGGGATCACCCTCTCCTTTGCCAGACATTTTCTCTAATTCATAAAGAAATTCCCATATGCTTGTTTGCTTTTGGAAGTGATTACCCCCATGTACTCTTCCTCGGACCAAATGAGCTAAACTTCTGCAGAGAAATCAGTACCCCTTCCAAAGACCGTACGATCTGTACTTATTCTGAATAATTCTATACATTAATTGTGAAATTATGTCATTTAGTCTTATTACATTCCATTTTTAATCTGTCTCCAGCTGATTAAAGGTAAACAACATCCAGGGAATGGGTTAAATTTGGAAGTATATGCTTGATAAAATATTCAGTATACCAGTAACTGAAGTTTTTTTCCTGAACTCAGAACAGTGCTGTGAAGTCATCCTTCCATCTTTTCTCAATATCTTATTGCAAAGAAACCCTTGCCAAAACACACAACCACCAGCCTTCCTCTAATTAGCCCTTAAGGAATTGTTTTTAAAGTCTCAATTTCCAGGACACAGATGTAAGCCTAAGTTCTAATTATGAGAGGCATGGGCTTCTTTTCTAATTTTTTTTTTATTTCATTTGCTGACACATGGGACAACCCACTGTGTTTTCTTTAAGGATAATTTTCCAAAGGCAGAGGGGAGGAGGGGTTAGAAAGCAATTGAGCTCTTTCATGAATGGAGATTGTAAAGCAAAAATATAAAACACGTAGTCCTTCCTCAGGAAATAATTCTACGTTTATGCATGAGCTCAGAGCAGTTGGCAACACACATACATGTACATCTGGGTGCACCCACAGGAGCACATGCCTTAATACCAGTGGTGAATAGAAGAGAGGATAAAAAAAAGAACTGTGTTAAGGAGAGGAAAGTGGCTTGAAAACACAGTGCTGATAACACACTAGACACAAAGTAGGAACTGCAGAACTGGAGAATTCAGGCAGAGCACTTGCATTTTGAGAGGCAGAAGGAAAGAGTGAAACTAGCAGTAAGAGTTACGAGAGCTGGGTGCCAGCTTCAAACCAGACCTCCCATATGGCAGATTCTTAATTGTCTATCCAATTAATATTATATTCTCATTCCTTACTATGTCACAATTTTATTTTGGATAGCAACATGATCAGCCAAAAGATTGTATTTCCCATTCTACTTTTCAGGTAGAGATTGTCATGTGATAGTTCTGGCCAATGAGATATAAGTAAGTCATTGGGCAGGGTTTCTATTTTTTTTTTTTTTAGGTTTCTTTTTTTAAATTTTTTTATTATGTTCAGTTAGCCAACATATAGTACACCATTAGTTTTTGATGTAGTGGTCAACAATTCATTAGTTGTGTATAACACCCAGTGCTCATCACCACACGTGCTCTCCTTAATGCCCACCACCTGGCTACCTCATTCCCCGACTCCTCTCCCTTCTGAAACCCTCAGCTTGTTTCCCAGAGTCCAGTCTCTCATGGTTTGTCTCCCTCTCTGATTTCTTCCCATTCAGTTTCCCCTCCCTTCCCCTGTGGCCCTCTGTGCTATTCCTCATGTTCCACATATGAGTGAAGCCATATGATAATTGTCTTTCTCTGCTTATTTCACTGAGCAAAATCTCCTCCAGTTCCATCCATGTGGATGCAAATGGTGGGTATTCATCCTTTCTGCTGGCTGAGTCATATTCCATTGTCTATATGGACCACATCTTCTTTTTCAATTGGGTGGGGTTTCTGAACAAAACTGTCAAAGGGGTCAGAGTCTGCTGGCACACAGGTTTTGCCATTGCCCAAATCTTTCTTGCTTCTTGTTTGGGGAACAAGATGGCTAGTGCTGCAGTGACCATCATGAGATCATGAGATGGCCTATAGGTATGAGAAGCAGAACAGAAAAGAAGGAAGCCTAGGGTATTGACGACTTCACAGAGCTACTATGTAAGCCCCACACTGCCTAACTGCAGACTCTGGCAAAAGAAAAATAACATCCCATTTGTTTAATCCACTGTTTTAAAGTTTTCTATTCGTAGCAAATGAATGCAACCCCCAACTGGCTCAAAGGGGCTCTATATAGAGGGTGTTTGAATCAGATAAGGCTTGCACAATCAGGACTCCTCTAAATCTGAGAATGTAGGCCTCTGCAATGGTCCCTCTACTTCCACCAAAAGCCATTAAGTAACACTTATCAGAATTCTAGAAGGTAGGCAGATCTCCCATGTACAGCAGGAGAAAGCCAACAATAGCCATATCCAACAGCAAGTCTTTCCAGAAAGAAATGGCCATGTACACATGCCAGCAGTCTTTCTTCCTCAAAATTTCCAAGGACAGCATAATTTCTTTCAAACTATTTTTACCAGACTAGTTTCCAAATTGATGAAATTGATGTGGAGTGAACTGTTCCAGGATTGCTTTGAACGGTAGCACAGAGAAATGATGGCAAAGCAGAAATCAAAGTGAACTCAGAGCTGGTTAGTCCTCAAAGAAACTTCCCCTTGGCCTTAGCTGGTACTTGTCCCTACTCATCTCTGCAGCCTAAATTTCATCTTACCTACTTCCTCCTTCCCTCCCCCGCATACCTTTGCCTCTAGCCAAATGTAACTACATGTTATTAATAACATCATGCTATTTCTCACCTCTAAATTTTCCCACATGGTAGTTTCTCTGCTCTTCCATTTAACTCATTTTTGTCCTTTGGAGCTCAGTTCTCATTCTGCATTTTCCTGAAATCTTTCTATTTCTGAAATCTTTCTGTTTCTATCCTTTCCATCCTATCTTCACATATGTACCTCCTTCATTTGCTTCCTGGTTTTATTTTACCACTATGACAGGTCTTACCACAGCGAGCTATCATGACTCTTTGTTTCTTCTAGAGTTGTTGGAAGCATGAACTATGTATGATCCGTTTCTGATTCCTAAACCTTAATACAATACTAAGTAGTACTCATTAAATATTTGTTGAATGAATGGAGGTCATAAATTATTTAAAAATGCTTTTGATATTTTTCCACATTTACAATGCTTTTCTAGAATTGAAGTTATATGTAATAAATATGTCCTTAGGGTAATTTGCTGACATAAAGCCAGGCACTAACCAGGTTTCATCATAATGCTGGATAAACTCTAAGATGATTTCAGGTAGAACACACAGGGAGAAATAACTTAATGTAGAACTTTCTTCTACATGTTAATACTATGGCAAATAAATCTTGTGGTTTATATCCCCGCTTTGTTTTTCATGTTTTTGTATTTCAGGCCAAGTGGGCTCTGTGTGAACTAATTTATGATCAGGGATTGGAGGAAGATGTCATAGTTAAAGAGTAAGCATACATACATTTTTTGTTTATATTGCACTGAGAAGGCTGGTATTCTTGGAAATCGGCAGGTGAGCGTAACACTCGGGAAGGATGGAGGAATACCTGACATCAGCCCAACAGCACCCATGATGGACATAGCAGATCACTGCATTCTTTCACACAGATCCTACATATTCCCCCAGTCTTTTCTAACATCTCCAATCAACCATTATCAATCAATCAGAGTCAGCCTGTGGAGTAAAAGCATTGTTACATCTGGGTTAGATAAAAGATTCTGGGTGTTGGAAATCAGGACAGTGATTAACCTGTAGATAGGAATGGTATATCTATATCTTGGCACATTTAAGGGTGTAGAGTTAACTATACTGAGACAAGGTATCTCATAGTTTCGTCCCAAGAGAGATAATAGGTTTATCTGTGTCAGCTAGAGGCATATGTTTTCAGACTTGGTTGTGTATCAGAATCACTGGGAGGGCTTATTGAAACAGATTGCTGTCATACCCCCAGGGTTTTTGATCATGTAGTTCTGGGGTCAAGTCTAGGAATTTGCATTTTTAACAAATTCCCAGGGATTGATGATCCTTTCCTTACAGGGAATATGCTTTGAGAATCACTACCCTAGATATTTGAATTAAGGGGATTGTAGTCCATATTTGGAAAAAATTTAGGAGATTGCAGAAATAAATGAATATCCCCTGAGGCTAAATTCTGTGCTAAGGACAACATAAAGGAATAGAACATGTGCCCTTTTCCCCCAAAGAATGAATCATGTCCTTAGATATCTAAGTCAGACTCTCCCTAGGTGATCTCATTCCCACCCACAGCCTGCCTGCCATTTCCACACGGAATACTAGCAAGTATGTATTTCTACTTTTGTTGACCCTCATGCAAATCAGACTCATGCATCTAAGTGCTCACTGACTTTCTCATCTGGATGTCCAGTATATATCTTCCAGACCAGAGATGGCAAATAGGCTTATCTCCTGTGCCAACTAGAATTAATAGTAGCTAGGCTGAATTGAGAAGGATTCTGAAGTCAGGACAGGTTTAAGGTGAAAAAACAAACAAACACTGATTAATTTGTCTGTCAGGAGCATAGGAGTACTTGGTGTTCCCATCTAAGGAGGAAACTAAACATTTCCTGATCCAAGCCATCTATCTCCTCCTCCTCCTCTTTTCAGTTGGTGAATTCTATGAAGAGATTGGAAAGTGCCTTTTGTTTCCTTTAGGACCAGGGCAAGTACTATAACCCTGGACAAACAATTCCATTCTTATATAATTACCTAATGTAAGCCATCTTGCTTTAGAATTTCTTGTTCGACTCTCCTAGTATTGCTTCTTTATTGTCCAAAAGTATCTGCTCTCTTACTCTCTAGGTTATGTTAATAGGGTATCTATGAGCTTTGAACAGTAAATTCTGAGTATCAGCTTTGGATACCTCTTCACATACCTGTCTTCAAATTAACAGCTGCCTGTAATGAGTTACTTATGCAAATCTGTGGTTTTCATCTCTACGAATCCCTTTATTGTACTGAGCACAATATTCCGGTAATGGTACCATATCAACCAAGAAACTTATTCCTTCCTCTTTTTACCTGCTAATTAGTTTTCAGTCTTCACTAATATTTATTACGTAGCTTCTCTCCATTTCTACCACTGTCAGTGTATTATATCACTGACTGTCTTGGTTCTTCTTGGCTACAGTCTCTTTTCCTAACCCAAAAATGTGATCGTTGAACCTCCAACCTGTTTAAAACTCTTCAATAACTTTGAAAAAGGTCGATGGTATTTTGATAGGGATTGCATTAAATGTGTAGATTGCTCTAGGTAGCATTGACATCTTCACAATATTTGTTCTTCCAATCCATGAGCATGGAACGTTTTTCCACTTCTTTGTGTCTTCCTCAATTTCTTTCATGAGTATTTTATAGTTTTCTGAGTACAGATTCTTTGCCTCTTTGGCTAGATTTATTCCTAGGTATCATGGTTTTGGGTGCAATTGTAAATGGGCTCGACTCCTTAATTTCTCTCTCTTCTGTCTTGTTGTTGGTATATAGGAATGCCACTGATTTCTGTGCATTGATTTTATATCCTGCCACTTTACTGAATTCCTGTATGAGTTCTAGCAGTTTTGGGGTGGAGTCTCTTGGGTTTTCCACATAAAGTATCATAACATCTGCGAAGAGTGAGAGTTTGACTTCCTCTTTGCCGATTTGGATGCCTTTGATTTCTTTTTGTTGTCTGATTGCTGTGGCTAGGACTTCTAGTACTATATTGAATAGCAGTGGTGATAGTGGACATCCCTGCCATGTTCCTGACCTTAGGGGGAAAGCTCTCAGTTTTTCCCCATTGAGAATGCTATTTGCTGTGGGTTTTTCATTGATGGCTTTTATGATATTGAGGTATGTACCCTCTATCCCTATACTCTGAAGAGTTTTGATCGAGAAAGGATGCTGTACTTTGTCAAATGCTTTTTCTGCATCTATTGAGAGGATCATATGGTTCTTGTTCTTTCTTTTATTATTTTTTTAAGATTTTATTTATTTATTTGAGAGAGCGAGAATGAGAGAGAGAGAGAGCACACGAGAGGGGGGAGCGTCAGAGGGAGAAGCAGACTCCCCGCCGAGCAGGGAGCCTGATGTGGGACTCGATCCCGGGACTCCAGGATCATGACCTGAGCCGAAGGCAGTCGCTTAACCAACTGAGCCACCCAGGCGCCTGTTCTTTCTTTTATTAATGTATCACACTGATTGATTTGCAGATGTTGAACCAAACTTGCAGCCCAGGAATAATTCCCACTTGGTCGTGGTGAATAATCCTTTTAATGTACTGTTGGCTCCTATTGGCTAGTATTTTGGTGAGAATTTTTGCATCCATGTTCCTCAGGGATATTGGTATGTAATTCTCCTTTTTGATGGGGTCTGGAACAAATAATCCTAAAATTTGTATGGAACCAGAAAAGACCCCAAATAGCCAGAAAAATGTTGAAAAAGAAAAGCAAAGCCAGTGGCATCCCAATTCCGGACTTCAAGCTCTATTACAAAGCTGTAATCATCAAGAGAGTATGGTATGGGCACAAAAACAGACACATAGATCAATGGAACAGAATAGAGAGCCCAGAAATGGATCCTCAACTCCATGGTCAACTAATCTTCAACAAAGCAGGAAAGCATGTCCAATGGAAAAAAGACAGTCTCTTCAACAAATGGTGTTGGGAAAATTGGACAGCCACATGCAGAAGAATGAATCTGGACCATTTCCTTACACCACACACAAAAATAGACGAAAAATGGATGAAAGACCTAAATGTGAGACAGGAGTCCATCAAAATCCTAAAGGAGAACACAGGAAGCAACCTCTTTGACCTCAGCCACAGCAACTTCTTCCTAGAAACACCACCAAAGGCAAGGGAAGCAAGGGCAGAAATGAACTATTGGGACTTCATCAAGATAAAAAGCTCTTGCACAGCAAAAGAAAAAGTCCACAAAACCAAAAGACAGCCAACAGAGTGGGAGAAGATATTTGCAAATGACATATCAGATAAAGGGCTAGTATCCAAAATCTATAAAGAACTTATCAAACTCAACACCCAAAGAACAAATGATCCAATCAAGAAATGGGCAGAAGACATGAACAGACATTTTTCCCCAGAAGACCTCCAAATGGCCAACAGACACATGAAAAAGTGCTCAACATTGCTCGGCATCAGGGAAATCCAAATCAAAACCTCCCAATGAGATACCACCTCACACCCGTAAGAATGGTTAAAATTAACAAGTCAGGAAATGACACATGTTGGCAGGGATGCGGAGAAAGGGGAACCCTCCTACACTGTTGGTGGGAATGCAAGCTGGTGCAGGCCCTCTGGAAAACAGTATGGAGGTTCCTCAAAGAGTTGAAAATAGAGCTACTATATGACCCAGCAATTGCACTACTGGGTATTTACCCCAAGGATACAAAGGTAGTGACCTAAAGGGGTACGTGCAGCCTGATGTTTCTAGCAGCAATGTCCACAATAGCCAAACTATGGAAAGAGCCAAGATGTCCATCGACAGGTGAATGGATTAGGAAGATGTGGTATATATATACAATGAAATATTATGCAGACATCAAAAGGAATGGGATCTTGCCATTTGCAATGACGTGGATGGAACTGGAGGGTATTATGCTGAGTGAAATAAGTCAGTCAGAGAAAGACGTATCATATGATCTCACTGATATGAGGACTTCTTAAATTCAGGAAACAAACTGAGGGTTGCTGGAGTGGTGGGGATGGGAGGGATGGGGTGGCTGGGTGATAGATATTGGGGAGGGTATGTGCTATGGTGAGCGCTGTGAATTGTGTAAGACTGTTGAATCACCGACCTGTACCTCTGAAACAAATAATACATTATAAGTTAAAAAAAAAAAAGTAGGAAGGAAAAAATGAAGGGGGGGGGAAATTGGAGGGGGAAAGGTACCATGAAAGAGTATGGACTCTGAGAACCAAACTGAGGGTTCTAGAGGGGAGGGTGTGGGGGGATGGGTTAGCCTGGTGATGGGTATTAAAGAGGGCAAGTTCTGCATGGAGCAGTGGGTGTTATACACAAACAATGAATTATGGAACACTACATCAAAAACTACTGATGTCATGTATGGTGATTAACATAATATAATAATGAAAAAAAAGATGTTAAAAAAACTCTTGAATAACTCTCCATTGCCTACAGTACTGTTTTTCAAATATTCTTTTTGAAAGACCTATAATTATACAGAGGAGATGACATTTGTTCTGGCTCATAAGGCATTAGTTCCCTAGGCACAGAAATTGAAATATTTTATTCTAGGCCAATTAAAATTGATGGGATTGGGTGGGGGGGAATATTCAAGTATCTAATAAAATGACACTACAGGTACCCTTGTCTCCACTTCAACCAAGTTGTTTCTGTGATTTATTTTATATTTTGAGTCTAGCATAAGTTTTCCCTTGGAAAAAAATTTTAAGAAAAAAAAATCTGGGAGTGCCCAGATGGCTCAGTTGGTTAAGAGTCCGACTCCTGTTTTCGGCTCAGGTCAGATTCTCAGAGTCATGAGATCGAGCCCCACATGGGCCTCACACTGGGCATGGAGCCTACTTAAGATTCTCTCTCTCCCTCTGCCCTTCCCCCACCATGTGCTTGCGTGCCCGCGTGCGTGCGTGCGCGCACGCACGCACACACACACAAACACACAGGATCTCTCTCTCTCGCTCTAAAAAAAAAAATCTTTAAACATTTGTGAATGCAAGATAAAATCTGCAGATATATTAAGTAGTCAAGACTCTCCATGATCTAGCCCCCAGTTATCTTTCCAGCCTCTTATCTTACTATATTAACTTGTGTCCTCTTTCAAATAAATACAAGTGTTCCCCAACACCCCTTTTCCCTGTGTTTTCATCTGTGCACATGCTGTTCTTTCTACCTGGAGCACCATTTTTTTTTAAATCTCTCCAGCCCAGTGAACTTACTCAATATGGCCCAGAGCAAATATCAACTTCTAGGCTGAGTCAGACACAACTTAGATCATTTGTGTTCCCACAATGCTTTGCAAATACTGCACTATGGCAAATATTCTCTTGATTCAGACAAAAATTCCTGGAGGAGGCAACATCTTTAATTGCCCCACATTCTACCACTTTATCTGACACAGAGTAGCTGCTGTTCAGTACATGTGCTAAAATGAATGGACGTGAAAATAAAATGTTACTAGGCATGTAATAACACTGATTTACATTTGTATTATGTGATATTTGATGCTTTCTATTTCTGTGCCATGCAGTGGTAGAGGTGGTACCAAAATAACTGGTATTAAATTCTGGATCCATGCTCTATTGGATTTATGGCCTTTGGCAAGTTACCTAACCTCTCCATATTATAATTTTTTCATGAGTAGGGAGATAAGGGGCTACTTGAAAAGAAGGAATTAGTTGACATATTAATCACTTAGCACAGCACTCAGCTCATCATAAGTACTCAGTATGTTAGCTAATGCTATTACCTATGTAGATTGATACATTGACTTAACATTCATTAGGTAAGTATATTTTATTCTCACATTTGGACAACTGAGAATCTTTAGGACTTATTCAAGTCTCCTCTGTTAACTCATAACAATCCTATGTTAATAAAAAAAAGACAATGAAATGAATCAATTTTTAAGCTATATTTAGAACTTTTGAGCAATGAAGATATTTTCTAAAATAAATCAGGTTATTAAGGCTTTATTTTTACTGTGTTCTATATTTCCACTCCTAGGACATTTGCAAAGAATCCAGTATGAAAGAAAGAAAGTCATTACACCTAGTCACTCATTTTTTGAATTGCTTCCTAATTGCCTGTTTAAGCTTGATTTCAATTAGGGTATAATTTGCAATCAATAAAATGCACAAATAAGTGTTCAGTTCAATGCCTTGACAAGCTTTTGAACCCCTGTAACTACAATCACAATGAAGATATCCAATATTACCGTCACCCCAGGAAGTTTCTCATGTCTCTGCTAAGCCAATTTCTATATCATCCTTACAGAAGCAACCACTTAGTAACTTATTGCACCAAAGATTAGTTTTGACTTTTCTTGTAAAACTACAAGATAAACTGGATCATGCAGTATGCACTTTTTGTGTCTGGATTCTTTCACTCAAAGTCATGTTTTTTAGATGCATCTGTGTTGTTGCATTTATCTATTTCATTGTTTTCTATGGCTAAGGAGTATTCCATTATACAACTATACTTCAATTTTTTACCATGCTCCCATTGATGAGCATTTGGGTTGGCCTCCAGTTTGGGGCTGTTATAAAACAAGGTTACTATAAATGAATGGTCTTGTACAAGTCAGTTTGTGGACCTCTGTTTTCATGTCTTTTCATTAAATACCTAGGAATTGAATTGGTGGGTCATAGGGTAAATGTACATTTAACTTTATAAGAAACTGCCACACTATTTTCCAAAGTGGTTGTACCATTTTACACTCCCACTGGGAATGCATATCCTTGTCAAAATATGATGTAGTCAAACTTTTATATTTTAGCCAACATATTGAATATGAAATTTTATCTCATTAGGATTTGATTTTGCACTTCCGTAGTGAGTTTATATTAAACACCTCATCACATGTTTATTGACTATATGTGTATATACATACACAGATATACACATACCACATACACATGTTTATTGTTTTTCAAGAAGCTATTATAATTTTTTTATATATCAGTATATGAAACATTTTGTCATATAGATGTACACAAATATTTTTTCCAGTCTCTGACTCTGTCAAAAATAAACAAAGCCAGACATTAAACTGGTTAAAACAGGTTTTATTCAGTAGGGAGGGGGAGCAAGCAGGGACTCAAGTGAAAAATTACAAAGAGTTGGTCAGTGTAAATGTGATTAGGCCAGCTGTGTCTGCTGGCTGGCAATTATGGAAGTTAGGGATTGTATCTTGCCATAGAGACTGGGAGACAGTCCCTATCCTTCATGATGATTACATTGTAAGGGATGGCTTTCAAGCCCTTGAGGAAGACAGCCTGAGTTGTAGAAGATACATATGCATCTGAAAGAGACAGAGGAAGGATTCACAATTGTAAACCTTTTGTAGCAAATTCTTTAGGAAAAAAGAGATGGGTCAGGGGCCTTGGCTAGAACAAACAGTAAATTCTTTTGACAAGCCTTGGGTTCTTTACAGACAGGAACTGTTGTGGGGGGGTTGGGGAGTCACGCAGGGAAGTGGATTTACGCTGCCAAAAGCCATGCTAGTGTTGGTGAAGTGTCTTAGTGCAGAGTGCTGAGAGATTTTTTTGTATTTCTCACTTGCCTATTAATTTTCTGAATGGTATCTTGAATAAAACTACTTTTAATTTTTATAAAGTCCAGTTAATTCTTCTTTGTCTTTTATGATTGATATGTGTGTGTGTTCCTCTCTGAGTTCTCTTTGCCTACCCTAAAATTACAAAATATTGTGGAGGCACCTGGGTGGCACAGACAGTTAAGCACCTGACTTGGTTTTGGCTCAGGCCCTGATCTCAGGGTCATGAGATCGAGCTCTGCGTCAGTTTTCATGCTCAGTGAGGAGTCTGCTCAGAACTCTCTCCCTCTCTCTCTGCCCCTCCCACCCCATGCTCACTCTGTCTAAAATAAACAAATCTTAAAAAAAAAATTTGGAAATATTTTCTTTTGGGAGATTTGTACTTCTGGGTTTGCCATTCAGGTCTGTGATCCATCTCAAATTAATTTTGTATATAGACAGATTTCTATTCTGGTGTATTTTCTCCCCATATAAACATATAATTTCCCAGCACTATTTTTTTAAATAGGCATACCTTCTCCTTTATTGAATTGACTTGGCCTCTAGGTATAAAATCACTTGGCAATATATGTGTGAGTCTATTTCTGGACTACCTATTATGGTCCATTGATCTATTATTCTTTCACCAATACTACACTGTCTTAATTTCCAAAAATTTAGATTAAGCTTTGAAATCTCGTAGGTTGAATCCTCCATATTTGCTTTTTCAAGATTGTTTTGGATGTATTAGATCTTTTGCATCATCAGATAATTATTTTTTGAAAATTCATCCTGAAATTTTGATAAGGATTGCATCGAACATAGGCAAATTTGAGGAGAACAATATCCTAATAATAGTGAGATTTTCAGCACATGGAAGTTTTCCATATGTATTTTAGTACTTTTTAATTTCTTTCAGTGATGTTTGTAATTTCCAATGTACTTGTATTACACATCTCCATTAGACTCTTTCTTTTATTTTTTTCATTAGTTTAAGGATAGAATTTAGTGATTCATCAGTTGCATATAACACCCGGTTCTCATTCTATCAAGTGCCCTCCTTAATGCCCACCACCAAGTTATCCCATCTCCCATCCACCTCCCCCACAGCAATCCTCAGTTTGTTTCCTAGAGTTGGGGCTTTCATGGTTTGTCTCCCTCTCTGATGACTTCCCATTCAGTTTTCCCTCTCTTCCCCTATGATCCTCTGCAATGTTTCTTATATTCCTCATATGAGTGAACCATGTGATAATTGTCTTTCTCTGATTGACTTATTTTGCTCAGCATAATACCCTCTGGTTCCATCCACATTATTACAAATGGCAAGGTTTCATCCTTTCTGATGGCTAATATTCCACTATATATATATATATATATATATATATATATAAAATCTATATATATATCTTCTTTATCCCTTCATTTGTCGACAGACATCTGGGCTCTTTCCATAGTTTGGCTATTGTGGACGTTGCTACTATAAACATTGGGGTGCATCACTGTATTTATTTTGGATAAATACCTAGTAGTATAATTTCTGGATCATAGGGTAATTCTATTTTTAACTTTTGAGGAACCTCCATACCGTTTTCCAGAGTGGCTGTACCACAGGCAGCAACCTCTTTGACCTCAGCCGCAGCAACTTCCTGCTAGACACGTCTCCAGAGGCAAGGGAAACAAAAGCAAAAATGAACTATTAGGACCTCATCAAGATAAAAAGCTTTTGCAAGCAAAGAAAATAGTCAACAAAATAGACTCTTAAATATTTGAAATTTATGTGCTATTAAAAATGGTAGTAATTTCAGTTTTATTTTCCAATTGATTCTTACTAGTCCGTAGAACTAAATAGAAATTTTATGTTGACTTTGTATGATGCTGCCTTGCTAAACTAGCTGAGTACTAGTGTTTAGACTCCATAAAGATTTTTGCATAAGAAATAGAGGAATAACAGGAATTTTACTTCTATTTTTCCAATTTTTAAGTTTTTAATGCTCATATTGCCTTATTGCCCTGGATAGAGGCCTAATATAATGTTGCATAAAAATGGTGAGAACAAACTTCTTTGCTGTGTTCTTGATCTTAGAGGAAAAGGGTTTAATTTTTCACAATTGAATTTATGATTACAATTTATAATGGTAAGTTTAAGGTTAATTGCATATTTTTATAGATATAAAATTGAGGAAATTTTATTCTATTGTCTGCATAGCCTGCAGTGTCATTCCTATTTCATTTCTAATTTTTGTAATTTGCATCTTTTTTTTAGTTAATCTGACTAGAGATATATCAACTTTATTGAGTCTATCAAAGAATAAGCTTTTAGTTTCATTGGTTTTCTCTCCTTTCTAATTTGTTGATCTCTGCTCTTTATAGTATCCATCTGTCTGCTTTCTCTGAGTTTAAGTTTCATGTCTTTTCTAATTTTTTACTATGATAGCTTTGCTTATTTGAGACATTTCTTATTTTCCAATATGTCTTTACACCTTAAGTAACATTTAAGACCTTCTTTTAGCTACAACCACATAGTTTGATATGTTGTGTTTTGATTTTTCACTCAAGTCCAACTGTTTTCTACTTTCTCTAGTAATTTCCCCTTTGGCACCTGGATTATTCAAATATCCGAGTATTTTTCATATATCATTCTGTAATTTCTAGTTCAATTCTTTTTTGGTCAGAGAAACTTTGTATTATTCAGTTCTTTTATTTTTTAATTGAAATTTTATTAGTTAACATACAGTACAATATTGTTTTCTGGAGCAGAATTCAGTGATTCATCACTTTATTACATATATTACAATATTCCATATACCACAGCTTCTTTATCCATTCATCAGTCAATGGACATTTGGGCTCTCTCCATAGTTTGGCTATTGTGGACAATGCTGCTATAAACATTGGGGTGTAGGTGCCCCTTCAGATCACTACATTTGTATCTTTGGGGTAAATACCTAGTGCGATTGCAGGGATGTAGGGTAGCTCCATTTTTAACTTCTTGAGGACTCTCCATCCTGTTTTCCAGAGTGACTGCACCAGTTTGCATTCCTACCAACAGTGCAAGAGGATTTCCCATCCTCACCAACACCTGTTATTGTTACTCCTTTTAGCCATTCTAACAGGTGTGAGGCGGTATCTTGTGGTTTTGATTTGCATTTCCCTGATGATGAGTGATGTTGACCATTTTTTCACATATCTGTTAGCCATCTGGGTGTCTTCTTTGGAAAATGTCTATTCATGTCTTCTGCCCATTTCTTAACTGAATTATTTGTTTTATTGGGTGTTGAGTTTGGTAAGACTATAGATTTTGGATACTAACTCTTTATCAGGTAATGGAGAAATTCACCCCAGAAGAAAGAACAGGAGGTAGTACTCACAGCCAGGGAAAGTATTCATTTCTTTAAAATTTGTCAATACTTGTTTTGTGTTTAATGAATGCCTTAAAGATTTTCTCTTTTTCCCCCCAGCAGTTTGATGTGTCTTGGTGTGGTTGATTTTGGTATTTATTTTGCTTGGTTTTCTCTGAGCTTCTTAGATACATGGTTTGGGGTTTTTTTTTTTTTTTTTGTGGAAAATTCTCAGCCGTTTCCCCTTCATATATTTCTTCTACCCCTTACTATCTTTCTTTTCTACATCTATGATTCCAGTTACACATATTTCAGAGCATTTGATATAGTCCCACAGTTTTGAATACTTCTGTCGCCCCCTCCCATACTCTTTTTTCTTCCTTTTGTGTTCACTTTTTGATGATTTCTCCTGACCTATCTTCAAGTTCACTGATTCTTTTCTTGGCTTCATTAAGTCTAATAATGAGTCTGACAAAGGAGTTTTTCATTTATTGTGTTTTTTTTTCTTATTGTGTTTTTTTATTCTCCATTCCACTTCATCATTTCTTAGGATTTCCATATTTGTATTGAAATTTTCCATATGATCATGCATATGATTTACCTTTTCTTTATTTTTAAATTTTATTTTATAATGTTATGTTAGTCATGATACAATACATCATTAATTTTTGATGTAGTGATCCACGATTCACTGTTCTCGTATGACACCCAGTGCTCCATGCAGTACATGCCCTCCTTAATACCTATCACCGGGCTAACCCATCCCCCCCCCTCCCCCCTCCCCTCTAAAACCCTCAGTTTGTTTCTCAGAGTCCATACACTCTCATGGTTCATTTCTCCTTCCGATTCCCCCCCCATTTTTCCCTTCCTTCTCCCAATGTCCTCCATGCTATTCCTCATGTTCCACAAATAAGTGAGACCATATGGTAATTGACTCTCTCTGCTTGACTTATTTCACTGAGCATAGTCTCCCTCAGTCCCATCCATGTTGATGTAAAAGTTGGGTATTCATCCTTTCTGATGGCTGAGTCATATTCCATTGTATATATGGACCACATCTTCTTTATCCATTCATCTTTTGAAGGGCATCTCGGCTCTTTCCACAGTTTGGCTATTGCGGACATTGCTGCTATGAACATTGGGGTGCATATGGCCCTTCTTTTCACTACATCTGTGTCTTTGGGGTAAATATCCAGGAGTGCAATTGCTGGGTCAAAGGGTAGCTCGATTTTTAATTTTTTGAGGCACCTCCACATTGTTTTCCAAAGTGGCTGTACTAACTTGCATTCCCACCAACAGTGTAAGAGGGTTCCCCTGTCTCCACAACCTCTCCAACATTTATTGTTTCTTGCCTTGTCAATTTTTGCCATTCTAACTGGTGAAAGGTAGTATCTCAATGTAGTAGTTTTGATTTGAATTTCCCTGATGGCTATTGATGATGAGCATTTTTTCATGTGTCTGTCAGCCATTTGTATGTCTTCTTTGGAGAAGTGTCTGTTCATGTCTTCTGCCCATTTTTGACTTGATTATCTGGTTTTTGGGTGTTGAGTTTGAGAAGTTCTTTATAGATCTTGGATACCAGCCCTTCGTCTATAGTGTCATTTGCAAATATATTCTCCCATTCTCTGGGTTGCCTCTTTGTTTTGTTGACTGTTTCCTTTGCTGTGCAGAAGCTTTTTATCTTGATGAAGTCCCAAAAGTTCACTTTTGCTTTTATTTCACTAGCTTTTGGAGATGTACCTTGAAAGAAGTTGCTGTGGCCGATGTCAGAGAGGTTACTGCTTATGTTCTCCTCTAGGATTTTGATGGATTCCTGTCTCACATCGAGGTCTTTCATCCATTTTGAGTTTATCTTTGTGTAGGGTGTTAGAGAATGGTAGAGCTTCATTTTTCTGCATGTGGCTGTCCAATTTTCCCAGCACCATTTATTGAAGACACCTTTTTCCATTGCATGTTTTCTCCTGCTTTGTCGAAGATTATTTGACCATAGAGTTGAGGGTCCATATCTGGACTCTCTATTCTGTTCCATCGGTCTATATGTCTGTTTTTGTGCCAGTACCATGCTGTCTTGGTGATCACTGCTTTGTATTATAGCTTGAAATCACACAACGTGATGCCCCCATCTTTGTTTTTCTGTTTCAACATTTCCTTGGCAATTCAGGGTCTTTTCTGATTCCATACAAATTTTAAGATTGTTTGTTCCAGCACTTTGAAAAAATGTCATTGGAATTTTAATTGGGATGGCATTGAAGGTATAGATTGCTATGGATAGCATAGACATTTTAACAATGTTTATTCTTCCAATCCATGAGCATGGAATGTTTTTCCATCTTTTTCTGTCTTCTTCAATTTCTTTCATGAGTGTTCTGTAGTTCCTAGAGTATAGATCCTTTACCTCTTTGGTTAGGTTTATTCTGAGGTATCTTACGGTTTTTGGTGCTATTGTAAATGGAATCGTTTCTCTAATTTCTCTTTCTACGTTGCATTGTTAGTGTATAAGAAAGCAACTGATTTCCTTTTCAACCAGTGACTTGCATGCCTTTTTCTTGCTTGGTCTTCAGTGTGAGAGACTGAGATTATCTATCTACTAAGTAGTTGAGCTGGTAGGGTTTTATTGTTGTAATGATGACCTTCAGTGCACCATCCTCTTCAATTCCCTTTGTGTTACTTTGTATTTAGGGTACAGTTTGGTTTTCCAGATAGTTTTCCTTAATGTCGGCTCCTCCTTTAGCTATAGGTCTTCTCTTTTGCCTATATCTCAAAGTAAGTCTCTTTTGCCCCTCAGCAGAAGATTGTTACTTGTTACTCAAAGCTCACTAGCCTGACAGAAGGTAGAGAGTGTTCTCTGTTGTCCTGGCTCAGTTGCAAGCAGGCTCTGTGTCTCCCTTGGTCTCATTGTGGGGCCTTATTGATCCTGTTCCTCCAGCCGCCGAGTGTCTCTATTGTTCTGGGACAAGAATGTGTTTCTGCCCTTCTCCTAGATATGGAGAGATTTTTCTGTTCCCTTCTCCCAGCTGTAACCGGTTTTCATCTGTGCCTGAGAGTGATGAAGTTTATTGTCATTCCCACAGTGAATTAATACTTTTATTCCATAGAGGCAATAGAGAAGGATGATTCCTATGGAGATTCATAACTGCTATCTTCTTCTCCCTGGACTGTACACAAAGGAGGATTTCTCATCCTCTGCCCAGTCTCCATTCTTTCTCATGAGAAATTTGAGAGAAGAATCTGCATGTGGGTGTGAACTCCTCTGTGTGTGGTTCAAAGGGTTCTATATTCTCATGTTAGGTCTCTTAATAATTAAGTCCAAGGCATAGATATTACTTTTTGGTTTGTTTGTTTTCTAATGTTCTCATTTAAAGCTATAAAGTACCCTTAGCTGTATTTTAAAATTTGATAAGCATTGTTTCATTACCATTCACTTCAAACTATTTTCTAATTTCTTTGTGAATTCTTTGATCCATGTTTGTTTGAAGAATGCCGTTTAATTTCTAAATACTTTGGATTTTCTAGATACTTATTGTAACTGATTTCTACTTCAACTCTGTTGTGGTTAAAAAACACATCGTGTAATTTCAAACCTTCAGATTTTGGCCAGAGACTATATTCTACATAATGTAAATTTGGCCTTTATTAGAGTTTGTTTTAAATCCCAGGATATGCTCTGTCTTGGTGACTGTTCCATGTCCACATGAAAAGAATATGTATTCTGTTTTTGTTAAGTGTATTTTCCTATAATGTAAAATAGTTTTGTATATAGTGTTGTTATAATCCTTATGTGTACTTGCTGCTTTTATTCTCTATTTTTCCATATTTTACTAAGAGCTAGGTTTTAAAATATCCAACTATGATTATAGATTTTTGATGTCTTTCTTTAGTTCTGTCTTTTTTTTTTTTTTGCTCCATGTATTTTGAAATTTCCTTCTTAGTTGCACAGTGACTATTTTGTTCTTCGTGAATTGATCTTTTTTATCACTATGAAATGTCTCTTTTTATATCTGGAAATAATCTTTATCTTGAATTCTTTGTTATCAACATTTTTCTTATGCTTACATATAAGCATTTGCATGGTATAACTCTACCATCTTCCAACTTGCTGGTATATTTAAAGATAAAGTGTATTCATATAATATAATTGGATTTCTTTATTAAGTCTGACAACCTCTGCAATTTTATTGGACTATGTCCATTTGTATTTAATAAAATTACTGAAGTACTTTGATTTAAATGTCATTTGTTGGTATTTGTTTTATATTTATACAATTGTTTGTCTCTTCCTACCTTCTTTTGGATGAATCAATTATTTTTTAGTATTCTGTTTTATCTGCTCTGCTCTGAGAACTTTTTAGGTATTCCTCTTTCTGTTGTTTTATTGGTTCCAAAATCTTCAATGTGTACTTTTAAGTTATCATAGTTTGTCTTCAAAAAATCACTTCAAGAATAAGAGCAACAAACTAAAGTAGTGTAATTCCATTTACCTTTCTTCCTATCTTTTGTGCTTTTGTTTTAGATTTTATTTCTGCATGTGCTATAAAATTCACAGTACATTATTTATAACTTTGCTTTAAACAATCAATATTTAATATACATGACAGACCCCCCACCCCACCCCAGTCAACCTCTTTGCTTTCTTCTTAAAAAAAAAAAAGGGACAAAAAATATACATGACAGATTTTTATAAAGTGTTTTTTATTTACCTAGATATATACACTTTGTATTACTTATTCCTTCCCCAGAACCAGAATTCTATTTAACATCATTTTCCTTCATCCTGAAAATTATTTTTCACCATTTCTTGAGATGCTAGTCTGCTCAGCACAAATTATCTCAGCTTTTGTCCTTCTGAAAATGCCTTTTCTTTGCCTTCATTTATGAAAGATATATTTATTTGCTGGAGGTAGAGTCTGGGTTAAGTTTATTCCTACCTATGGTTTTAAAACGTTTACACATTGTCCTCTGTCCTCCATTATTTATGTTGAAAAATCAACTGTCATTTGTATCCGTGTCCCATGTCTGTAATAGATCTGTTTTCTCTGGCTTCTCTTAAGAGTTGCTTTTTACTACTCATTTTCAGTAGTTTATCCTTTGGGATAAATCTTGCCTATGTTAATGAGGATAGGATAGGAAAGGAAAGATAGGATTGAAATGTAGCAATAAGCTGTTTTTCCCACTCTTCCTGTGATAACAGTGAGGACTTTTCACCTATGTGTTGACAGAATTCCGAGGATGATTAGTCTTTCCCCTCAAACAAGGTCCCGTTTCTCTGAGAGAAGGATTCAATAGCTGAGAACAATATGCCTTGTCTTACCCGCCCCGTAGATTTCAGTACCCCTAGCCCTTACCTTATAGACATGTCTGCCCTCAATTTTAGCCACAAAAGAGGCCCCTTCTTATTCTTTTTAATCAGGGTCCTATACTGAGAATGTGAAATCTATCTGCAATATACATCCTCATGGGGTTAATTCTGTTAGAAAACCAACCACAGATCACACTTAGATACCAGAACAGAAATAGGTTGATACAGTGCATTTTTAAAAATTATTTTTGGAAATACCAATTTTGATGTGCTTACTCTTTCCAACTTCACATTTATTTTGGAACAGCTTTAGGCAACAACTTCACTCCCACAGTAAACTCATGCTTACCTGAGTAGCACTAACTCTATGACCTGGCATACTTCTGGAAATTCTCCAATTAACACCAAGGCCACAGCTGCATTTCCACACTGCAGCAACCATCAGCCTGATGGTCTGGCAAGAAGCAGCCCACTCCGGGATGTCTGGGGCCACATGCTTGAGACTCCAGAACTAAATTCTCATTTTGCCTTTCATCTTCCTCTATAAAAGCTACAGAGCACAACATGTTGACCTCAGATACGAGGGAAGTCAAAAATAGAATATTTTCAGTGAAAGGCATCTGAGGACAGAAACAAAACAAAACAAAAATGTACAACAGTAGAGTAGTATTTTGATTGTGAAGGCCAGGGGCCCTGCCACATTCTAATTGACATACTCTCAAATTAGATGTCTTTGCTGGATTATATAACTGCATCAATTCACCACTTCATCTTAAAATGAGTTCATTTTTGGTGAAAGATTCATGAGGGGACTAAGTAGAAGTGACAACACAAAACTAAGCAAAGCTCACAGTCACAACTGTAATGCTTAAAACTAGGCCAAAGGGGAAAATATCATGTGGTTAATACCGTCTAAAGGCTCCCTTAATTGACCAGAGATTTTTGAAAAAGTGACTTTCTACGTTTGGCTAGATGTTCGTATTTTCTTCTGCCCTCCTCGGAGATTTAGGAGGAAGTAAACAAGGATTAGGGGCTTTAACACATTTTAAATATGTCAGGAGCCATCCTCTACCTATGGCTCAGTCTGGAAAAGTCAGGAACCAAGAAATTAAAAAGGGTTTAGGAAAAATCCTTTTATCATCCCTCTTGGACATTATCTCCAAATGCATCTTTCTTAAATCCTTGGTAAGGCAAGGTACTCTTTCCCACTTACTGGGCAAGGTGGGTATGACTGAAATTAAGAGCAGAGGAAATACATCCAACTTCAAATATACAAGGAAAGAGACCAAGGCTTTTGGTAAATGCTTGAAAAGACTGTCATTCTATTAGAGCTATAATTTAAGCAGAACTTGAAATTCAGTGAGGGCTTCTTGACCCACATTTGTGGTGGAGCTGGTAGAGACTGTTGAGGGGTGCTCTCATACAGACTACAAGCAGAAAAATTCTCATGAAAGGTTGGCAACAGTATCCTCTGCTGACATAAACCTCTGTGTGCACTTCAGTCAACAGCAAAAAGGCAATGAATAGTCAAGATACTTTGCTTTTTGCCACTCTTATTTGTGGTACATGTGACTTAAGGGACCTTTATCTTTCATCAATGTTTGTGGTCCTTGTATCTTTTACTGCTAACAGAATGCTGTCAGAAACCTATTATGTAGCTGAGAATGGCTTCATATTCAGCTGTAGCATTCTAAAAAACGTAATACTGCTTGTACTGTTTCACCATCTCAATATAAAATATTCCAGTGACAAAGTGTCAGTAGTAAATATTTCTCATTAGAAAAATGGCTTGGAAACAGATTTTCAGTGAAAATTTCAGATTTAAGAAAAAAGCTTATTGTAAATGTGGACATTTTAAAAGGCCAAGCAGCTGGTGATTACCAGCCATTTATTCTTTAGGTATGCAATTACTAATCTTTCCACTTAGAGTTAAGCATTAAAAGATTATAACCCAACCTTCTGTATAGAAAAGATGATTTTATGAACCTAACATAATGGACAATCATTAGGAGAACAAAAGTAAATAAAGTGAAACAGTCTTGGAAAAAGCATTTGAGTTTAGATATTTCAAATATATACAAAAGGGACTTCAAAAGTTGAAGAAAATTGGTCTCAAATGAAATGTGCCTCCAATGTTTGTCTACCTTTCAGAAAAATAAAGCTACTCTGAACTGGCCTTTATTTTAAATATGATCAGTTGCTATAAATAGCTAGTTGAACTTAAAAAAATTCCATCAACATTGAAATTCATAAATTAATATTTAGTAAAGTTTTAAATTTTTAAATATTCAGGTCTGTATTAATCCTCCATGCACATTTTCAAATGCATATAAATTTACAGGGTTTATCCCTGAGTAGGGAAAAATAGATTAACTCCAATTTAAATGTAAACACAGGTTTAGAAAAACCAACATCTCATAGGAACACTTTCTAAATTAAAAATTTTAAGTCTCTTTGAAAATATAAAACCTTATATTCTAAATATTACTTGGTCAGATTCTTATTCTGTGCTATGAATCAAGGCTTTATCCAGGGAACACGAGTGCAATAGAAATGAGTTTGTGATTTTGAGATGGTTTAAATATGAATGAAATCCAGGATAAGGTTAAAAAATATGAGTATAGTTTATGTTCTAAAATGTTGAGGTCAAATAGCAGTTTTCTGAGTTACATTCAAATTTCATTCAGTGGACCCTTCTAAGCTGCAGCCCTTCCTCCAGCTTCCCACATTCCAGTTACAATCAATTCATTGCTTTCTGTTCTGTGAAGTAATTCCTCCTAGTGTCTTCCTAGGACAGAACATCCTTTCAGTGTATGAAGCCCTTGTCAGGAAGCATTCCCAAGTTAACCCCATTTCTCCCATTCATATCCTCCTTCTGGGTTGACTCAATTTGCTCCAAAATGGCTTCCTGTAACAATGATTCATTTGCTGTTAATTATGTGCAAAGCTTCTACCGCTAAACTATGAGATCACAAGAAATAATCCTACCTCTCCACTATATCCAAATGCCACATCCTCCAGAAAGATTTCTCTGTTCATTTATTTGGAATTACATCCTTCATTTCCTCTTTATTGTAATTACTTTGTACCTCTTGCTAATGTATATTTAATTCTGCTGTGTGTTGTGGTTATTTGTATGTTTCACCCATATGTTTCTGGGTTTATTATACTTGAATGGAATCAAAATATCAAGGGAATGCTATCTTCTACTTTCCTGGTTCTTTTTTTTAAAATCTATTAATTCCAATTCCAGACCTCCAAATATCTTGCCCTCAGTTACTTCCAAAAGTGCCAGTGGAGTAGCTCAAGGGTGCTTATAAAGGAAACCTCTGCTACTATATGATAGCTGCCATATGACTTCCTCTTCTCTGGCTTTTCTCCCACCAATCGCCACTGCTGCTGCTATGTTCAAGTCTGCTCCATGTTTTCCATAGTTCTCAGTATTCTTACATTCTTGTGTTAAAAGCTTCTTCAGTTTCTTCTAGTAGACTCCTATAATTAGAGCTCAGAAATCAATTTATTGAAATAGGCTAGAAAATCAGAATTGATATGAGCACTTTTTTATTCTCTAGGTCCTGTCAAGCATGCATGACTTTAACATTATTGTGTTTGTAGACTTTGTACACTAGACCAAAATTCAAGCCCAGCCATATCCAAATTCAGGGAATATGGTATACACAAAAGTCAGGACCTCTGATACACACAAGTCTGTCCCACACAGCCTTTGAACTTTGTGAGAGTGAGGACACTGTCTTTTGCATCTCTTTGTCCAACAGCAACCAGTACAGTATTTGGCATAGAGTACATATTCAATGAATCTAGGTTGAATAAATGTATTCTTACCAATAACACCTAGTGTGAGATTATGCACCTAATACATTCTTACTACATTAATTTACATATAGATACAATAGTCACACTATACAAAATGATGACTTTTTGTTAGGAAATTTTGATTTTAAGATAAATTATAATATTATGATAAATACTGGGGATATGGTCTCCATACTGCAATTTTGAAACCCACATCACTCTCAAGTTGTTATTTTTTCTTCACTTTGCTTTCTAGTCAAAACTCTTAAAAATGATCTACATTTTCTTCCTCTATGTCCTCAAATCTTATCTACTCCAAAACCCACTGTAATTTGGCTTGTGCCTTAACTACAGTACCAAAATCATCCTTGCCAAGGTCACCAAAATCATTCTAATTGCTAAATTTAACAAACAAGTTTTATTCCTTTTCTTATTTGAGCTCTTTACAGGTGCTGACCAGGTTAAAAACAATCCTTTCTTGAAAACATTTGTTTCTTGGCATACATGATTCTACATTCTCCTGTTTGTTTCCCATTCTTCTAGTGTCTATCTCCTGTGGAGGTTTCCCTTCTCTGCCCATCTTTAAATATTGATACTTTTGTCACAGGTCCTTTTCCTTTTTTCTAAATATTCTCATGGTTTCTATTACCATTTGAATGCTGAAAAATACAAAATCTCCAACCCAATTCTCTCCTCCCTTTCAGATATGGTTGTTCAAATGCTACTGGCATTTTAGGCATACCACTTTTCTTTAAGCTACTCAAACACGCCGTACTCTCTCTCCTAATTTTGCACATGATGTTTCTTAGGCCCAAGATGTGCCTACTCAGATAACTTTCCACCTCCTTTCTCTCTCAATTTGTTATCAAATAATCTTGTCAGCTTTTAGCTTAGATGACATTACACCCATAAGATTCTAAATTACTTTCAGTTCACCACATATACCATATTCTCCCCTGCTTTTGGATCTTATATATGAAGATTGATATGAATTTTATACCCACACTTCGGAGCAACAAGAAATTTCATTTTTTAATTTCTCTAATTCAAATTAAATCTGGTTTAAACATCTATCCCCAGCTACTGGGAAATTTAATCTCAGTCATCATTTGAGCCCCCTTCCTGACTACAGTGGATTTAAAATAATCCCGGACTTACTTTGTGCTGAAAAACCATGAAAGGGGCTCTGTTCCTAGTTTATGGTGGTTATCCTAGAGATGATCGTTATCTAAATCCATGTGGTCCATTCAACATGGAAAGCACCAATATTTCTATGATGAGAAATAGGCAAAGGGATCTTCATTTTAGCTATCAATGCCAAGGGGCTTAGTGCTCATTCCTAACCACATGCTATGTGTCCCCCACTCCATCCATGTATCCATATACCACTTAGATGCTCCCTCACCTCTCAGGGGTGCTGTATCAGAGTGAAACACGAGTCCCCTAGCAATATATAAACCCCAACCTCTGGTTCTATCCAATGTCTCTAAGAAAAGTCACCATTTCCCCCACAAGATTAAAGCCATTTAATTTTCCTTCAAAGAATTAGCATCTGTCCTCTCCTGTTCTGAAAACATTTATCATAACCCCTGTTAAAGGGCTTGACACACAAAGTCTCCTTACTTTTCTCCAAAAGTGTGACTGGAGATGTGGATAGAGATGCAGTGAGCTCACTTAAGTATAAACCAACATGGGCCCTGTTCTTCCAGGGCTGTGGGAAGGAGCTGCATTATTTTTCACTTGTCCTGCTATGTCCCCAGGAACCAAGAAACCAACATGCCAATCAACTCCCCACCCCCGTGCACACACCCAGCCATTCACCCTGCTAGACTGACTGACTTCTACTCATCTTTCAGGCCCCAGTTGAAATATCTCTTCTTCCAGTAACCCTTCAAGGATCTACAAAAAAGTTTGTTTTTCTTCCTGAGACTCCATAACCCCCTGTACATCCTACATTATATACCATATATATCACTCTTTATTGAAACCGCCTGTTGGGTTGTCCATCTGTCCCATTAGAGTGTGAGCTCCAGGAGGGCAGAAACTGTTTTTGGTTCCCTAAATATTAATCAAACATTTGACAAATTTCTCAGATGAAATGTTGCTGATTCTCCTTCATGTGGAGTATATAGTGAAGCCCTTATTAATGACTTTTGACCAAGTACAATTTTAGATTTACATAGAGAAGATCCACCTTTCATTTGCCTATCTACTGTCTCCATTTATCTATTAATATCTATTTTTCTAACTCTATTATTGTCTCTCTGGTTCTGAATATATATCTCCATTTGGGGGAAGGGGTGTTGCCAGGCCAGGGGTGAGGGCATTGGCAGAGTTATGTGCAGATGCAGATTTTTCTTCAGACAGACATGGCCTTAGATTTTGTACCAAGTATCTGAAGGAATTGGGAGAAATTTTAGGTGGGTTGTGTGTCTGATCCCCTTTTATACCTCAGCTGGATCCCTTTTCAACTAGGATGCAGTGGGAGAACAATCTTTTTTACTCAGCATCTTTTACAGGTCCCAGACTCCATCATCCTTGAATTATATGGCTTCCACATACTTCTTGGACAAATGCAACTTTCAATTACCTTCCACAGTTCTTAATAAGAATCTGCAGAATAGACCCAAATCAAATCAAACCACTAAAAACCTTATGCTTAACCTTTTTCCTAAGATCTAATTTTAGAGTAGACAAATATTTGTCCCACCCCTGATAAGGCACTAACTAGCTGCAACCTTTAGCAAAGTCACCTCAAATTTTGATCCTCAGTTTCCTATGAGATAGGGATAATAACAGTACATACCCCAAAGGGTTGCTATGAGGATTAAAGGAGATTATGACTAAAATTGCACACTTTTAGCATAGACATGGTACATAGTAAAGGGCCAATAAAAGGCAATTGTATAATTGCTCCTACTTTTCATTTCAGAGATACAGTCCACAAGTTCCTTTTGAAGATTCTCATGGTTATAACTCAGTGACAGTGGCATTTAAAGCAATACCATAATTTACCCTTAGGAGTGACAGCAAATTCTCCAAGATGTTTTTCCAAGATGGGATCTCAGAAGGGAGAGGCCCATGTTATTCCTTCTGGTCCAGTAGTGGGTTGTACCAATTATATGCAATGCTAAGAATGTATTTTTACTCTGAGTATTTTTACCTTAAATTCATGTAAATGAACAGTAACTTGAATATTTATTTCAGCACAGTATCCAAGAAATAAGGAGATGTGCCCAGTGAGTAATTCCAATTTGATTGGTGCTACAGTGAGACTTGGGGGAAATCATAAGTGCCTTTAAGAAAAACCAATATACAGGCTCTATAGTCAATCATCTCAATTCCATGATTCCAGTGTTTGCAAATATGCCCTCACTGTAGTTTATCAGAGTCTGGTCATAGGTGATATTCTTATAGATTCTCAAACAACTGCCACACATATAAAGCTATACATTGACAGTGATCAAGAAACCTTAGTTAAGAATCAGTATTGATTTTATTTTTTATATTTTTTAAAGATTTATTTATTTATTTCAGAGAGAAAGAGCATGAGTCAGGGGAGGGGAAGGGGGAGAGGGAGAGGATCCTGAAGCTGACTCCTGGCTGAGTGCAGAGCCAGAGGCGGGGCTCAAACGCAGGACCCTGAGATCATGATCGGAGCTGAAATCAAGAGCCGGCCACTCAACCGACTGAGCCACCCAGGTGCCCCAGTATTGATTTTAATAATAATATTTACAAGGGCTATCTTTCATGGAGTGACTCTAATGAGCCAAGTATGGTAATAAGATTTTTTAATGGCCATGTCCTCTAATCTTTATAATAATTCCATGAGGTAGATATAATCATCACCATTTTACCGATGAGAAAACAGAGGCTCAAAGAGGTTCATAAGTTTACCACAGTCATCACTACAGCCATCTCTTTCTCATAGTCCACATTGTTTCTTCTAGGAATCTCCCTGTCTGGGACCATGTAGGCCTGATTTAACTGTAGCTGAAACTACTCCTTCAGACACAATCAAACCCTGATGTAAAAACACAACAGGACAAACAAGAATATTCAGAATATCCCCAAATTACATAGGTTTATGCCAGAATTTTCTTTTTGCAAATACATTATTCAACAATGCCACCTTGAAGATTTGTTGTGTGTTCTCCTCAGTAGTATTTAAGGGATTTTTAAAGATAAGATAGCAACTTATCCAAGTTGCTACCATTGCATCTCAATCCCCTCAAGCAAATGGTCACGTTGAAAGGATGGTACAGATGACTAAGGGTGCCCTGCAGCAAACTGCTCTAGGAGTATGACCAAGGGGACTCTGCCAGGCTTCTAATCTCTGCACATCAATGACAGAAATAGTCTTGTAGTCTTGTTTATCAAGTGACATCTCAATACTTGTTTCAAACATTCTAAAGGAGTCTTAGATGAGAACCTAAAACACAAACATGAATGCTCCCTGGCTTGTGCTCTGATTGCACTTACTCTTTCATTTTAACTAAAACTGGTGATTTTGGGGAGAACTAGATACCTTATCTCAGGTAGTCTCAGCTTCAATTTCAGTCCCACAGAGGGGTCATCCCTGAACTCCTATCCCTCCTCATTTGAAATAGTTCTCTCCTCCTCCAGTAACTATCACATCAACTGGTTTTATTTTTATGGGAAAACTATTGCTATCAGAAATTTTATATTTTGGCTTCTGTTTATTTTAATTTTGCTTTATATTGACTGGTTCTCCCCAATGAAACATTAGCTCCATCAGAACAATACCTTATTTGTGTACTTATTCACTGTCTTTTGAGATCCTAAGGAGCATTAGAACACAATAGGAGCTCAATAAACAAGTGATGATAAACTAGATGTCTGCACAAGTTAGAGTGTGTGCTAGAACATGGAGAGTAGAGTTGTTGGGTGAGGCATTCCCAGGTTGAATGGTTTTCAAGGTCTTTATTCCGGAAAGACTAGATTTAAGCAAAACCATTGGAATTATATCCTCTAGGGCTATCTGGAGTTCATTTTTCAAACACATCAAAAGTCTATCCATAGCCACTAAGTGAATAAAGTTCTCTGTGGCCACCAAAGATGTTGAAGAAGCCCTAGAATTTGTACTCTCAATTTTAGAACACACAAGAAGGCTTGTAGAAGGTTTAAAAGAAACTGTTGGGCAAAGGGAATATTCTATAGTTCTCATAAGGCATGGTATATTAATTAAATATATTACCAAAAATAGTGCTTATCATACTTCAGACATGGGTTTGCAATGATGGTGTGCAAAAACAGAAAAAACCAAAAACTCACAACTCTCCAATGGATCTCCAGTACACCTCTTACCACAGCATTGCAAGCCCTTTGGGTTCTGGCTCCTTCCTGACTCTCTGATCTGATCTCCTAGGTTCCCTTTTCACTCACTCCATTCCACATAGTCTGGCTTCCTTGTTAATCACTGAAACATGATCTTTCCCAATCTAAGAAAGTTATACTTCCTTTTTCCTCTGCCTGAAAAGAACTCCCTTCACCTCTATCCCACACTTCTCAGACTTTTGCATGGCTGACTCCTCCATAGTTCAGGTATCTGTTCAAACATTACCTCACTGGAAAGTAGCACGGTTTAATAATTCAAGGCTAAGTAGCCACCTAATAATTCTCTATTATATTACCAAAATGTGTTCCTATATGGTATTTTCTTCATTATTTATGTATTTACTTGTTTATTGTCATCCTTCCATATACTAGAATGTGAGTTTTGTGAGAGAAGGGACCTTGTCTGTCTGTTAGGGATCCTTTCTGACTTGTTTACTGATGTATTCTCAGTATCTAAAACCAGACTTGGGACATAGATTCTCAACATATACTTGTTAAGTAGAGAATAGACATTTATCAAATAGTGAAACCAATGACCATATAATTACAAATGTGCTAACAGGTGTTAAAAATGTGAAAGGCAGGGGGCCTGAGATAAAAATACTGGTAGGATGGAGAATGAAAGGAAGCTACTTTATTTTTTAATTAAATTTTTATTTTGATGCCAGTATAGTTAACATACAGTGCTCTATTATTTTCAGGGGTGCAATATAGTGATCAAAAATTCTGTACATCACCTAATGCTCATCATGACAAGTTCACTCCTTAATCCCCATCACCTATTTCACCCATCCCCCCACCTCCCTTCTGGTAACCAGCAGTTCCTTCTCTATAGTTAAGAGTCTATTTTTTCCCCACAAACAGTGTAAGAGGGTTCCCCTTTCTCCACATCCTGGCCAACATTTGTTGTTTCCTGTTTTGTTAATTTTTGCCATTCTAACTGGTGTAAGGTGGTATCTCATTGTAGTTTTGATTTGTGTTTCCCTGATGGCTAGTGATGTTGAGCATTTTTTTTATGTGTCTGTTAAGCCTTTTGTATGTCTTCTTTGGAGAAGTGTCTGTTCATGTCTTCTGCCCATTTTTTGACTGGGTTATTAGTTTTTTGAGTGTTGAGTTTGAGAAGTTCTTTATAGATCTTAGATATCAGCCCTTTATCTGTAATGTCATTTGCAAATATCTTCTCCCATTCCCTGGGCTCCCTTTTTTGTTGACTGTTTTCTTTGCTGTGAAGAAGCTTTTTATCTTGATGAAGTCCCAAAAGTTCATTTTTGCTTTTGTTTCCCTTGCCTTTGTAGATGTGTCTTGAAAGAAGTTCCTGTGGCTGATGTCAAAGAGGTTACTGCCTATGTTCTCCTCTAGGATTTTGATGGATTCCTGATTCACATTGAGGTCTTTCATTCATTTTGAGTTTATCTTTGTGTATGGTGTAAGGGAATGGTCCAGTTTCATTCTTCTGTATATAGCTGTCCAATTTTCTTAGCACCACTTATTGGAGAAACTTTTTTCCATTGCATGTTTTTTCCTTATTTGTCAAAGATTAGTTGACCATAGAGTGGAAGGTCCATTTCTGGAGTCTCTATTCTGTTCCATTGGTCTATGTGTCTATTTTTGTGCCAATACCATACTGTCTTTGTGATCACAGCTTTGTAATATAGCTTGAAGTCAGGCAATGTGATGCCCCCAGCTTTGTTTTTCTTTTACATCATTCCCTTGGCAATTCAGGGTCTTTGCTGGTTCCATACAGATTTTAGGATTTTTGTTCCAGCTCTTTGAAAAATGCCAATGGTATTTGAATAGGGATGGTATTGAAAGTGTAAATTGCTCTGGGCAGGACAGACATTTTAACAATGTTTATTCTTCCAACCCATGAGCATGAAATGTTTTTCCATCTTTTTGTGTCTTCCTCAATTTCTTTCATAAGCGTTCTGTAGTTTCTAGAGTATAGATCCTTGACCTCTTTAGTTAAGTTTATTCCTAGGTATCTTAAGGTTTTGGTTGCTGTTGTGAATGGAACTGATTCCTTAATTTCTCCTTCTACAGTTACATTGTGAGCATATAGAAAAGCAACTGATTTCTTTTTTTAAATTTTATTTTATTATGTTAATGACCATATATTACATCATTAGTTTTTGATGTAGTGTTCTATGATTCATTGTTTGCATATAACACACAGTGCTCCATTCAATACATGCCCTCTTCAACAACCATCACCAGGCTATACATCCTCCCACCCTGCTCCCCTCTAGAACCTTCAGTTTGTTTCTCAGAGTCCATAGTCTCTCATGGTTCATCTCCCCCTCCGATTTCCCCCCCTTCATTTTTCCCTTCCTACTATCTTCTTTTTTTTTTTAACATATAATATATTATTTGTTTCAGAGGTACAGGTCTGTGATTCAACAGTCTTATGCAATTCACAGCGCTCACCATAGCACATACCATCCCCAATGTCTATCACCCAGCTACCCCATCCCTCCCAACCCCCACCACTCCAGCAACCCTCAGTTTGTTTCCTAAGATAAAGAATTCCTCATATCAGTGAGATCATATGATACATGTCTTTCTCTGATTGACTTATTTCATTTAGGATAATACCCTCTAGTTCCAACCACATCATTGTGAATGGCAAGATCTTGGTTTTTTTAGATGGCTGCATGATATTCCATTGTATATATACCACAACTTCTTTATCCATTCATCTGTTGATGGACATCTTGGCTCTTTCCATAGTTTGGCTCTTGTGGACATTGCTGCTATAAACACTGGGGTGCACGTACCCCTCGGATCACTACATTTGTATCTTTGGGGTAATTACCCAGTAGTGCAACTGCTGGGTCATACGGTAGCTCTATTTTCAACTTTTTGAGGAACCTCCATACTGTTTTTCAGAGTGGTTGCACCAGCTTGCATTCCCAGCAACAGTGTAGGAGGGTTCCCCTTTCTCCGCATCCCCTCCAATGTCTGTCATTTCCTGACTTGTTAATTTAAGGCATTCTGACTGGTGTGAGGTGGTATCTCATTGGGGTTTTGATTTGGATTTCCCTGATGCCAGAGATGTTGAACTCTTTTTCATGTGTCTATTGGCCATTTGGAAGTCTTCTTTGGAAAAAAATGACTCTTCATGTTTTCTGTCCATTTCTTGACTGGATCATTTGTTCTTTGGATGTTGAGTTTGATAAGTTCTTTATAGATTTTGGATACTAGCCCTTTATCTGATATGTCATTTGCAAATATCTTCTCCCATTCTGTCAGTTGTCTTTGGTTTTGTTGACTTTTTCTTTTGCTGTGCAAAAGTTTTTATCTTGATGAAGTCCCAATAGTTTCCTTTTCCCCTTGCTTCCCTTGCCTTTGGCGGTGTTTCTAGGAAGAAGTTGCTGCAGCTGAGGTCAAAGAGGTTGCTACCTGTGTTCTCCTTTAGGATTTTGTTGGACTCCTGTCTCACATTTAGGTCTTTCAACTATTTTGAGTCTATTTTTGTGTGTGGTGTAAGGAAATGGTCCAGATTCATTCTTCTGCCTGTGGCTGTCCAATTTTCCCAACACCATTTGTTGAAGAGACTGTCTTTTTTTCCGTTGGACATTCTTTCCTGCTTTGTCAAAGATTAGTTGACCATAGCATTGAGGGTCCATTTCTGGGCTCTCTATTCTGTTCCGTAGATCTATGTGTCTCTTTTTGTGCCAGTACCATACTGTCTTGCTGATGGCAGCTTTGTAATAGAGCTTGAAGTCCGGAATTGGGATGCCATCAGCTTTGCTTTTCTTTTTCAACATTCCTCTGGCTATTCGGGATCTCTTCTGGTTCCATACAAATTTTAGGATTATTTGTTCCATTTCTTTGAAAAAAGTAGATGGTATTTTGACAGGGATTACTTTAAATGTGTAGATTGCTCTAGGTAGCATGGACATCTTCACAATATTTGTTCTTCCAATCCATGAGCATGGAACGTTTTTCCGTTTCTTTGTGTCTTCCTCAATTTCTTTCATGAGTGTTTTATAGTTTTCTGAGTACAAATTCTTTGCCTCTTTGCTTAGATTTATTCCTAGGTATCTTATGGTTTTGGTTGCAATTGTAAATGGGATCGACTCCTTCATTTCTCTTTCTTCTGTCCTGTTGGTGTATAGGAATGCCAATGATTTTTGTGCATTGATTTTATATCCTGCCACATTACTGAATTCCTGTATGAGTTCTAGCAGTTTTGGGGTGGAGTCTTTTGGGTTTTCCACATAAAGTATCATATCATCTGCAAAGAGTGAGAGTTTGACTTCTTCTTTGCTGATTCGGATGCCTTTGATTTCTTTTTGTTGTCTGATTGCTGTGGCTAGGACTTCTAGTACTATGTTGAATAGCAGTGGTGATAGTGGACACCCTGCCATGTTCCTGACCTTAGGGGGAAAACTCTCAGTTTTTCCCCATTGAGAATGCTATTCACTGTGGGTTTTTCATAGATGGCTTTTATGATATTGAAGTATGTACTCTCTATGCCTATACTCTGAAGAGTTTTGATCAAGAAAGGATGCTATACTTTGTCAAATGCTTTCTCTGTATCTATTGAGAGGATCATATGGTTCTTGTCTTTCTTTTATTAATGTATTGTATCACATTGATTGATTTGCAGATGTTCAACCAGCCTTGCAGACCAGGGATAAATTGCACTTGGTCATGGTGCATAATCCTTTTAATGTACTGTTGGATCCTCTTGACTAGTATTTTCGTGAGAAATTTGCATACATGTTCATCAGGGATATTGGTCTGTAATTCTCCTTTCTGATGGGGTCTTTGTTTTGGGGATCAGGGTAATGCTGGCCTCATGAGTTTGGAAGTTTTCCTTCCATTTCTATTCTTTGAAACAGCTTCAGAAAAAATAAGTATTAATTCTTCTTGAAATGTTTGGTAGAATTGCCCTGGGAAGCCGTCTGGGCCTGGGCCCTTGTTTGTTGGGAGATTTTTGACGACTGCTTCAATTTCCTTAGTGGTTATAAGTCTGTTCAGGTTTTCTATTTGTTCCTGGTTCACTTTTGGTAGTTTATACATCTCTAGGAATGTATCCATTTCTTCTAGATTATCTGATTTGCTGGCATATACTTGCTCATAATATGTTCTTTGAATTGTTTGTATTTCTTTGGTGTTGGTTGTGATCTCTCCTCTTTCATTCATGATTTTATTTGGGTCCTTTCTCTTTTCTTTTGGATAAGTGTGGCCAGGGGTTTATCAGTGTTATTAATTCTTTCAAAGAACCAGCTCTCAGTTTCATTGATCTGTTCTACTATTCTTTTGGTTTCTATTTCATTGACTTCTGCTCTGATCTTTATTATTTCTCTTCTCCTGCTGGGTTTAGGCTTTATTTGCTGTTCTTTCTCCAGCTCCTTTAGGTATAGGGTTAGGTTGTGTATTTGAGACTTTTTTGTTTCTTGAGAAAGGCTTGTGTTGCTCTATACTTTCCTCTTAGGACTGCCTCTGCTGCATCCCAAAGATTTTGAACAGTTGTGTTTTCATTTTCATTTGTTTCCATGAATTTTTTTAATTCTTCTTTAATTTTCTGGTTGACATATTCATTCTTTAGTAGGATGCTATTTAGTCTCCATGTATTTGAGTTCTTTCTGACTTTCCTCTTGTGATTGAGTTCTAGTTTCAAAGCACTGTGGTCTGAAAATATGCAGGTAATGATCCCAGTCTTTTGGTACCCATTGAGACCTGATTTGTGGTCTAGGATGTGATCAATTCTGGAGAGTGTTCCATGGGCACTAGAGAAGAAGGTGTATTCTGTTGCTTTGGGATGGAATGTTCTGAATATGTCTGTGAAGTCCATTTGGTCCAGTGTGTCATTTAAAGTCTTTATTTCCTTGTTGATCTTTTGCTTAGATGATCTGTCCATTTCAGTGAGGAGGTGTTAAAGTCCCCTACTATTATTGTATTGTTGTTGATGTTTCTTTGCTTTTGTTTTTAATTGGCTTATATAATTGGCTGCTTCCTTCTTAGGGGCACAGATATTTACAATTGTTAGATCTTCTTGTTGAATAGACCCTTTAAGTATGATACAGTGTCATTCTTCATCTCTTATTATAGTCTTTGGTTTAAAATGTAATTTGTCTTATATAAGGATTGCCACCCCAGCTTTCTTTTGATGTCCATTAGCATAGTAAATGGTTTTCCACCCCCTCACTTTCAATCTGGAGGTGTCTTTGGGTCTAAAATGAGTCTCTTGCAGACAGTATATCAATGGATCTTGTTTTGTTATCCAGTCTGATGTCATGTGTTTTTTGATTGGGGCATTTAGCTCGTTGACATTCAGGGTAACTATCAAAAGATATGAATTTAGGAGAAGAAAAGATGGCAGAGGAGTAGGGGACCCTATTTCAACTGGTCCCCAGAATAGAGCTGGATATTACCAGACCAGTCTGAGCACCCACGAAATCAGCCTGAGATGTAAGAAAATAGATCTGGATCTCTACAAACAGAAATTCGCGGGCAGTTGGTTTCGAGGTACGAAGTGGGGACCTGTGATTCTGCGGGCAGATATCAGAGGATAAATGGCAGCGGGAGTGAGCCTGGCCATGGGGATCCCGCACCAGTGAGTGACAGCCCCGTGCGCTGGGGATGGGCCACAGACTCGCAGACCGCAGACCCGTAGTGGCAGGTAAAGGACTTTAGGGCAGCCCCCGGATGAAAAACCGGAGTGATGGGGTCGCGCATTTGAACTGGGTATGGCTGGCAGTTTTAGAAGCACAAAGGGCAGGGATGCACCCCTACCTGGAAGCAGGACTGGGAACACTTTGGAGGGGTGCACAAACCAGGACATAGCAGTTTATAGCATCACAAGACAGAAAGGGAGACAGTGTGGCCCAGAGAGCTCACTGAAGAACAGACTGCAATCTCTCTGCTCTGAGGCAGAGGATTGGAAATGGTCTTTTCTGCTCTGACTCTCAGAGGAGAGGTGGAAAGCCACCAGGGATAGCCACCAGAGAACAAAAGCCCCAGTAAACTGATTCACACTGAGCCCATCCCCCACCACAGAGGGGCAGGGCAACTCTGCCCAAACAAGGTTGCCTGAGTAACAGTGTGGCAGGCCCCTACCCTAGAAGACAGCGTGGGAAAACAAGAGGCCAGCAACCCTAAAGGTCCCCAGAAAACAGGTACATCTTGCTTGGGTTCTGGTCAATAATTTGGACTCTATACATTCCCTCAACCACCCATCAACAGATTGACTAGGAGAAGGAACCCCCAAATTAGAAAAGACTCAGAGATTATGACTTATGCTGCAGATTTACAAATGAATGCAGATATAACCAAGATGTCAGAGATGGAATTCAGGCTAGCAATGTGAAGACAATAGCTAGAAGGGAGAAATCAATTAATGGCAACACAGAGTCTCTAAGGGCAGAAATGAAAGCTGAATTGGAAGAACTTAAAAATGCTGTCAATGAGATCCAATCTAATCTAGATGATCTAACAGCTAGGGTAAGTGAGGCAGAAGAATGAATAAGCGACCTGGAAGTCAATTTAATAGATAAAAAGGGAAAAGAGAAGGCCAGGGAAAAACAACTCAGAATCCATGAAAATAGAATCAGAGAAATAAGTGACACCATGAAGCATTCCAGTGTCAGAATTATTGGAATCCCGGAGGGAGTGGAGAGGGAGAGAGAGGACTAGAAGATGTATTTGAGCAAATTGTAGCTGAGAACTTTCCTAATCTGGGGAATGAAACAAACATTCGTGTCCTAGAGGCAGAGAGAACCCCTCCCAAGATCAAGGAAAATAGACCAACACCCGGCATGTAATAGTAAAACTTGCAAATCTTAGAACCAAGGAAACCATCTTAAGGGCAGTTAGGGAGAAGAGATTTCTTAGGTACAGGGGGAGGAATATCAGAATAATGTCAGAACTATCCACAGAGACCTGGCAAGCTAGGAAGGCCTGGCAAGACATATTCAGGGTACTAAACGAGAAGAACATGCAGCCAAGAATACTTTATCCAGCAAGGCTGTCATTTAGAATGGATGGAGAGATGCAGAGTTTCCACGACCGGCAGAACCTGAAAGAATATGTGACCACTAAGGCAGGCCTGCAAGAAATATTAAGGGGGTTTCTATAAAAGGAGAAAGACCCCAAGAGTGATATACAACAAAAATTTACAGGGACAATCTGTAAAAACAACATCTTCACAGGCAACATGATGAGAATTCATATCTTTCAATAATCACTGTCAACGTGAATGGCCTAAATGCTCCCATAAAATGGCACAGGGTTGCAGATGGGATAAAAAGACAGGACCCATCCATATGCTGTCTACAAGAGACTCATTTTGAACCTAAAGATACATCCAGACTGAAAGTGAAGGAATTGGAGATCCAACTTCCATGCGAGCGGACCTCAAAAGAAAGCTGGGGTAGCAATTCTTATATCAGACAAATTAGATTTAAAAAAAAAAAAAAGACTGTAGTTAGAGACACAGAAGGACACTATATCATTCTTAAAGGGTCTATCCAACAAGAAGATCTAACAATTGTAAATATCTATAGCCCCAACATGGGAGCAACCATCTACATAAGCCAACTGTTAACCAAACTAAAAAGTCATATTGCTAACAATACATTAATTGTAGGAGACCTCAATACTCCACTCTCAGCAACTGACAGATCATCTAAGCAGAAAATCAACAAGGAAACAAGAGCTTTGAATGATACACTGGACCAGATGGACCTCACAGATATATACAAAACATTCCACCCTAAAACAACAGAATACTCATTCTTCTTGAGCGCACATGGAACTTTCTCCAGAATAGACCACATACTGGGTCACAAATCGGGTCTCAACTGATACGAAAAGATTGAGATTATTCCCTGCATATTCTCAGACCACATTGCTTTAAAACTGGAACTCAATCACAAGAAAAAATTTGGCAGAAACTCAAACACTAGGAAAGAAAAGACCACTCTGCTCAAGAATGTTTGGGTCAACCAAGAAATCAAAGAAGAACTTAAACAATTCATGGAAATCCATGAGAATGAAAATACATCGGTCCAAAACCTATGGGATACTGCAAAGCCAGCCAAGCCTCACTCAAAAAAACAGAAAAATCCCAAATTCACCAGCTAACTCTATACCTTAAAGAACTACAGAAAAAGCAACAAACAATGCCTAAGCCACGCATCAGAAGAGAAATAATTAAGATTAGAGCAGAGATCAATGAATTAGAAACCAGAAACACAGATCAGGTCCATGAAACTAGAAGCTAATTCTTTCTTTGAAAGAATAAGATCGATAAACCACTGGCCAGACTTATCCAAAAGAAAAGAGAAAGGACCAAAATTCATAAAATTATGAATGAAAGGGGAGAGATCACGACTAACACCAAGGAAATAGAAACAATTATTAGAAATTATTATCAGCAACTATATGCTGATAAACTGAGCAATCTGGATGAAATGGATTCCTTCCTGGAAACCTATAAGCTGCCAAGACTGAAACAGGAAGAAATTGACAACCTGAATAGGCCAATAACCAGTAACGAGATTGAAGCAGTGATCAAAAACCTCCCAAAAAACAAGAGTCCAGGGCCTGATGGATTCCCTGGGGAATTCTACCAAACATTCAAAGAGGAAATAATACTGATTCTTCTGATGCTATTTCAAAAAAATAGAAACAGAAGGAAAACTTCCAAACTCATTCTATGAGGCCAGCATTACCTTAATCCCCAAACCAGGCAAAGACCCCATCAAAAAGAATTTCAGACCGATATCCCTCATGAATATGGATTCCAAAATCCTCAACCAAATCCTAGCTAATAGGATCCAACAATACATTAAAAGGACCATCACCACGACCAAGTGGGATTTACCCCGGGATCCACGGTGGTTCAACATTCGAAAATCAATGTGTTAGATCACATTAATAAGAGAAGGGAGAAGAACCATATAGTCCTCAATTGATGCAGAAAAAGCATTTGACAAAATACAACATCTTTCCTGATTAAAACTCTTCAGAGTATAAGGATAGAGGGAACATTCTTCATGTTCATAAAATCCATCTATGAAAAACCCACAGGAAATATCATCTTCAATGGGAAAAAGATGAGAGCCTTTCCCTTAAGATCAGGAACACGTCAATGATGCCCACTCTCGCCACTATTCAACATAGTACCAGATGTCCTAGTGACAGCAATCAGACAACAAAAATAAATAAAAGGTATTCAAATGGGCAAAGAAGAAGTCAAACTCCCTCTTTTCACAGATGACATGATACTTTATGTGGAAAACACACAAGACTCCACCCCCAAATTACTAGAACTCATACAGCAATTCAGTAATGTGGCAGGATACAAAATCAATGCACAGAAATCAGTGGCTTTCTTATACACTAACAACGCAATTGCAGAAAGAGAAATTAGAGAAACGATTCCATTTACAATAGCACCAAAAACCATAAGATACTTCAGAATAAACCTAACCAAAGAGGTAGAGGATCTTACTCTAGGAACTACAGAACACTCATGAAAGAAATTGAAGAAGACACAAAAAGATGGAAAAACATTCCATGCTCATGGATCGGAAGAATAAATATTGTTAAAATGTCTATGCTACCCAGAGCAATCTAGACCTTCAATGCCATCCTAATCAAAATTCCAATGACATTTTTCAAAGTGCTGGAACAAACAATCCTAAAATTTGTATGGAATCAGAAAAGACCCCAAATCGCCAAGGAAATGTTGAAAAATAAAAACATAGCTCAGGGCAGGTATCACGTTGCCCAATTTCAAGCTATATTACAAAGCAGTGATCACCAAGACAGCATGGTACTGGCACAAAAACAGACATATAGACCAATGGAACAGAATAGAGAGCCCAGAGATGATCAGTGATATTGAACATCTTTTCATGTGTTTCTTGGCCTTCTGGATATCTTCTTGGAGAAATGTCTTTTCATATTTCTATGCATTTTTAATGGGATTATTTGGTTTTTAGCTGTTAAGTTGTAGCAGTTCTTTTCTTCCCCAAGTTTTTATTATATTCCAGTTAGTTAACATACAGTGTAATATTAGTTTCAGGTGTAGGATTTTGTGATTCATCACTTACATACAACGCCCTTAATCCCCATCACCTACTTCACCCATCCCCCCACCCACCTCCCCTCCAGCAACCCTCAATTTGCTCTCTATATTTAAGTGTCTGTTTCTTGGTTTGCCTCTCTCCCCCTACCCCATTTTCATCTGTTATGGGACCTGGTGTTGTGGGGACCTGCACTGGTCTTCTCGGGGAGGGTCTTGCCATGCTGGGATTGATGAATCTTTGACCCAGAAGGGCAGTTGCACCAGAGCACAGGAGCATGGGGTTTGGAGTAGAGCACATGAAAAAGCCTGTGTCCAAGTTAGCTGCCCTCAGCAGGTGTCTCTGCACCTGTGCTGAGTAGTGGGGGAGGGAAATGGCACCTCCTGGCTCCTTTCTCCCTGGAGAGGCAATGCCACCTCTCTCAGATATACTCCAAGAAGAGGGAACTGTCTCTCCCAATGCATCTCAGGTGATCCTCAGATGATGCAGTCTGCCCCGGAGTTACCTGCCTACCTTCTCTATTAGGAGTACTGCAGTGCCCTCAGGGCTTATACTAGCCACTCTGGCAGACCTCTAAAACTCTAGTCTCTGAGCCCCACTGGTTGCAAAATCTCATGAAAATCAGCCTCTTTCACTTTCCCCGTCAATGGCTTTGAGGAACTGTTTTCCTTGTGTGATCCCTTGGGTGCTCCCCTCTCTCTTTCTCTCTCGCCTCTCTTTGGGACCAGGGATCCCACCCTTCCACAGAACCTGCCATCCATTTCTCCTCCAAACCATGTCTTTGCACCTCCTACCTTCCACAATATGGCCTCCCCTCTAGCTGTCCAATTTGTCCTGTCAGTCCTCAGATTGATTTCCTGGGTATTCAGAATGATTGGATATTATAGCTGTGTTCAAAAGATGATGTAAGCCTAGGGTCCTCCTACTACTCTGCCATCTTCCCTCTCCCTGTAGCAGTTCTTTATATATTTTGGATACTAACCCTTTATCAGATATGTCAAAGGAAGCTAACTTAGGTACAGGCATTAGTCAAGTGCTCTCTGTGGATGTGATAAGATGAGCTCTAATGGATAAGAAAGAGCCAGTCATTTGAAATGTGGTGGGAAGAGTTTTAGATATTTCTTACATTTATTGTTTCTACATTTTTAACTTTGTTTTTAAATAATTATAGAGTCACAGGAAGTTGCTGTGATAGTACAGAGATGACGTGTATACTCCACTGGCTACATGGGGAAACTATAACTAGAGAATGGACAGTGATACAATGTCTATGCTTGGTTCTATGCCATTTTATCAAATATTTAGATTTGTGTCACCACTACCACAATTAAAATACAGGACTATTTCATCATCAAAAAAGATCTCACTTTATATTTGTTTCAGTCACTTTGATTTCCTACAGTTGTGTGATGTGCTGATTTAGGGTAAGGTCAGTACAAAATTGTTTCTCTCACATAAAGGACTATTTGTGGAGAATGTATCCATCCATCCCTTGTTTACTCCCAATAAGGCAGGATTTGCCAGGGGGTTTTGAAAGCAAGTTATCTCCTTGGGTCAGACAAACTGTGGCCTGACTCATTTACAAGATGTTCAACATAGCATGGGTTAGAGTAATAATTCTGTGGTCACATTCAATTCTTCCTGCCCTAAAATCAGCAGAGTCTTTTTCCATCCCAAGGTCAGATGCAAATTGTTTCTCCTCTGTGCAGAACAAACAGATTTTCATAAAACCTACCCTAAAACTATGCTAAGAGAATTAATTCCACTTGGAGTATTAGCTTCTGCCTTCAGACCACCTGTATTCTTCCATCTGTTTTATTAGTTGTTTCTTTTTCTACCACAGTCTCATTTGAGGATTAAATTTTAAAAGACTGGATAAACCTGCTTTTTCTTTCTTGCTAGAAACTGATCACCTTATTACCAAGTTTTTTTCCTCACTAACAATGGTTGTAATTCTACTAAGCAAAGGGACCAAAACCAGCAAAACAGCATTTTCCATGAGACAGTTATTTACCTGACAATTCTCACCAGTAGTCACCCAACAGAGCCTCCTTGTCCCTAGAGAAAATGTAAGCAAAGTTCCCCATGCACAATGCTTCTGAAGCTCTGGGCAGCTGCTCTCTTTCAGAGAATCTAAAAAATATCATGAAATTATGTCACCAAAAGCAGTTCAATTGCCAGTGGACCAGCTGCCGTTTTGTGTAGACAGATTTATCAGGGGGTTGAATGCTGAGAATAACCTCAAGTATGGGGACATTGTAATTATGAATTCCAAATGGAAGAATTCACAACTAAAGATACCATCACAACAGAATGCATCTGAATCTGTGTCCTCTGATCCCCTAGGATTAAATATCACTATAACCCAAATAGGCAATTTATCTGCAGTGTCAGCCTTAGAAAACTGTATTGAGTAACCTTGTATCCTTGATTTTTCCTAAGTTAAAATTACGAGGAACACACACACACAACCACACACAATATTCACTTTTAGGATTTGAGGACAGATGCAAAATGTACAAGCAAAAATTTCTCATCATAAATATTCAAATATCACCACTCTGATCATTTTATTTTATATATTACACATTATAAGGAAGTGTTCTAAATTTCTATGTATTGTTGTCTTTCAAAAGCCTGCATTAAATAGGGATTAGCACACAAAACACCACGAGTGATATGTCATCAAAGTTCCAGTGGAAACATCCAATGTTCTACTGCATTTTTGGCAGAATTAACAACCTGTATATATGACATTAAAAATTCATCAGCTCTTGCAATTAAACAGGAATAATTTGATCACTTAAAGCTGTCTGCACCATATGACATGTCTTTTATAATCTAAGAATAGTAAAAGGCCTTCATTGAAACACAGGCCATATATTTCAGCTGAATTTTGCTCTTTTCTTTCTTTGCTGGTATATTCTCTCACAGAGTTTTCTCTTTCCGAGTTTCTCTTTACCTAAACTTCTACCAATATTCAGTTATTAGCTATATCCTTTCTTCTCCTCTCATCCTCCTGCAATTTTATCCATTGTTGTGTTTTAAGCACCACAGATATGATGATTACCAAATATTCATTTGTAGCCCTACTCATTCTCCTGAATTCCAGACTCAAACGCTTAACTATCAGCTACACTTTTTATTCATGTAGCCAGAAATCACCAAAATTTGTCTTCAAACTGTAATTCATTTTCGCAGCTACCCTAAATTTTTTCCCAATGACTAAGCTCCTTAGCACCATAAATAATGTTACTATCAAAGAAGATGATAAACTTTCCATCCTCCATTCTACATACACTTGCAGTTAGCAAACACATTCTTCAGGGTCTCTTGATCTGTGCTGCTTTTCTTTCTTGAGAGCTGTTTGTCAAAATCAGATGTCCTCTCCTAGCATGTTGCAGTAACCCCCTTTCTACTTCCAGTCTCTCTTTATGCCATCATTCTTTACACTTCTTTTTGATTTACCTTCTTAAAACACAAATTTGATCAGTTTGCAGATTTTTCTTTTCATTTTTAATGCTCGTTAATGCACATACTCTAATGCAAAGCCTTGTACAGTATAATACCTATGTATCTTTTCAGCTTTATTTTTCTTCTAGTCATTGACCTATTTGCTATGCATGGATGGAGAAAAAAGCCTCAGTTCTTCTAATTTGAGCCTGAGGTCCAGCTCTTCCTGTAGCCTGGAATTCTATACTCCCACACCCGTGCTCTGACAGTTATCTATGTTATCATAGAGGTTGCAATTCAAATGTTTCCTCCTCCAAAACTCCAAAAAGTCTTCTTATATCCCCAATAGCACATAATCTCTCACTCTTCCATATAATGCTTTTATAACTCAGTGAGAAACTTTCTATGCTTTTTGGAAAATTCATTTAATAAGTACTTTTTAGTTACTACTATGTGTGAGGCACAAGGGCTGCCCTGGTGAACAGTACAAACCAGCTCTCTAGTCTCAGGAGCCTGGCAGTCTATCAGTCAGTGAATAAATAAATAAGTCAGTTCTGAAGATCCTGCCAAGCTGCAAACTGCCATGACTAGAGTAAGAGTAGAGGGCAACTTTAGGTCAGACCATCAGGAAAAGCCTTCTTGAAGAAATGACATTTGAGCAGAGACCTGAAGGACTAGCAGAAGCTGGCCATGTGCAAATAGGAATAAAAAGCATCTCAGGTAGAGGCAACAGCAAGTAAAAACCCCTGAAAGTGAGAGAAAGTATTTGAGGGCCAGAAAAGGGCTGCATACCTGAAACACAGTGAGTTGATATTTGTATACATACCTAACATTTACTATATACAGGGTGCTGAACAAAACAGAGCCATTTCTTGCTCTCAAACAGTGTCCATATGATGGACCAGACTTATACTGGCCCAACAGTAACACAAACACATAACTAAAATTGTAGTAAGTGTTATAAAGGCAATGTAAAGGAGGGTACTCTGATGTACTGGCAAGGTAGCAAAATGGAGATTTCCAGCAAACTGCCACATCTGTGGAGGTCAGAGAAGAGGTCTGGACTGAAAATATTAATGTAAGTCCTCAACATATAGGTGAGTAATTGAAGTTTTGGTTAAAAGGGATGCTCAAGGCCAAGACATGAGGGAACCTAATATTAATCATCACATTATTAATCTAACATTAATATTAAACATTAATAATCAGAAAAACCCATGAAAGAGCCCAAAAGGAAAAGCCAGAAAGCTAAGAGAAAAACCAGAGTACCAGAAGCTAAGAGAAGAAATTCAACAAGGAGGGAGATAAAAACTTCAGCCAGGGCTCTTGAGAGAGTAACTCACAAGAGATCTGAATAGTATCTACCTGACTGTGCAACAAGGAAGTCACTGGTAAAGCTTAGAGAAATCCACATTGATGGAGTGGCAGGAACAGAAGAGAAACTAGAGTGAGTTAAGGAGAAATGGGAGGTAATGAAGTGGAGACATGATTTATAGACACTTCTTCCAGGAGCTTGACTATAAGCAATAGTAGAGAATTGGCAATTAGAATAGCCTTAATTAAAGTGATTCCAGCATCATTTGGGTAGTTATTGATTTAAAACATTTTCCTTCTCTTAATTATGTGTTGTTAGATTGCCACCATTATTTTTTATTTTTAACCACTATAAAACAAATGGGTTAGACTCAATGAATTTTTAAAGGCCTCGAACTACTGTTCAAAGGTCATACAGCTTAGAAGTAGCAGATCTAAGGCTAACAGCCATGTCTTATTGCAAGTTGAGTGTACTACATGCTACTTCCATTCAAAACCTGATTCCAAATTCTTTAAGTATAAAGAGGTAGGCTGCCTTGGAGGGAAATTTTCACCAACCTCTCAATGAAAGTTAGCTTTGACCTTAGGGAAAAGCTCTTCATTTTGCAGTGATTTCAAATGAGATCCAGGAGGCAGACACCTGAAGGCACCAGCTCGCACAGATCTTCACCAATAGTCTTACATTTGGGGCTTTCATTACCATCAGATATACAGAATTTGTTTTAGGATGTAAATAGTTATATTTACCTCAAGAATTTGAGGTATACAATACACATATACAAATACAGTTTTAAAAATACTATAACAATAACTTGTCCATAATCACATCTGTAATGGTCTCTAGTACTCTAAATCCACTATAAAGAAATGTCCATGTGTCCTCGCCTTACAGAATGAAAGAGCTGGAATGGCTATGCAGATCTTGTTGCCCAAAGCTGTCCTTTAAAGATGCTGAACCATTTTGCCTAGATCCATGGTAGAAGACACATTACTGTTAAATACTTAAGAAGTCCCATTTATTGGCAGAAAGACTACTGTGGATTGCTACTTTTCATAAAGAATGTCTAGAAGTTCCCCCTAAGTCTTTTCCCCAGTTCTTGGATATCATATCCGTATCATGGAATCTACATTATTTTCTGTAGCCCTACTAATAAATGCTAATTAGGGGGAATTCTCCCAAGTAATTAATTTCATAATATTTATCTGGAAACATGTTATCATTTCTGAGTGTTTTAGGGAATTATGAAGAAAAACCTTTTAGTCACAAAGCTACATTAAAATCTTAAACAGAAAATATGACATAATGCAGGTTAAACTTGGGACAGCTTGTATATAGCCACCAGGAGGTAAAATGATAATCGTTGTCCAAAAAACTCATTTAACTTACCATCTTTACCATTTTATTCCTTATTCAAGAGTAGATATTCAGCCATTTCCTGAGACTTTCAAACTATACTGATTGCCGCTTTGCTGTGTGTTCACATTCTGAGAATACCCTGGACTCCAGTACAGCAAATTCATCATCTATCCTTTCTATTGCCACGAGTATCACAGTACTTGTTTATGGCTGATCAAGCACAAAGGCATTTGTCCCTCTGTTTCCTGTTCCTCCTTGCATGTGTTTGAGCACACACAAAAATGAGTCATTTAAATGCACTATGTTGGGGTATGAGATAAACATAAGGCTTCTTACACAGTAACAGATTAGATTATAATAATATGTTTTGAAGAAAGCTTTTAACAACATAGAATTTATAGAACCTCAGTTCTGGAGAAAATTGGCTACGTGAAATCTAAGTATACTTTATTTTTTATTATTATTTGTAAGTACACTTCAAAGAGTACCTCTAGGTTATGTCGAATAGGAGAATTTCTAATAGAGTTGAGGGCTTTGAAATTGTCTTTTTCATACGGCAGACTGACTACAATAAAAGTAAATCTCTGATTAGGAATTATGGGCCAAAAGTAATACTTAATTAGCTTGTTTTTTCTAACCACAGTAGAGATTAATAAAAGGCCAAGGACATCAACAATTAAATTACTGTCAGTGAGGTAAAGAAAGTCTCATCTTTAGAAATGCAACAAGGACAAAGGATAGTGTTGGGTTTCTGGCTTACAAAAGAGAGAATAATATATCTAAATGCAATTAGGTCCAGGCTCTGGGAAGAAGAAAGCAGGGATATATCCCTTCATTGCCACTGTGTAAGTTAAAAAGGGGGGAAGAAACCCCCATCCCCTTTTGCTGTACACCAAGGAGAAACAAATTTCTAGTGCAGGTTTGTCACTGAGCCTCAGAGCCAGAGCAAATATGAGGGGCTTGCTCCTTTGTTATCCCTTTACTATCCTGAAGTCAGTTATGCATTGAGCTAGTAGATATGGAGATACCTTCAGATACCTTTTATTTTCTTACCATTTCTCCTTGAGAAAGTGCTTACAGTGATAACCAATTGATGTGTTCAACAGACTGTCCTTATTGCATTTCCAACCAATTTTAATAAGCATTTATGTGACCAAAACTATTTGGTAATAGACCTAAGGCATTATTTTATAATAATCTCTCACCTTTCTGGAAGATCTACACATAGTGATTATTTCCCTTTAAGAAAGTAAACAGAGAAATTTTGAATGAGACCACTCACAACAATGCATATTTTGGAGCCCTTTTCAAAGAACATCCAAGATAAGTACTTTATAAGTATATTGCATTCCCATACTGTGGGCATTCACCATTTGTCGTTATTATGTTCACAGTGAGGTGAGGCAGATACTACAAGATCTTTAGATTTAGCCAGTAGATGTCAAGTCTTATAGTAACAACAAAATTATCATGCGCTCACTATGCCTTATTTTACTTATTTGCTGAGGTAGTAAAAATGTAGTTGCTAACAGTTGAAACTTAACAAACATATTCTAGAAAGTTTTTTAAAAAGACAAATAGGGAGGCGCCTGGGTGGCTCAGTCGTTAAGTGTCTGCCTTTGTCTCAGGTCATAATCCCAGGGTCCTAGGATGGAGCCCCGCATTGGGCTACCTGCTCCGCAGGAAACCTGCTTCGCCCTCTCCCACTCCCCCTGAATGTGCTCCCTCTCTTGCTGTTTCTCTCTCTGTCAAATGAATAAAATCTTAAAAAAAGAAAAAAAGACAAGTTTGGGAGGAGAGAGAAATCTGTTAACCTTTAATGGTGGAATTACTTTACACAGAACTCCTCATTCAGAGAACATTATGGCTCAATGAAATTCCATTTTTTTTAATCAAAATGTTTTCTTCCTTTAAATTTTTATTGTTATGTTAATCACCATACATTACATCATTAGTTTGTGATGTAGTGTTCCATGATTCATTGTTTCTGCATAACACCCAGTGCTCCACGCAGAACATGCCCCCTTTAATACCCATCACCAGGCTAACACATCCCCCCACCGCCCTCCCCTCTAGAACCCTCAGTTTGTTTTTCAGGGTCCATCGTCTCTCATGGTTCGTCTCCCCCTCCGATTTACCCCTCTTCATTCTATCCTTCCTGCTATCTTCTTCTTTTTTTTTTTTTTCTTAACATATATTGCATTATTTGTTTCAGATGTACGGATCTGTGATTCAACAGTCTTGCACAATTCACAGCACTCACCATAACACATACCCTCCCCAATGTCTATCACCCAGCCACCCACTCCCTCCCACCCCACCCCCACTCCAGCAAACCTCTGTTTCCTGAGATTAAGAATTCCTCATATCAGTGAGGTCATATGATACATGTCTTTCTCTGATTGACTTATTTCGCTCAGCATAACACCCTCCAGTTCCATCCATGTCGTTGCAAATGGCAAGAGCTCATTCCCTTTGATGGCTGCATAATATTCCATTGTATATATACCACACCTTCTTTATCCATTCATCTGTCGGTGGATATCTTGGCTCTTTCCACAGATTGGCTATTGTGGACATTGCTGCTATAAACATCGGGGTGCACGTACCCTTCGGATCCCTCCATTTGTATCTTTGGGGTAAATACCCAGTAGTGCAATTGCTGGATCGTACAGTAGCTCTATTTTCAACTTTTTGAGGAACCTCCGTACTGTTTTCCAGAGTGGTTGCACCAGCTTGCATTCCCACCAACAGCGTAGGAGGGTTCCCCTGTCTCCACATCCTCGCCAACATCTGTCGTTTCCTGGCTTGTTAATTTTAGCCGTTCTGACTGATGTGAGGTGGTATCTCATTGAGGTTTTGATTTAGATTTCCCTGATGCCGAGCTATATTGAACAGTTTTTCATGTGTCTATTGGCCATTTGGAGGTCTTCTTTGGAAAAAGGTCTGTTCATGTCTTCTGCCCATTTCTTGATTGGATCATTTGTTATTTGGGTGTTGAGTTTGATAAGTTCTTTATAGATTTGGATACTAGCCCTTTATCTGATATGTCATTTGCAAATATCTTCTCCCATTCTGTCGGTTGTCTTTTGGGTTTGTTGACTGTTTCTTTTGCTGTGCAAAAGCTTTTGATCTTGATGAAATCCCAATAGTTCATTTTTGCCCTTGCTTCCCTTGCCTTTGGCGATGTTTCTAGGAAGAAGTTGCTGTGGCTGAGGTCGAAGAGGTTGCCGCCTGTGTTCTCCTTTAGGATTTTGATGGACTCCTGTCTCACATTTAGGTCTTTCAACCATTTTGAGGCTATTTTTGTGTGTGGTATAAGGAAATGGTCCAGATTCATTCTTCTGCATGTGGTTGTCCAATTTTCCCAACACCATTTGTTGAAGAGACTGTCTTTTTTCCATTGGACATTCTTTCCTGCTTTGTCAAAGATGAGTTGACCATAGCATTGAGGGTCCATTTCTGGGCTCTCTATTCTGTTCCATTGATCTATGTGTCTGTTTTTGTGCCAGTACCATACTGTCTTGATGATGACAGCTTCATAATAGAGCTGGAAGTCCGGAATTGTGATGCTGCCAGCTTTGCTTTTCTTTTTCAACATTCCTCTGGCTATTCAGGGTCTTTTCTGGTTCCGCACAAATTTTAGGATTATTTGTTCCATTTCTTTGAAAGAAAATGAATGGTATTTTGATGGGGATTGCATTGAATGTGTAGATTGCTGTAGGTAGCATTGACATCCTCACAATATTTGTTCTTCCAGTCCATGAGCATGGAATGTTTTTCCATTTCTTTGTGTCTTCCTCAATTTCCTTCATGAGTATTTTATAGTTTTCTGAGTACAGATCCTTTGCCTCTTTGGTTCGATTTATTCCTAGGTATCTTATGGTTATGGGTGCAATTGTAAATGAGATCGACTCCTTCATTTCTCTTTTTCTGTCTTGTTGGTGTATAGGAATGCCACTGATTTCTGTGCATTGATTTTATATCCTGCCACTTTACTGAATTCCTGTATGAGTTCTAGCAGTTTTGGGGTGGAGTCTTTTGGGTTCTCCACATAAATCATATCATATCATCAGCAAAGAGTGAGAGTTTGACTTCTTCTTTGCCGATTTGGATGCCTTTGATTTCTTTTTGTTGTCTGATTCCTGTGGGTAGGGCTTCTAAAACTATGTTGAATAGCAGTGGTGATAGTGGACATCCCTGCTGCGTTCCTGACCTTAGGGGGAAAGCTCTCAGTTTTTCCCCATTGAGAATGATATTTGTTGTAGGTTTTTCATAGATGGCTTTTATGATACTGAGGTATGTACCCTCTAACCCTATAGTCCGAAGAGTTTTGAACAAGAAAGGATGCTGTACTTTGTCAAATGCTTTTTCTGAATCTATTGAGAGGATAATATGATTCTTGTTCTTTTTTTTGTTAATGTATTGTATCACATTGATTGATTTGCAGATGTTGAAACAACCTTGCAGCCCAGGGATAAATCCCACTTGGTCGTGGTGAATAATCCTTTTAATGTGCTGTTGGATCCTTTTGGCTAGTATTCTGGTGAGAATTTTTGCATCCATGTTCATCAAGGATATTGGTCTGTAATTCTTTTTGATTGGGTCTTTGTCTGGTTTGGGGTTCAAGGTAATGGTGGCCTCATAAAACGAGTTTGGAAGTTTTCCTTCCATTTCTATTTTTTGGAACAGTTTCAGAAGAATAGGTATTAATTCTTCTTTCAATGTTTGGTAGAATTCCCCTGGGAAGCCATCTGGCTCTGGGCTTTTGTTTGTTGGGAGATTTTTGATGACTGCTTCGATTTCCCTAGTGGTTCTAGGTCTGTTCAGGTTTTCTATTTCTTCCTGGTTCAGTTTTGGTAGTTGATACATCTCTAGGAATGCATCCATTTCTTCCAGGTTATCTAATTTGCTGGCATAGAGTTGCTCATAATATATTCTTATAATTGTATTTCTTTGGTGTTGGTGGTGATCTCTCCTCTTTCATTCATGATTTTGTTGATTTGGGTCATTTCTCTTTTCTTTTTGATAAGTCTGGGCAGGGGTTTATCAATCTTGTTGATTCTTTCAAAGAATCAGCTCCTAGTTTCGTTGATCTGTTCTACTGTTCTTTTGGTTTCTATTTCATTGATTTCTGCTCTCATCTTTATTATTTCTCTTCTCCTGCTGGGTTCAGGTTTTATTTGCTGTTTTTTCTCTCGCTTCTTTAGGTGTAGGGTTGGGTTGTGTATTTGAGACCTTTCTTGTTTCTTGAGAAATGCTTGTATTGCTATATACTTTCCTTAGGACTGCCTTTGCTGTATCCCAAAGATTTTGAACAGTTGTGTTTTCATTTTCATTTGTTCCATGAATTTTTTTAATTCTTCTTTAATTTCCTGGTTGACCCATTCATTCTTTAGTAGGATGCTCTTTAGTCTCCATGTATTTGAGTTCTTTCCGACTTTCCTCTTGTGATTGAGTTCTACTTTCCAAAGCATTGTGGTCTGAAAATATGCAGGGAATGATCCCAGGCTTTTGGTACCAGTTGAGACCTGATTTGTGACCTAGGATGTGATCAATTCTGGAGAATGTTCCATGGGCACTAGAGAAGAATGTGTATTCTGTTGCTTTGGGGATGGAATGTTCTGATTATGTCTGTGAATTCCATTTGTTCCAGTGTGTCATTTAAAGTCTTTATTTCCCTGTTGATCTTTTGCTTAGATGATCTGTCCATTTCAGTCAGGGGGGCGTTAAAGTCCCCTACTAATATTGTATTTTTGTCAATGTGTTTCTTTGCTTTTTTTATTAATTGCCTTATATAATTGGCTGCTCCCATGTTAGGAGCATAGATATTTATAATTGTTAGATCTTCTTGTTGGATAGACCCTTTAAGTAGGATATAGTGTCCTTCCTCATCTCTTTTTACAGTCTTTGGTTTAAAATCTAATTTGTCTGATATAAGGATTGCCACCCCAGCTTTCTTTTGGTGTCCTTTACCATGGTAAATCATTTTCCATCCCCTCACTTTCAATCTGGGGGTGTCTCTGGGTCTAAAATGAGTCTCTTGCAGACAGCATATCGATGGGTCTTGTTTTCTTATCCAATCTGATAGCCTGTGTCTTTTGATTGGGGCATTTAGACCATTTACATTCAGGGTAACTATTGAAAGATAGGAATTTAGTGCCATTGTATTGCCTGTAAGGTGACTGTTATTGTATATTGTCTGTGTTCCTTTCTGGTCTATTCTGCTTTTAGGCTCTCTCTTTGCTTAGAGGACCCCTTTCAATGTATCTTGTAGGGCTGCTTCCCTGTTTGCAAATTCCTTTATGTTTTGTTTGGTCTAGAAGCTTTTGATCTCTCCTTCTATTTTCCGTGACAGCCTAGCTGGATATCGTATTCTTGGCTGTATATTTTTCTCTTTTAGTGCTCTGAATATATCATGCCAGTCCCTTCTGGCCTGCCAGGTTTCTGTGGATAGGTCTGTTGACAATCTAATGTTTCTACCATTGTAGGTTACATATCTATTCTCCCGAGCTGCTTTCAGGATTTTCTCTTTGTCTCTGAGACTCGTACGTTTTACTATTAGATATAGGGGTGTTGACCTATTTTTATTGATTTTGAGAGGGGTTCTCTGTGCCTTCTGGATTTTGATGCCTGTTTCCTTCTCCACATTAGGGAAGTTCTCTGCTATAATTTGCTCCAATATACCTTCTGCCCCTCTCTCTCTTTCTTCTTCTTCTGGGATTCCAATTATTCTAATGTTGTTTCATCTTGTGGTGTCGCTTATCTCTCGAATTCTGCCCTCGTGATCCAGTAGTTGTTTATCTCTCTTTTTCTCAGCTTCTTTATTTTCCATCATTTGGTCTTCTGTATCACTGATTCTCTCTTCTGCCTCATTTATCCTAGCAGTTAGTGCCCCCATTTTTGATTGTACCTCATTAATAGCCTTTTTGATTTCGACTTGGTTAGATTTTAGTTCCTTTATTTCTCCAGAAAGCGTTTCTCTAATAACTTCCATGCTTTTTTCAAGCCCAGCTAGTATCTTTAAAATCATGATTCTGAACTCTAAGTCCAATATCGTACTAATGTCCGTATTGAGTAGGTCCCTGGCAGACGGTACTACCTCTTGTTCTTTTTGTTGAGGTGATTTTTTCCATCTTGTCATCTTGTCCAGAGGAGAATAGATGAATGAGAGAACAAAATGCAAACAGGGTAACAACGAGCCCAGAAAATATACTCTAAACAAATCAGAAAAGACCTGAAACCAGGGGAAAAGAAAGGGAAAGAAAGAAAAAAGCAAGGGGAAAAAAAGATAAGAAGATAAAAACAAACAAAAACAGAACAAAACAAAACAAAAAAACAGAATATGATCAAGTATGATCAGGCTGCTGCATAGATCAGTGCCACACACTAAATTTTTGGTGTATTTTGGTCTGTTAGAAGAAAGTGCCTACCAAAATTTTAAAGAAAGACTTATATATGTACAAAATAAGAGTTGATACGATGAAGTGATGGAATATGACTGTAAAGATGAAAATTATAAAAAATTTTATAAAAGGAATTGATAAGTTGTTTGAAACAAGAAAGGATTTTTAAAAAAAAGGAAAGAAAAGAAAAGGGGAGAGAATATGATCAGGCAGGAGACTAGAACAAAGCCGTACACTAGTGATTTAGGGTATATTTTGATCTGTGAGAAGAAACTGTTTCTCAAAATGTTAAAGAGAGAACAACTTATATATATATATATATATATGCCAAAAATAAGGGTAACTACTATGAAGGGATAGAATATGACTCTAAAAATGAAAAATAAAAATGTGTTTTTAAAAAGAGATTGCTAAGATGTTGGTTGAAAAAGGGAAAAAGAAAATGGTGGCCTCCCAATCTCCACCCTGGAGGAGCTGAGAACTTGGCGCCCTGCTCCTCAGTGTGCCCCCAGAAAAAAGCAGTCAGTCACTCCCATCTCCCCAGGCTCTGACCGCACTCCGTGCTCACCCAGCCTGTGACTGAGCATTTCTATCTCTGGCACCTGACTCGGTGTGGAGTCTCCAAACCCCGCAGATCCCTGCGGTGCCCTCCCGCGCTGCTCCTCCCGGGGCAGGAACGTGACTCTCCCTGGATCTGATGCTTCTTGGGTCCCTGCTGGAGGAGCAGTGGCCCGACTGTGTCGCTGATCACAGTTTATGGCAAACCTGAGCTGAGAGCCCGCACCTTGGCTCTGTCTCTGCAGCCAGCTTCCCTGCTCCGATACCTGGGCACTCTGCCGCACTCAGGCAGCCCCAGGCTTTCTGTGACCCCTAGGGTCCTGAGACCACACTGTCCTAGCAAGGGTTCCATGCCCCGCTTAGCCACTGGAGCAATGTCCCTCAGAGGAGCTGACTTCTAAAAGTTCAGATTTTGTGCTCCGCGGCTCTATCACTTGCCAGAAGTGGCCGACGGAGGCCCCCTCCCCCCGCCATCTATCCTCCCGAATATCACCTCGGATTCACTCCTCCGCACGTCCTACCTTCCAGATAGTGGTCGATTTTCTGTTCAGAGAGTTGTTGCTATTCTTTTCTTCAATCTCCTGTTGAGTTCGTAGGTGTTCAGAATGGTTTGATCCATAGCCAGCTGTATTCCTGAGACCAGACGAAATCCAGGTCTCCTACTCCTCTGCCTGAAATTCCACAACTTGCCAATAAAGACAGGACAACAGGAACTCCAGTAGTGGTATACACAAGGCATACAATGCTGATATAAACTTTGGTCCGCTCAGAAAAAAAATGAAAGATATTTTTGGAAGACTATTTTGGAGCTATATGGATGAATCAGACATACGTCATATTGACCCAAAAAAGGCAAGTTGAAAACACGTACAATTTGATACTGTTTTTATGAAGTTTAAAAATGTATGAAGCAATGTGATATATTGCTTAGGAATAAATAAATATGTGGTAAATGTATAAATAGTAACAAGACTATAATAAACATCAAAATGAGTATAGTGGTCATTTCTGTAGGGGGGTGGGGATAATTGGTGCAGGGAATTTAACTAAATTGGCTTTTATTTCATAAACAGGGTTTGGATACATAGGTATTTGTTGTATTCATAGCTTTATATCATCAACCGTGCTATTAGAAGTTATTTTCAAATGTGTACAAAAGTAGAGGTGCTGGTAAAATGAACTCCTGTACTCAACTTGTATACTCAACAATTCTCAAAATGTTGCCATATTTGCATCATCTATCTTTGTTCTTTTCTAAAATGTAATTTAAAGCCAATTCCAAACAACATGTCATTTCTGCATACTGTAGTATACATATCTAAAAATATGAGCTTTTAAAAGACATAATGCCATCACTACTATCAACCTTAGGGTCATGTATACCAAAAGACTTAAAATCCTTCCCCTAATTGTCTCAAAAATCCCTTTGACAGTTAATTTGCTCAAATCAGGATTCACAATAAGGTCCACACATGATATTTAGTTGTTAGATCTCTAGCCTCTTTTCATCTGGGCATTCCTCCCTGCCATTTATCTTTTCATGCTATTGACTTGTTGCAGTAACTGGGTCAGTTTCTCCGTGCTGTTTACTCTTCATTCTTTTTTGTATGTCTTGAATATTGTACACTTCTTAAAATATTTAAGACACTATTATGTTGAAAAGGTTAAGTATGGCATTCACACAGTTGTTGGTCTTTTGAGGTGTGGTAAGATGACAGAAATGGAGAAAAGTTGATTGTCTGGCACTATGCCCTGTGTCTGTTTCAGAAGATGTGTCTGGATCTTCTTTGACTAAAGAAAGCACTGTGTGGTGAGTGGGCATGTGTTTAGACAGTAGTAGATGAGAGATGCCTTCCCCAGAAGCACAAACTAGTAGGAATTTGGGGAAAATGGCACTTTATGAATAGCAGATATTCTACCTGTTATTATTCATAATTAATAATAGCTGATATTTATGAAAAATTATCATTATTTTATCCTCTAAAAAAATCCTATGAGGGACCATTGCATTTTGGATTTTACAAATGAGGCTCAGAGAGGTTAAGCAATCTTCCCAGGGTCTCACAGCTGGTAAGTTGTTGAAAAAGAATTATAGGTGAAATTGGCTTGGTTTGAACTCAGTTTGATTCCAAAAATAGAGACTTACGCACTATACTGTACTTCCTCAAGTGGAAGTGCTTCATAGTAACCTGCCTAATTTGGCCCGAACTTCAACTTAATGCCTAGTGCCAGTCAAAAGCCCATTTCCTCCTTCCTTACATGGAAGCCTCACGTGGCTTATTTCCACATGCCTCCCTAACTTAGATTCTCTGATATTTGCAGTTATAGTTATAGTTATATAGTTACTACATAGTATATAGTATAGTTACTATATAACTATATAGTTATATAGTTATAACTGCAGTTATAGTTAATCAACTATATTTGAATGGCTATATGTCCTCTAGCATTTAATGTACTCTATTTAGATTTTTCTATACATTTTTATTCCTATGCCTACCCTATCCATCTTAATTTTGGGAATTCACAGATATAGATATAGATGACCTAGACATAGATATAAATATGTATGTAAGCATTTTCCATTATGTTCCTATCATCGGGTTTCCTTTTTCTCAAAAATAAGTAAGATTGGCTAGAGAACAGAGGTAGGTTTTACAGAGGGAAAACACTTCGATGCACAGAAGCTCTGGCCTCTAATCCTGAGCCACTTTATATCTATGAGACCTTGGAAACTCCACCTCTCTGAGTGTTGGTTTCCCTATGAATAAAGTGGGGAAAGAATTTCTGTCAAGGCTGTTGTGAGGGTCTGTGAAGAGACAGACTTTGAAGAGGTCTGTGCTGTAAAATTTTACATAATTTTGAAGCAAGTAAATCAATACTACTTCTCACTCCTTTGACTTCCCAAACAGTGAAATTTCTGCTTCAGTAGAGCTAGAAGTAGGATTACTGTGTAAGTACTACTGGTTGACAGTACCTCTCATTAACCTCCAGACTAGGATTAGTGTATATCTCACATTCAACATTAATTTCCTTAATTCCCTAACACTATATATGTGTACATGTGTGTATATTAGGATGTATATACTATATAGATATAAAAAATGTATTAGTCCATGTTTATACCATTTTTTCTCAAATTGTCTCATATATATACATATGTGTGTGTGTGTGTGTGTGTGTGTATAATTTCAGGTAAACTGAGAAAATGTCAAATTGGAAAATAGAATGCACAAGAAATCATAGGCAATAGAAGGTACTATTTTAAGTTGCCTGTAAACACTTTTAAATCTTAGGATTTAAATAGACAATAGTGTACAAATGTTTTTATCAATTTTCTTGAGGTATAATTTATATAAAATACAGTGGACCTATTTTAAGTGTATACTGTGATGAAATTTGTCAAATACACCTGCATCACTATCAAGATACAGAACATCTTCATCAGCCTAAAAAGTTCCCTCCTGAGCCTTTGTGGTCAATTCCATCTCTTGACCCATGGCTTAGGCAACCAGAGATTTGCTACAGATTAATTTTGCCTTTTAGAATTTCATATAGAGTCATACTGTGTGTTATATTCTATGACTGGCTTTCTGCACTTAGCATAACAATTTTAGACTCATTTATATTGTATCAGTAGTTTTTCTTCCTACTGCTGTCTTTCATTATGCATACATTGCAAGTCATTTTCCTACTCACCTAATTGATGGCTCCTGAGTTGTTTCCATTTATCAGCTCTTATGAATAAAGCTGACATGAACATTTATTTACAAGGCTCTGTGTGGATATAACTTTCATGTCTCTTGGATAAATACTTAGGAGTGAAATTGCTGGTTCACAGGGAAATATGTATAGTCTTTAAAAAAAAATGCCAGACTTTAAAAAAGTGATTATACCATTTTATGTTCCCACCAACAATGTATGAGAATTCTTGTCACTCTAATATCTAGCAATTTTTAGTGTTTTTAACTTTAGCCATTCTAGTGAGTGTGTAATGGTATCCCATCATGGTTTTTAATAATTTCCCTAACAACAAATGAATATCTTTTTATATGCTTAGTGGCCATTCATGTATCTTCTTTTATAAAGTATCTGCTTATATAGTTACCTGTTTTTATCTGGTTCCTTGTCTACTTATTACTGAATTATGTTAGTTATATAGTCTTTTTTATATGTATATTATTAGATCTAAATATTTTGCTTTTGTTTCATATTAAATAAATTGCTGTCTACTCCAAGATAGAATTTTATATTTTTTGATTTTATGCTTAGGTGTTTAATCCATTTCAAGTTGAGTTTTGTGTCTATCACGAGGTAAGGATCAAGGTTCATTTTTTCATGTGGATCTCAAAGTGTTCCAGCACCATTTATTGATAATGGCACCTTGACTGAAAATCAATCGAACACATATGTGTAGGTTTATTTCTAAACTTTTTATTTTGTTCATTTTTAGCTAGTCATCCTTATGCCAATAATATTCCCTCTTGATGACTGTAGCTAAATACTAGTTCTTTTTTTTTTAATACTAATTCTTGAAATCAGGCAGAATAGTATTCCAATTTAGTCTTCCCTTTGAAATGTTGTTTAGGCCGTTAGGTCCTTCAGATTTTCATCTAAATTTTATAATTAGTTTGCACATTTCCACAAGAATATTCTTTACTGAACATTGTAAAATCCATGCAATGTAATCAGCAAGCCTGCAGCCTCTTTAGGGACACTTTAGTAATGTGAAGGCCAAGAATTGCTGGGTACTTTTCTAACTTTGTATAGATTAAACCCATCATAAGGGTTTCTAAGTATTTTGTAAGAGTTTTGTAATGATAATTAGGAGATTGGGTATGAATCAGTTTTTTAAACATCAAAGGGTTTTGTGTGTGTGTATGCTTGTATGTATGTGTATCATATGTGACACACACACACACACACACACACACATAAGGAGTCAGAGAGAAAGAGAGAATCTTTATTATTTCAATGAGTACATTTGAATGTCTTGCTGAAAGAGCAGTTCTGTAGAATTTGTACTGGTTAACAAAGGGTCCATAGAAAATCCACTGAAATATCGGACATTCGGGATTAGTAACACTTGACAGTGAAGGAAACTGTTATGCCTTTGGGCCAAATCTGTATTTCTATGTGTGACATTGAGTTAAATTTTTCTGTGCTTCATCCTTCAGGAAACATCACCTTTACTTAAGAATTTTTCCTGAAGAAACACTAAAATTAAATCCTATCATATGAATATATTGTTTCACATGTCCTAATATTGCTAAATTTTCTTTATATGTAGGTCACTGGTATTTCTTAGAGTGTAAGTATCCAGTGTTACATGTTTTTATTCCCTCTCTTACAGACCCCCTTCGCTGACAAATTAGCCAAGAAAAGTCCAATTTGTATTTTTTTATGGTTCAAGTTCTGTCAGGAACCCTATTAGATAAAGGAGTTCTGCTCAGCACTTTGTCTGCTGGTCTTTTTTTAATTAAGAATGTGACCATTCCATGGACTTGTGAAACCTGAAAAGCCGCTTCTAAAATCCCTGGCTGACCCATTCTCTCTGATACATGTATACAATGTTCTGGCTCTGAGCCAAAAGACTTAGCACTGTATCACAAAGTAGAGTTACATTTTTATAATCCTCACTCTTTTGAAATGTAGCCATGTAAAATTTTAAGTGAAACTTCAATGGCCCTGTCTATCCTGTCATTCTTTCTAAGAGTTTATTCCTATAGGGTGATGTTGAGTCCTACACAGCAGATAGAGCTCAGGAACAAAGTTGCTCTTGGGAGGGCCAAGGCTAGCTAAGTCACCACTTTATGATGTGAAATTGGCCATTGGCAAACTAGAGTGCATGCAGAGACCATTGCAATGTCAGAGGCCTGCGCACTGTTCATCGAGGAACTATAAAGGTAACTGGGGACATTCAGCATGGATAAGACTCATAGGTAACATGATGATGGTCTTTATAAACTAGATGTAGTTCCATGTGGAAGAATGGTTTGAAAATAGAAGGCGTTGACTTTCAGGGACAACTAGGGAAGATGGGGGGTGGGTGGGCAAGAGAATTGTGGAAGGGACTATCTCTTGAAGAGATGGTAAGAATGCCATTATTAATGGACAGAGTGTGGGATTTGAAGTAAGATAAAGAGCAGGTATTATATCTGGGTCTCATCATTTACTAACTTTGTGACTTTAGACAAGTTACTTAAAATGTCTGAGCTTCCTTGTCTGTAAAATGGCCTACTGCTAGGGTTGTATTGTGAAAATTTAGGACACAGTGTCTGTGAAGTACCTAGCACAGTGCTCAGCTGATAGGACCTTCTTTCTTCTCTGTCATTGAAGGATTTCCAACTCTACCATTCTAACTGTATTTTAATTTGTATTTGAGTAGCTTTGTTCTCAAACCAGACAGTGTAATATAATGTTGTGTATATTTCTGTGCAAAAATATACTCAAAATATTTAATACTCATTAAATGGGTAACTATAGAATGTCATAAAAATCTACTCACAAACAGGTGATTAACAACACTGATCACATTTCCTCTGTAAATCTATTTTAATAATTTATGCTTGACTTACTTAGGAGTTTAGAATGAATGCCCAATTCCATCTGTATTCAGCACTTGCGGCCAATTTCCAACTTCAGGAAGTCATGCAGTATTAGGCCTGCTTAATTGTCCATCTGACTATTCTGACAGCAAAAAGATTTGGTCTGTGAAGAAAATTCAAGTTGCCCTCATAAGGTTAGGAACCAAGTTTGAGTTTCCTTATTCAGCTATTTTACATCTACGTTAGTGAATGGATCTAAACCTTTGCTGAACCCTTTAAAATTCTAAGTCTATAAAACATCTTCATAACCAAAGCCTCCAGTGCAAAGTAGTACTTTATTTTTATTTTTTTTATCTACAAAGATGGCCTGCTTTTAGAACGTCTCTGGTTCTGATATTAGATCAATATGTGGATTTTTGTGGGAAAGACCTCTTTTTTTTTTTTTTTTTTCCTATCTAAGCCAGTCATTGCTTTATAGATTTCTGTTTGACTTTTCATACTGAAGATTCCAAACCGTTTCCAGTCAGGCTATGATTTCTGCATTTTCATGCAACATATGTTGTGTGGATTGTCCATGATTTTTGCAAGATTAAGGTTTTTTTTCTTATTTTGGCCTGTGGATTTCTTTGCACTATTCAATATTTTTGTGGCTTCTTTGGCTGCCCTTGTTGTATTCAGTATTGGCTTCCTGAGTATCTCTGCTGGGATGTCCTACAGGAATCTCAAACATCAAATTCAGCGTGCCCAGACTGAATTCAACATCTCTCTGATCTCCCCAAACTTGCTCTTTCCCCTGTATTCTCTTTTCATTTGTGTTCAGGACAGGATTGTGGAGGTAATCTTAGACTACTCCACATATCTATCATTCCTGCTGCTCTTCATTTCTTTTTATGGATTCAAATTATCATTGTCATTTCGTATTTTATGTATGGCAGGTCTGGTAGCAGTGAATTTGATTCTTTCTTTTGCCATCTGAAATGTGCCATTAAGTTTGTCCTGTTGATCATTTTTTTAAATTAAAATGACTGTTTGATAAGGATTTTTTGTAATACTCTATTGTTTCTCCTTGCTGTTCATGATTTCGTGTTTTTTAAAAATGGTTTCTATCCCTCCCTTTATCTCTTTGGACATTCTAAACATACTCTTTTTTGGTAATTTTGAGATTCTTCTATTTGCACCCTACTGATAGTAAATTTGCTAGACATTTATGCGTGTCGGCAATCTTAGCATTCTTTGTGTCCTTTGGAATTCCGGTTTTCAAGATGCATCTTCAGTAGCTTTTCTTTTACCCTCTGTGTTTAACCATCCTTATCTAGCAGCTTTGTGGTTGCTCCACCTACACTCTGAAAACCCAAAGGTCACGGTTCTTCCATCCCACAGAGATAATGGGGAATTGGCAGATAATATCACTAAAACAATGGGATATTCAGCCCCTTTTTTAGACCCTGAGGATTTCTTTGATTTTATATAAAGCTTGTACACATGTCATCAGAGGAACCAAAGACTTAGGAATCAGTTTCAGACATTTTTAGCATCCTTTCACAGAAAGCTCACTCTGCCAGGGACCCTGATTTCATTCAGTGAAATTACTAAGATTCCAGCAGCATATTCAATGTTTTCCTTCCTGTTAACTTATAGGCCCTTAACTTGCAGCTTCCTTGATCTGTTTGAGGCCCTGTAGCTCAGCAGGGCCAGGATTTCAAGACTACTTAGTATTATATGTGTTTGTAATGTTTCTGGTCTACAGATATTTTTATCTTCATTTTAAAATCTAACATGAACTTGGACTGAAATCATAAAGTCATTGTACCATAGAAATGTCTTTCAAATCTGATCCTTCTCTTCACATCCGCTGCTGCATTGTCTCAACTTTTGCACTGTTATAGCTACCTCCTAACTTGTCTCCCTGGGTGTAAATTTCCCCTACTTCCATCTAACCTCCAAGGACTATTTGAACTGTTCTTTCTAAAACAAAACATTTTGTGGCCTTAAGGGTACTTGTGAGAAATATCCAAATGCATTAGCATGGACTACAAATTCCTTCACTTTCCTGCCTCAGTTCTTCATTGTCTAGTCTTAGTTTAGTTTCCAGTGAAAACTTTCTCTACCTCTAGAAAATGTTTGTTGGCCCCACTGAAATGTTTATTGTCCTACAACTTTTACATAATTCCTTTATCTCTGTGATGGTAGTTGGTCATGTGGAAAAACACTTCATCTGGCTCAAATATAATGTATTTTATAAAATTTTCTCCAACCTCTTCGAGCTGGGTCTTTCTTTCTCTTTATTCATAGTATTTTCTTCATACCTTTAACATGGTATTTGGCACACTGCATTCTAATTGTTTACTCACATATTTGCAAAGCAAGTATGTTTTTTTTTTTAAATGTGATGAGAATTTTAAAATGAACAAATTTCTTTCCTCATAAGTCTGATAAGGAAGTATTCAGTTTTTACTTCAGTGTTTACCGAGAAATCATTATAAATCACATGATGAAAAAGATCATTCTTTACCTTTACATGATCAAGAACTTGGCACCTAGTAGAGCAATGACTATTATTATGTCCTGAATATAGAAGTACAACTATAAGCCTTCATGTGCATTCCAAACTGTAATAGCATACTCCAAGTTTTATTAAACAGGCATCAACATATATTGAAGTTGACGACACAAGGAGTACCAGAGTACCATAAAGGTACATTCAATAAGTAAAATTTACAACTCTACTTAGGTCATTTATTTGGACAATATTATAGATAAGCTATGATAAACCCAACCTAGGCATTTTTTATTATGTTCAGTTAGCCACTGTATAGTACATTAGTTTTTGATGTAGTGTTCAATGATTCATTAACTGTAACACCCAGTGCTCATCACAGCATGTGCCCTCCTCAATATCCATCACCCTGTTACCCCCCTCCCCCAACGCCCCTTCCCTCTGAAACCCCCAGATTGTTTCTCAGAGTCCATAGTCTCTCATGGTTCATCTTCCTCTCTGATTTCTCCCACTTTGGATTTCCCTCCCTTCCCCTATGGTCCTCCATACTATTGCTTATGTTCCACATATGAGTGAAATCATATGATAATTGTCTTTCTCTGCTTGACTTCACTTAACATAATCCCCTCCAGTTCCATCCATGTTGATGCAAATGGTGGGTACTCATCGTGTCTGATGGCTGAGTAATAAACCATTGTGAATATGTACCACATCTTTATCCATTCACCTGTTGAAGGGTGTCTCGGCTCTTTCCAGAGTTTGGCTATTGTGGACAGGGCTGCTATGAACATTGGGGTGAACGTGCCCCTTCTTTTCACTACGTCTGTATCTTTGGGGTAAATACCTAGTAGTGCAATTGCTGGGTTGTAGGGTAGCTCTATTCTTAACATCTTGAGGAACGTCCATACTGTTTTCCAGAGTGGCTGTACCAGCTTGCATTCCCACCAACAGTGTAAGAGGGTTCCTCTTTCTCCACATCCTTGCCAACATTTCCAACCTAGGCATTTAATTAAGAATTATATTACATTCTGCCTGTGAATTTAAAAGCTATCAGAACATTATTTGCATTATTTAACTCTCTTAAATGAACTCAATGATTTTTACAGAATATCTTCTGTCTCCATGGCTAAATTTACCAGGAGCTTAAAAGAATACAGTAGTCATTCCATCTTTTGGGGCAATATTCCAAGTATTTGGTAAGATAAAGTGTGTTCTCAATGATGATAGTGATTACTCATTGAGAAATTGACTCATTTATTCAGCAAATATGGAGTATCTAGTACATGCCAGGGATTGCCCCAGGTTCTGGGGTAGAACAGTAAACAGAAAAGTTAAAAACAAATCCCTGCCATCATGGAGCTGATATTCTAGTTGGGGAGAGAAATAATAAATGGAAATATAAATATACAACAAAAATACTAAATAAGATAGTGATGAGTGCTATAGGAAAAGTACAGCAAAGAAGTAGGTAAGGCAAGAAATGGAGAGTGGCATGAGTATTTGGCATTTTAAATAGAAATACCAGGAGACGTTCACTGAGAGGATGACATTAAAGCAAAGATGGAAGTCCTTGAAGGTACCATTATGGATTTTTAAGGCAAGAGCTTCTAACAGAAGAGCAGTGCAAAGACCTGTTCTAATTCACTTCCAGCTCTTATTCTGACCTAATTACTATAGTTTGCTTATTCATCTTGCTTACTATCTCCTTCCACTACTAGAGTGAAAATTCCATAAAGGCAAAAAATTTGATCTGATGTTTCTTTATTCACTGCTGCATCCTGAGCATCTAAAATAGTGCCTGGCACACAGTAGGCATATGATAAATATTTGTTGAGTGAATAAATTATTTGTTGTCATTCTGCATAAAATAAAGTGTAATAAGTATTATCATTATAATAGTGATATATTCTCTGTTTTATAATTTAAATTTTTACACTGACTCCATGGAGGGCCTTGGGGATTGATCCTTGTCCCCCCCTTCTTTTCTTCTCTGTACTTACTATGTGATCTCATCAATTCCCTTATCTTAAATGCTATGTATATGTTCTTGAGTCCAGATATATATTTTCAGCTCTAACCTCTCCCCTGAACTCCTAATTCATGATTCTAATCAACTACTTGACATTTTCATGTGGACGTCTAACAAACATCTCAAAATTAGAATGTCTATAAGCAGACTCGATTCTTCTCAAACATGACTCTTCCCTAGTAAATGTAGGACCTCCTTTTCTCAGGCCCCCACAAACTGGTGTCATCCTTGACTCTTCTCTTTCTCTCCTTCCTTGCTTCTAATCTAAGAGTACATAATGTTGCCTTTAGTTTCAAAAATACTGCAAATTTGATCCCTTTCCAACATGTCTACCTCTAAGCCCACATCATGTTTATAGGTTACTGTAAAAAAAAGTCCTAACCTGTGCCCTGCTTTCACTCTTGAACCCCTAGAGTTCATTCTCCTCACAGAAACTGGAATAAATTTCTAAAACGTAACTAAGATCATGTAATTCTCATGCCAAAAACTTGTCAATGGCTCCAAATCTCTCTTAAAATAAAATCCAAACTCTACCATAGCCTACAAGACCTTGCATAATCTGACCTTTGTCTCTCTTGACTGCTTTCTTACCCTTTTTCCCCTTGTTCCTCCATTCCAGTCATGCTATCCTTCTAACTGCTCCCCAAACACACAAAGTATGTTACTGCCCAAGGGTAACTTTCAGCTCCTTCTGCCTGGAATGTTCCTCCACCAAGAATTATTCTTCATGAATTATTCTATTCACCTCTGCAAAGAGGCATTCCCTAAGTATCCTATATTATAGTCACCATTCCCCCCATATTCCCAACTCTCAATCACTACATCTCCTTGTCTTATTTTATTTCACAGCACCTATTAATAGCTGAATTGTATGATTTATTTGTTTAGTCATTTATTGTCTATCTCCCCCATTTAGAATGTTAACTTCATGAAGACAGTTGCTTTGTTTTGTTCATTACTGTATCTGTAGCACCCGAGTCCTTGGTACATATATTCAATAAATACTTGCTAAAGAGCTATGATACATCAATTTCCATATGCTTTTTAACTCACCTGAGAATAAGAAACCTAAAACAACAGGTGTCTTTACAAGTCAGATCCATGTTGGCTAAACAACACTCTGTTTCTGGGTTCTGAGCTAGATAGGTACTGAGTATACAAAGATGAACGAAAGTAGTCCCCATCTTCAAATAGCTTATAGCACGGTGAGAAGGCAAACACATAGGCACACTGTGACTTGTATGTAGTCAGCTTTCTGTAGTCAAGTCCTCTCTTGACTGTATACCTTGAGGTCAGGGATGGTGACTATTTTTCCTCTGTATGTTAAGGCCCTACCAGTCAGAATGTGCTAAGCATTCTAATCCAGGAAGATAAAATACTATGGGAGGGCAAGGGAAGGAGGGGCCCATCTGAAAGTAATCAGGGAAAATGAAGGAAAGTTCAAAAGTGCCTCTCCTTAAAGGCATGTATGAGCTTTTGCTAGGATTAAAGATTTCCAATGGAATTTCATACAGAAGACAAATACTAAGCAAAAGTTTGTGGAGAATGATAGTATAAAGTATATCTGACACCTAGGACTGGAGCCCTGGCTCACAGACTTGTTGCTTGCTTATATTTGCTAGGCCTCCCGTACTTGCATGGATTTATACCTGAAACATGTCCAAAGTATTGAGTTCCTGGATCAGAGCTCTATCCTGTATCACAATTCCACCATTTATATGTTAAATGCCCAGATCAGGACCTATTTCCTTTATGTTAATCTTCCCATCCATCTGTTGATCTATCCATCCTTCCATCTGTTCCTTCCTCATCCAACCATCCATCCATCCATCCATCCAACCATCCATGCTCTAGCTACTATTTAATGTTTACTATTACAATCAGATACAGAGGGGTTCAGTGTGGTGAGGACACAAATACATAGACAACTATTTACTAGGTCTTGGGGGTACCAAGATGAATGAGGCATAGAATTGGTGAATAGACACTATTCTTACACTCAAGAAATTACTGTTCAATATGGGAAGTGCTTATATGATAAATGGTATTCTGTGAGCACAAAGACAGGTCACCTAACCCAGCCTGCAGTTACAGTAGAGGCTTTTTAGAAGATGGCTGGAAATTAGAAGTTAGCCAGGGAGGGGATAAATATTTAAATAAGTAGACGAAATTTAAAAGAGCTGGAGTTAAGAGAGAATGGCATATTCAGGAAATAAAAGTAGTCCACTAGAAAGAATGCTGACACTTCCTTAGTAATGGGTTTGGGGTTTGTCAAAAAATCAAAAGCATGGGCAAAAGAGTGAGAGCTGAAAGGTAACCAGGCAGGTACTATGAGTGGAAATCTGTTGCAGTGACTTGGAAATTTCCTGTACTCAATTATTCAGCTTTGTTTCAATAGTATGAGCTATTTTCAAATGAGTTCATATTTGGGGCTTATTAAACATCTCAGGTCATGCTAACATCTTGTCCTTAGCTCAAAGCAAAATGTACTTAGAAATTTGCCATTTAGATTTGAAACTGATAAGCATTGTAAAAGAAATTCAGTCTGTGTTTCTTATATGTTTACTGTTAGTCAAAGTGTTCCTTAATAAAAGAAATAAAAGCTATTTAATATCCCCAGAAGATTTATTAGCTGCTGGTAAGCTTTTTAGAAAAGATGCACTGATTTTGTGGGATCAGGCAAGATTGAGTCAGGGATTTGGAGCTCTATTCCTGATCCTACCACTGACTCACTTCAGGCCTATCTTTAAACCACCTTCCTGTATGAGATCGAAATCTTTTTCTTACAGAGAGAACAAAATTTGGAGCTTCATGAAGTAACTTCTCTGTTGATACAGATAAAAATGATTTATTAGGAAAGTTGGACATTCAAATTTCTTATGAATAGAAGTGACTTACAGACTATAAGCTAAGTTCTAACCTGGACAACTGAGTCAGCAATAAAGGAACTCTGAATAAAGGAACAACTAAGCCCTAGGAGACACATGTGACAATCTGACAAACTCAAATAAATATTTCTATATTGAGTTGGCACTGGAATTTCCAATTGTTTGGGGCAGTTTAACATTGAAGAGATCAAACTATCATCAAAAGTCCCCACGTACTGGGTGGGGGTAAGGGCCAAGGCCTAGTCTTGGAATTACAACAAAGGAGAAAAGACCAAACAAAAAAGAAAAACTGAAAAGAAAGAAAGGAAAGAATAAAAAGTAATAGGAAATAAATTTTTAAAAATGAGGCAAAACTGGGAATGAGGAAAGTTGGTGAGAACAGTGATTTGGTACCAATATAGACATATACTAATGTCTTCTAAAGAAACCAGATTCAAAAGTTTATTAGTGAAGGAGATTTGGAGAGCAAAATGAGAAAATAGCCATAACAACAAGGTAGCCAGTTCCTAGGTCTGTTAATTTCTGAGTCTTTTCCAGAGAAAATGAAACAAAAGTCCAAAATCTGCAGGGTAAGTCAGCAGGCTGGACACCCAGAGAAGAGTCACAATTCAAGTCCAAAGGCACTCTGCTGACCCAATTCCCTCCCTTGGAGATTTCAGTCTTTTTTTTCTTATGGTCTTTGACTGATTGGATAAAGTTCACCCATATTATGGAGGGTAGTCTGTTTTAATCAAAGTCTACTGATTTAAATGTGAATCTCATGCAAAAAACCCATTCGCAGAAACATGCAGAATAATGGTTAACCAATTATCTGGGCACCATATCTCAGTCTGGTTGACACGTAATAATCATAGGCAATGACAGAGATTTTAAGGCCCTTATAAATAGTTAAGGGCATCTGGGTGGTTCAGTTGGTTAAGTGTTTGCCTTTGACTCAGGTCATGATCCCAGGACCCTGGGGTCAAGCCCCGGTTTGTCAGGCTCCCTGCTCAGTGGGTAGCCTGCTTCTCACTCTCTCTTTGCCCCTCCCCCTGCTCATGCTCTCTCTTTCACGCATGCACACAACACACACACTCTCAAATAAATAAGATCTTTTTAAAAAATAGTTAACTAGGACCAGGATAAAAATATTATAATCCCTAAACATTGTAAAATTATTATGCCTTTACCATATCTAACAGATTTTAAGGAAGTACTTAACCTTTCTGGTTGATGTAGGTTTCTTGTCCATAGACATAATGGAGAGCATCTTGAAAGACCCTTAAATTGTATCATGCCCTTGCCTTAATCAACCACTAGTCATCTACTACTACTGCTAGTCCCCTTCTGTCTCTAATAGATTTTTCTATTGTGGATTTCTGTATGAGTTTAATCATATAATATTTGGTCTTTTGTGACTGGCTTCTTTCACTTAGCCTTATGTTTTCAAGGTTCATCAAAGTAGTAGCATATATCATTACTTCATTCCTTTTTATGGTTAAATAATATATGGCTAGACTACTTTTTGTTTATCCATTTGCTGATGGACATTTGGGTTATTTCCAACTTTGGCCATTATGAATAATGAATGCTTCTGTAAACACTTGTATACAAGTTTTTGCATATGTTTTCATTTTTATTGGATATATACTTAGGTGTAGAATTGTTGGGTCATTTGCTAATTATGTTTTAACCATTTCAAGAATTGCCAGACTGCTTTCCAAAGTTTCTATACCATTTAACATTCTCATTTCCTTTGTAGTGTTTTGGTAAAAATATTACACATATATTGCATTTCTATATGTGATAGGCCCAAAGAGAGGCTATATGTGTATTATTTTATATAATTGCTTTTAAAATCAATTAAGGAAAACATGAATTTATATTCTCTTTTGTAATTATATCATTTTATTTATCAGTGTACTTTGTTCATGTGGATTGACATTGCTTTCTGGGATCATTTGTTTTCAAACTAAATTTCTAAAGAAATTTCTTTGGAATTATTTGTAAGGCAAATCTGCTAGCAACATATTTTTTTTTCTTTATTAGCTTTCATTTCTGATAAATAATTTTGTTGGTTATAAGATTTCTTGGTTGGCAGATTTCTTTGAGCACTTTAAATACATTATCCTCCTGGCCTAAGTTGTTTCTGCTGAGAATTCAGGTGTTAATCTTATCAGGGTTCCTTTGTAGATATATCATTTATCTCCTGCTGCTTTCAACATTTTCTCCTTGTCTTTGACATTCAGCAATTTTACTATGATGTGTCCATCTGTGGGTCTCTTTGTGTTTATACTACCTTAAGCTTCCTGAGTGTGTATATTATTGTTTCTCAGTAAATTGGTGATCTATCCAGCCATCAGTTCTTTTCCTTTTACTCTCTCCTCTCCTTCCTGTACTCCCATTATATGTATGTTGGTATGTTTAATGATGTCCCACATTTCTCTTAGAGTCTGTTCCTTTTTCTTCATTCTTTTTTCTCTCTATCCTTTGGCTTGAATAAGATCTATTGCTCTATCTTCATGTTTGGTAATTCTTTTTTCTTCCAGTTCAACCCTATTGCTGAGCTCCTCTAATGAATTTTTATTTCAGTTAGTATCACTTTCAACTCAAATTTCCACTGGTTGTATTTTTAAAATGTGTATCTATTGATATTCTCGATTTGACATCTACTTCCCTTTACTTCTTTAATTATGTTTATCTTTAGTTCTGTGAACATATTTATAATGGCTGTATTGAAATGTTTTTTGTTTAATCTGAGATGTCATTACTCTCACACAGTTTTTGTTACCTCCTTCTATTCCAATGTCTGGGTCATACTTTACTATTTCTTTGCGTGCCTTATAAATTTTGTTGGAAACTGGACATTTTAGATAATGTTGCAATTCTAAATACTGGTCCTTCATTCTGAGGCTTATTATTATTTGTTTAGGGATGGGCTGATTAGTTTAGAGAGGTTTGTTCCTTCCCTCTCCCCCCAGACACACCCAGTGCTAAGCCTCTGCTGTTGTTTCTCTGTGTGGTATAACTTTGGTTAGCTGATGACAGGGGTACAGATAGGGCCCTCATTTACTTTTTCCCTAAACAAGCTTGGTGGTTAAACTCCACTAATTACAGGCCAGGATTGCATCATTGTTTTCAACTATGCCCTGGAGTATAAATTTCTTCTAATTGTATATATTTAAAGTGTACAAATTGAAAACTGCTATACGTTGTGAAATAACCACAATCAAGCCAATTCATAATCTTTATAGTATTAAATCTATCAAAGGACAAGATATAATTCACCTGGTTTTGTAGTGCTTTTAAAACCCTCCAAACAATGCATCCATCATAAAGAAATGTACAAACAGATGATAGGGAATATTAACTAAATTTCTACACCTTCCAGAATGGGTAGTGTAGTGTACAGTGAGTGACAAGTTTTTGTTCTTCTCCATCTAGTGCTTAACAATTACTTTTCTCCACTCCTCATCTCATTGTTACTATTCTTTATGAGCAATCAATGCTACTTCTTGACACGCAAACCTGCATCCCATACTCTAACTTTCCTGGTAATTGGAAACATCAGCTAAGTGATGCTTGACCCAGGAAAACACCATGGCCATTTCATTACCTAGTGCATTATTAAGTGTATAGATTGAAGAAAGGGTCTTGGTAATCTATCATTTCATATTCACTCCCAAAACAGAAAATTTTACCAGCAAATATTAATCCCTGCACTGATCCCATTGTGGGAGGAGGGTGTAAATGATGGTGCTTTATATAGCTGTTTTACATGTACTCCTTCATTGTGTCTCTATGTCCCGTCATATCTTCAGCTTCTTCCATCTCTCTGTCAACCAAATGCAGTTTGCTCTATCTTGTAGTTTCTAGTTGCTGCCCCCATTTTTCCTATTGGCTTGTTTTCCTCATTTGTTCAAATTTTGCCTGGAATGTTGTCCTTCAGGTTTTATTTAGCTTCATGTTAATAGTATAAGTTTCTGATAATAGTATTAATTACAAATAACATTTATTAAGCTCTTAGATTATCAAATTCTGATTCTAACATTGTGTGGTAGGTACTATTATTCCCTCATTTTCGCAAAAGGAAATGGGAGCTGATATAGGTTAAATCACTTCTCCAGTGTCTTAGTAGGAATTTGATAAAGTTGAAATTTGAAGACAGGTCTATATAACACTAGAGCCTAATTCTCTTAACAATTAACACATCATTAGTTTTTGATGTAGTGTTCAATGATTCACTATATGTTGGGTAATTGAATTTAAATAAAATAACAATATAGACTTATTCTACCCTTTCACCTGCTCCAGCTCTTAGGTCTTAAAGCTTCAGCTCAGGTTACAATCCTGTGCCTTTCACCACCACCTTCCTCTCCCCACTTATTTATTTTAAAGGTTGTTTTTTTTTTTTAGTAATCTCTACACCCAACGTGGAGCTCAAACTCACAACCTCAAGATCAAGAGTCATATGCTCTGCTGAGTGAGCAAGCCAGGTGCCCCTCTCCTCACTTATATATTTCCAGCATTCAGGAGGATACTTTTCAAACAATTTGCCTATAAGTCAAAGAAGGGAATTTGCAGTGAATGGAGAAAGAGGTGAAGTTTAGAAGGATTTTCTTCAAACAGTGGAGCTCTAAATACGTTTCTTTTTTTTTTTTAAAGATTTTATGTATTTATTTGACAGAAAGGGAGTGGGAAAGGAGGAAGCAGGCTTCCCGCTGAGCACGGAACCCTATGTGGGCCTCAATCCCAGGATCCTGGGATCATGACCCAAGCCGAAGGTAGATGCTTAACGACTGAGCCACCCAGGTGCCCCTCTAAATATGTTTCTAAGCTGAGGAAAGGATGCCAGGATAGGAGGAAAGGAATTGAAGACACAGGAAAGAGGATAATTGATGGAGTAAGTTTCTTCTTCCTATGAAAATTATAATTCTTTGGTTCTGGGAATGACTAGAGAGCTCTTACTAGAGCAGTTCCAATATGAAACCAGCTGCAGGCCCAAGAATGTGGCATTCTGATGAAACAAGTTCATAAGAAAAAAATATATATAAAGCAAACTATTTAAAGATGGCTTGTTTGAAATGATGCCAACATTAACTTAATAGCAATTTTTAAATGGTAAAGTGAAAGATTATAAGGGTTTTTTTTAGAACTATTATTGTACTTACTATAATACATCACTTTACCAAAAATATTCTTGAAACTGAGCAATTTAGGAAGCTATTTTGGAAACTAAGTGCAAAGATTTTCCATTAAAACAGTTTCATTTTCTTTTTCTTTTTCATTAAAATCTCAAGTAACTATATAGTCATACATGGAATATTATTTATCATGATACATCACACAGTACAGTGAGACCTTAGGTGAGACTTTGGCACACAAATTGAATTTAATGTCATTATTGAGGATTCTTCCATTCTTTAAGTTAATATCAAAAATCTTACTCATTTTGTGAATTATTTTAAACTGATAGCCACAAAGCTGTCCATTCACTGGACTAGCAGATCAGATATTTCAAGGAGATAAAAATGCATCTGCAGTTGATTCATAAAAATTCTTAATAAAATATAATATAGGTGTAGTGTAGGCTCCAGTAATAGTATGATCAGAAGCTCAGTGGAGGTCAAGGACCCCAGTTCTGTCTGCTCCTCCCTTCTTCCTTTGGATCTCCCTAAATCTGGTTTCCTTAATTTTCACAAGATAGTTAACAGTAGCAATGAAGGCTACAAATTTTATGATTCACATTCAGAAGGAGAGTTAAGACCCTTTCCAGTAATGTGCTAAAAGTCCTTTGCTTCAATTTGATGCAGTAGTTAATGTCACATAACCATTCCGGGATAATACTGGAAGATAGGGGAATACCCCATCTGCTGGTTGTCTTAAACTCTTATGAAACTGAGGATGGGGTAAATACCTGAACAAATTTGGGGTGAGTGGATGTTAGTAGGAAGTTTGTAGATGATTGTATTTTCAGGTAAAAAAATAGGTAACATTAAAGCATGGGGAATCTGAATGGTGTTGGATTTCTCAGACTAGAATAACACTTTCAAAATGGTTAGGGAAAATAATTTCTCATGTAAAATTCCATTCCCCTGGTTAAAAGATACAATAAATAAATTTTGAAGTCTAAAAAAATTATCTTTTAGGTATTATTTTCAGGAAGTTATTTAAGAATGTGTTCTACCAAGGTAAAGGATACACCAAGAATGAGGGAGAAATGGGATCCAAGAAACAATGAGATCACAATGGACAGACCCAAAAGAAAGTTCCAAGATGACAACTGTGCAACAGGCCTAGAGAGTAACCAGTCCAAACTGGAACAGGAGACCCTAAGGCCCCCAAAAGGAAGATTCTAGGAAAATAAAAGATCATATTACTAATGTCTTTCAGGGGGTCTAATACCCATTTTTCCCACATGGAATCTAAACAAATTGAGAAATATAAAAATAGAGGATATAGCTTAGTTTAAGAGTAAAATGGACCTCTTAACTAAATCCCAGGCACACTTGCCAACACACTCACAAGCAACATTGGATAAGGTAGGCTTCTTCCCATGGAAGGGCAAAGTATACCCTGAAGGAGCACTGGCAAACAGCACTTCCTAAGGACAGCTCATTCTGAAGACAAAGAAAGACAGATATGAGTAGAAAATGTTCCTTTATTTTTCTGAATTTATCTGTCAAATATGTCACCTCTCTTGTGTGGAGTAAATAAAAGGAAACGAGGCCAAGAGTAACCCAAATGGGGCTCCATCCACTCTGAAAGAAATAACAGAAGAGGAGACTAAGCAACCAAGAAACAATTTAATTAGAAATTTAAGTTTATCTTGGGGAAAATGACAAGGATGTAGATGATAAATGAGGACGAGGGGCATCAAGGGTGCTAAAATTTGTCTCATAATGCGGTAGAAAATGTACAAGTATTTTGTTTAGAACTAAAGTGAGGTGAATGCCAGGATACAAAAATCTATTGCATTTCTATGTACTAATGAACTATCCAAAGGGAAATCAAGAAAATAATAAAATACCTAGGAATAAACTTAACCAAGGAGGTAAAAGACCTCTACACTGAAAACTAGAAGGCATTGATGAATGAAGTTGACGATGACATAAAGGGAAAGATATCTATGCTCATGAATTGGGAGAATATTGCTAAAATGTCTCTACTACCCAAAGCAAGCTACAGATTCAATGCAATTCCTATCAAAGTTCCAGTGGCATTTTGACAGAGCTAAAACAATTCTAAAATTCATATGGGACTACAAACGACCCTAAGTAGTCAAAACAATCTTAAGAAAGAAGAACAAGGCCAAAGGTATCACACTCCCTGATTTCAAAGTGTACTACAAAGCTATAGTAATCAAAACAATATGGTATTGGCACAAAACAGACACATAGAACAATGGAAGAATAGAGCGCCCAGAAATTAAAATATATATCTATAGTCAATTAATTTTTGACAAAGGCAAGAATATATAAAGGGGAAAGGCCTGTTCCTTCAATAAATGGTGTTGGGAAAACTGGACCACTATTTTGCACCATATATAAAAATTAACTCAATGAATTAAAGACATAAACTCCTAGAAGAAACATAGCAACAAAACTCCTTGGCATTTCTTTTGGATCTGCCTCCAAAGGCAAGGGAAACAAAAGCAAAAATAAACAAATGGGACTACATCAAATTAAAAAGCTTCTGCACAGCAAAGAAAACCATCAACAAACTGAAAAGGCAACCTACTGAATGGGAAAAGATATTTGCAAATCATATATCAAGAGGTTGGTATCCAAAAATATATAAAGAACTACAACTCAATAACAAAAAATCTGATTTAAATGTGGGCAGAGGATTTAGATAGACATTTTTCAGAAAAGGGCATACAGATGGCCAATAGGCACATGAAGAGATGGTCAACATTACTAATCATCAAGGAAATGCAAATCAAAGTCACAATGAAATATCACCTCACACCTCTCAGAAAAGCTATTATCAAAAGACAAGACATAACAAGTATTGATGAGGATGTGGAAAAAAGGGGACCTTCATGCATATTTGGTGTAAATGTAAATTGGTGCAGCCACTATGGAAAACAATAAAAATACCATATGATCCAGCAATTCCACTACCAGAACATCTATGTGAAGAAAATAAAAACAATGATTCAGAAGGATAGATACACTGCTAGTTTCACTGAAGCATTTTTTAAAAAAGCCAAGATATGGAAACAACCTAAGTGTCCATCAAGAGATGAATGGATAAAGATATGATTGTATATGTATATAAATAACAGAATGCTATATATAAGGTGTATATGTATATGCATATGGAATACTACTTAGTCATAAAAAATGAAATCTTGCCTTTTGCTACAACATGGGTGTACCTTGAGGGTATTATACTAAGTGAAATAAGTCAAAGACCAATACTGTATGATTTCACTTATATGTGGACTCTTTCCTTTTTTAGAATCTTAAGCAGGCTCCATGCTCAGCATGGAGCCCAACACTGGGCTCAATCCCACAACTCTGAGATCATGATCTAAGCCAAAAGCAAGATTTGGATGCTTAACTGACTGAGCCACCCAGGCGCCTTTCTTATATATGGAATCTTAAAACACATTCTCATAGATACGGAAAACAGATTAGTGGTGACCAGATGGTGATGGGAGGGAGCAAAATGTGTGAAAGCGATCAAGAGATAAAGTCTTCCAATTATAAGATAAACAAGTCATGGGGATGCAATCTACAGCATAGGGAATATAGTCAATAATATTGTATTAACTATGAGGAGACAGATGGTAACTAGACTTGTTAATGGTGATTTTGCAGTGTATACAAAGGTCAAATCATTGTTGTATACCTGAAACTAATGTCAATTATACCACAAAAATTTATGCTATCCATTATGTCCAGAGAGAATAGCTCATTATTTACATCTGATTGTGTCTATATAGGTAGAATTCTGTCTTATGAAATATGATAAAAAATTGTCATAGGTGTGGTTCAACATCCACAAATCAATCAACATGATACACCACATTAATAAAAGAAAGGATAAGAACCATATGATGGTTCAATAGATGCAGAAAAAGCATCTGAGAAAATACAGCATTGTTTCTTGATAAAAACCCTCAACAAAGTAGGGATAGAGGGAACATACCTCTACATCATGAAGACCATATACAAAAAACCCACAGCTAATATCATTCTCAATGGGGAAAGACTGAGAGCTTTTCCCCTAAGGTCAGGAACATGACAGGGATGTCCACTCTCACCACTGTTGTTCAACATAGTACTGGAAGTCCTAGCCTCAGCAATCAGACAACAAAAAGAAATAAAGGGCATCCAAATCAGCAAAGAAAAAGTCAAACTTTCACTCTTTGCAGATGACATGATATACTATGTAGAAAACCCAAAAGACTCCACCAAAAAATTGCTAGAATGGATACAGGAATTCAACAAAGTCACAGGATATAAAATCAATTAACATAAGAGTGTTGCGTTTCTACACACCAACAATGAAGCAGCAGAAAGAGAAGGAATCAATCCATTTTCAGTTGCACCAAAACCCATAAGATACCTAGAAATAAACCTAACCAAAGAGGCAAAAGACCTTGTACCCTGAAAACTATAGAACACTGATGAGAGGAATTGAGGAAGACATAAAGAAAAACATTCCACGCTCATGGATTGGAAGAACAAATATTAAAATGTCTATACTACACACAGCAATCTACACATTCAAAGCAATCCCTATCAAAATAACACCAGCGTTTTTCACAGAGCTGGAACAACAGTTCTAAAATTTGTATGAAACCAGGAAAGTCCCCAAATAGCCAAAGTAATGCTGAAAAGAAAACCAAAGCTGGAGGCATCACACTTCCAGACTTCAAGCTGTATTACAATGCTGTAATCATTAAGACAGTATGGTACTGGCATAAAAACAGACACATAGATCAATGGAACATAATAGAGTAGCCAGAAATGGACCCTCAACTCTATGGTCAAATAATCCTTGACAAAGCAGGAAAGAATATCCAATGGGGGGGAAAAACAGTCTCTTCAACAAATGGTGGTGGGAAAATTGGACAGCCACATTCAGATGAATGAAAGTGGACCACTTTCTTACACCATACACAAAAATACACTCAAATGGATGAAAGGCCTAAATGTGAGACAGGAATCCATCAGAATCCTAGAGGAGAACACAGGCAGCAACTTCTTTGACCTAGGCCACAACAACTTCTCATTAGACACGTCTCCAGAGGCAAGGGAAACAAAAGCAAAAATGAACTTTTGGGACTTCATCAAGATAAAAAGCTTTTGCACAGCAAAGGAAAGAATCAACAAAACTAAAAGCAACCTGCAGAATGGGAGAAGATATTAACAAAATGACATACCTGATAAAGGGCTAGTATCCAAAATCTATAAAGAACTTATCAAACTCAACACCCCAAAAAACAATTCCAGTCAAGAAATGGGCAGAAGACATGAACAGACATTTCTCCAAAGAAGACATACAAATGGCCAACAGACACATGAGAAAATGATCCACATCACTTAGCATCAGGGAAATACAAATCAAAACCACAATGAGATACCACTTCACACCTGACAGAATGGCTAAAATTAACCACTCAGGAAACAGCAGATGTTGGCAAGGATGCAGAGAAAGGGGAACCCTCCTACACTGTTGGTGGGAATACAAACTGGTACAGCTACTCTGGAAAACAGTATGGAGTTTCCTCAAAAAGTTAAAAATAGCACTACCCTATGACCCAGCAATTGCACTACTAGGTATTTACCCAAAGGATACAAATGTGATCCAAAGGGGCACCGGCACCCCAATGTTTATAGCAGCAATGTCCACAATAGCCAAACTATGGAAAGAGTCCAGATGTCCATCGACAGATGAATGGATAAAGAAGATGTGGTATATAGATACAGTGGATTATTAGTCATGAAAAAGAATGAAACCTTGCCATTTGCAATGATGTAGATGGAACTAGAGGGTATTATGCTAAGGGAAATAAGTCAGAGAAAGACATACCATATGATTTCGCTCATGTGGAATTTAAGAAACAAAACTGATGAACATAGGGGAAGGGAAGGAAAAATAAGATAAAAACACATAAACCATAAGAGACACTTGACTATAGGGAACAAACAGGGTTGCTGGAGCGGAGGTGGGCATTAAGGAGGGCACTTGATGTGATGAGAACTGTGTGTTATATGCAACAGATGAATCACTAAATTCTACCCCCCAAAACTAATAATACACTGTATGTTAACTAACTTGAATTTAAATAATAAAAAAAATCACTTGAGATATGGCAAAAACATAAAAGCTTCCTTCTGCTGACACATATTACCTTATTTAATCAGGAAAGGGCAGCAAATTAAGTAATCATCATCTTGAATGCGCCTAATTTACCATCTGAAAGTACTTTAGATTGTTACCCCAACCAATGCGTTGAAATGACTACTAAAATTTGGTTTGGAAGTAAAGGGTTAAATGGGAATCATGATGGTGAAAGAACAGTGGGTGGTATGCTCAGGACAGTTGTTCAACAAATGCTACTTTGTACCTAGCATTAGACAGGCACCGTGGGAACCACCAGGATGGCTTTATGTGGTCTCCACTCTCATGGATATTAAATGCTCTTGGGATATTGACAATGACAAATAAAACAGTTTGATAAGAAAAACTGTCATAGTGTAAAATGAGACTTCATAGATCTATTAGGTTCATTTACTAAATGAAAATGCCAATATAGGTGATGAATATGTTAGATATTTATTTTTTGAAAATATTATAATGCAAGTTTTTAATTGTTTTTGTTTTTTTACATTTGACAATTTTGAATACTCATGATTCTAAATGCAAAAGAGCTGGAGCCAGGATAGTGGTTGGTGGATATTTCCAGACTCTCTTCTATGGGAAGGGAGAACTGAGAGTTTACAGGAACAGGGAGGAGCAAGGCCAGGCCTGAGAGAGAGACAGAGACAGAGGTGATTTGTAGTATGTCTAAAGCTAGATACCACATACCTGTTTTTATTGACGGCTAACAAAGATTCTGATTGATTCAGCTGTTACAACTGGTATTGATTGTAAATGCAGTAAAATCTCATTAATTTTCATCTGATTTCTCTATTTACAAAACTAAAACTGTGAGGCTTTAACCAGAAGACAATTGGCAGTGCTTGATTATTATTAGATATCAGGAGTGACCCATCAGTCACCACCACTCAATCTTGCTATTTGTGGCAACTTTTGTATGCTGTGTGGAATCCCCTCCTGTACTCGTATCTTGTATTATAGCAGAGACAGAGGATAGATATGATTTATGTAAAGTATATGCAGCTTGGGTAATAACTAGATAGATCATTGTGATGGAAAAAAATGTGAGTTCTAAAACGTTATAAAAGTTCTATTTACAGAATTCTATGGTACATTTACTAAAAAACAAAAAATTACTCCAAATATTTCACACTTGCAAATGCTTATAGAGAAGCACCTTCAAAGAAATCAATCCTTGATTAACTGCAATCCTCTTTTCTCTTTTCTTTTGTCTTGGGAATGTGGCCTCCCCAAGCCTTTACAAATAATTCTGGTATATGACAGCAGAAGATGGGAAGGCAAAACTGCTTTTATACATACCTGCATGCATATAAATATATATAATATAAACCACATATGTATTATATAATTTTTTTAAGTCCCCACAACATAATCATCTTTATCTAGACTACTAAGATGGTCCCAAACTCTGAAAAATTATGGGTGCTATTGCAGGAATATTTGATGCTATTTGCCTTTTCTAGTTATAGAGCATTCATTGAGTCCAGTGCTAGACATTAAAGTGTTTTATTTTTAATATCCTAGTTTATTAAAAACCAATAACTATTTACGGATCACTGCTATATGCCCAGCACAGTTCTAGGCATAGTGAATACAGAGATGAACAAAACTGAATTCTTGCCTTCATGGAATTTACATTCAACCAGAGAACCTGATAAAAAAAAAATAGTGTTCAATACATTTCACCAATCTTTTGAGAGAAATACAATTATTTGCATCCTCACCTTACAAATTAAAAAAAAAATCAGGAACAGGGAGAAATCTGATGGGCAGTTCCTATAATGGTAATAACCACACTATACAATTACTCAGCCTACTCTTTTCTGGTGGTACTTTCTCTAGCCTCATGAATTTTTACCCAACACATGTACAGTTTAGTACTGAATCATAGACTCAAGGAGTCTCTTCTGAAACATGTTAGAGGTTTCTCTCTGCAACTCATTCCTCTCCAATACTCTACCTACAAATTCTTTTTTTTTTTTTATGTTATGTGAGTCTACCTACAAATTCTAGCCACCATTGGCTTTCTCAAATTCTTATCATTGTCTCCTCAACTCAGCAAAGCCACAGGACTTTGCTTGATTTCCTTCTTCTACACTGTGACCTTGAACATGCATTTACGAAATAGGCTGGCCAATTATAGGCCTTATTTTGTTTGATTTCCTTTTCTCAAAGATCACAGTCCTGCAGTACCCATTGTGCAATATATTAAAACCATTGTTTCATATATTTTTGTCTGGTTTTCTAGTTGTTATGGCGGAAGGGCAGTTCCTATATCAGTTAACATTTCAAGGATAGAAGTGGAAATTTTGGCATCCTATATATTTTTTTAAAAAAATCTTCAGGTTTTATAGATTTTTCTTATATAAAATCCCTAACTTGGGCTTTTTTTCCCTGTAATTCATGCTAGTTGTGAATATTGTTTTTTTTTAAGATTTTATTTATTTATTTGAGAGCGAGAGAATGAGAGATAGAAAGCACGAGAGGGAAGAGGGTCAGAGGGAGAAGCAGACTCCCTGCTGAGCAAGGAGCCCGATGTGGGACTCGATCCTGGGACTCCAGGATCATGACCTGAGCTGAAGGCAGTCGCTTAACCAACTGAGCCACCCAGGCACCCCGTGAATATTGTTTTTTAAATGCATGATCTACTAAAAAGTAGAAATTGTGGAAAATGTGTTCACTTCTGCAATAGCTTCCTGTAATAGTTATTCCACTTATTTTAATCAACACAATAAGCATTTTCATACAATATAAATGTTTTCATAAAGATCTTAAAGGCTACCTAATATTCAATCATATGGCTGTACCAAAATTTTCTGAAATATATAAACTTTGAAGGCCATATTTCATTTTTTATTTAAAGAAAGCAATATAACTGGGACGCCTGGGTGGCTCAGTTGGTTGAGCATCTGCCTTCGGCTCGGGTCATGATCCCAGGGTCCTGGGATCGAGTCCCACATCAGGTTCCTTGCTCAGCCGGGAGCCTTCTTCTCCCTCCGCCTGCAGCTTCCCCTACTTGCGCTCTCTGTCTCTGACAAATAAATAAAACCTTTAAAAAAAAAAGAAAGAAAGAAAGCAATACAACTAAAGGCTTTGAATTCTGGCTTCTCTTCTTACTAGTAGTATGAATTTAGGCATCTTTTAAAATCTGTTTCCTAATCTCAGAAATAAAAATATTATCCCTTGTAGGATTATTGTGTAGATCAAATGAAATAATGCATGCAAAACACTTACCATAGAACTATCTATCCACAAAACTTAATTTTATTGTTTATGCTCCCAATGTATACCAGGTACTACATAGGTTTGAATAAATTGTATTATTATATTATTTGGTAATGAACATGTTTGTGCCTGAGGAAAGGAGAGGTAAATTAATTTAGGGCCAAATCACTAAGGATTTTGTTTACCATACTGAAGAATTACTGACTTGGTCTTGAGGTTGATTTATTTTTCATATGTTCATATATATCAGTGTGATATTGTTGGAAGTACATTTAATCTTTAAATTAATTTGGAAATAATCCAAATGTACATCAAGTTGTTAATGGACATCTTTTTAATCTAACAAATTCTCACCTAGTAATATAGAATGTTTTATGGTTTTATCTTCATGTATTCATATTTCTCTTCAAAATATTCTTTTCTAAAACTTTCACATTTTCTCTTAATTTTATTCCGCTATAGTTTATATACTCTGTTGACAGTCTGAGTGGCTTATTTTGTAATTGTATAGTGCTGTTTTACAGCATATTGATTTTCATATTCTTGTTTTATAACTAACCACTTTATTGAACTCTCCTTTTAGTTTTAATAGCTTGTCTGTTAATTCTATTTAGTATTATAAGCAAATATATCATTTATAAATACTGAATTTATTTTCTACCCTTCTAGTAATTCTACCTTTTAATCTTATTCTAATTCATTCTGAAAGACATACTAAGTAATGGCATGCCTATCATTCTCTTCCTGGATTTAATAAAAATGCCACTAGTATTTCACCAGTAAGTGTGATACTGCCCATTGGTTTGAGATATACTCTTACCCATAAATGCAAACATTATAAAAATATATAATAGAGAAATTGAAAATCCCTGGTTATATCATCCCCAGAGGAAAATAGTTTGGTGCATATTGTACACATTTTATTAAAATTTCTTTTAAATTAACATTCTTTGATATATTTTTACCTATCACATCAATATCTACTTCACTCTTTCTAATTATTGTATATTATTGCATTCTGTGGATATAACATGTTAGTCACCAATTTATGGCTATTTTACTTGATTCCAATATTTAGTTATCACAAACAATGCTACAGTGACCATCCTTAAAAATTTACTTTTGGCTTGTGTGTATAGATACTTTTGTAAGTACATCAAGGCAAAAATTGTGAATAGATTTTTAAATATTAGCAATGTAACTTTGATATTTTAAAAAATATATAGCCTCTCAAATTTTGTATTTTCTGAAAGTCTGTATGCTTGAAGTTCCTCACCTGGTGAGTTGACTGAATTCATTTTTCTGGTGGATACTGGACACTGCCTTGAAAAAAGAAGCCATTGCTCAGCTAAAGGTTAACATTTTGAGTTTCTAGGAGGCAGATGGAAACAATATTGTTTTAACCATGATGTTTTTGAGAGTTTCAAATTTTGAAAACATTCCTTTACACATGAAGAACAAACCTTGGATCTGAGTACAGAGATTTACTATAACCCACAGTGTAGAGAAGACAATATAATTTAAGGGAAGTTCCTGTTATACATGAATGGGAAAAAATTTTTTTACAATGCTGGAAGGAACATGAAAATAGCCAAAAAGGATGAAATATGTTGAAGATAGTGTCTGCATCACTGAAATAATATTCAGTGGCCCCCATCTCCTAAGCCCTGGCCCCATGTTTAAGTGGAAGAGGTAGGTGAATAAAAGGGGACAAAGTAGTATTAATAATTGTAAAAGGGGGAAGCTAAAAGCATATGTTTTTTTTTTTTATCTTTTCTCCTCAAGAACTCTGGGGGAAAAATAGCTTCAGTTTCTCAATAATAAGCTAGAGTGGCTGTAATAGAGCAGGAATGCTGATAACATGTATTTCATTAAGAGTCTGAGAAGTTCCCCTCCTCTATTTTCCCACAGTTTTCACCAGACATAAAAGAGGCTCAGAAGATCCCATGAGACCCTGTGGAGAGAGTGGAAGGTATGTAAGAGTTAAGTCAATCTTATAGAAAAAAAATAGTTGGCATTATTCACTCACGTCTCTTAAGTAAGACTCCATCTCTGAAGTCTAGATGGAGGATACCAACAAGTATCTGAGCATAAGCCACATCTGACAAGAACCAAGATGGGAAGCTTAGTAAGCAAGAAGAATTGGCTGATTGTCCTTCAACAGCAGATGAAGAAAGAACCAGGAGAGATGAACTCTATCTCAACCAGAGGTCCGTAGGTATTCACAGAGAAAGGTATCTCTTGATCCAGATAGCCCTCCCCTGCTAGTTCCATAATAATATATGTTTTCCCTATATCCAGATGTTATCTATGGAAATGGAGAAGAAGAGGAAGTGAAATGAACCTGAAAAATCTGACCATTTAATTACAAAGAACTTGAGCTCACCTGAAACCATTTTTAAATCTTAGGAAATGTTCCGTTACTTTGAATGGGTAAGTTTAAGAGATGTTCCCAGATGCAGCCTCTACTAAGAGGGATTAAGACTTTGGGTAAGTTTAAGAGATGTTCCCAGATGCAGCCTCTACTAAGAGGGATTAAGACTTAGAGCAAGCTGGGGCGCCTGGGTGGCTCAGTCACTAAGCATCTGCCTTTGGCTCAGGTCATGGTCCCAGGGTTCTGGGATCAAGCCCCACATCGGGCTCCCTGCTCTGTGGGAAGCCTGCTTCTCCCTCTCCTATTTCCCCTGCTTGTGTTCCCTCTCTCACTGTGTCTCGGTCAAATAAATAAAATCTTTAAAAAAAAAAAAAAAGACTTGGAGCAAGTTATACCTATGAGTGGTCATATATAAATTTTCCCCACTATTGCAAGAAAATACTTTAAATTGTCTTCCAAAAGGTTGTGCCAATTAAGCATTCTCACACTTTCTTACAGGAATGTAATTTCTCCACCCATACTGGAGGGGAGGTAAAAGTGGAAGGGAGGCTGTTAACTCCCCATTAAGTATAAAAAGTGTAAAATGCAGCTATTTATCTTATGACACAGTGCAGTTGTATTCAGCTTTCCAGAAGGTTCCACAAAGTGATTTATAAAGTATTGCATTTCAAGTTCCATGGCTTAAAATTTATGATTTCACTAAAATGACTGAAATTAGTAACAACTTGGTTTGTTCCTTTCCCTACATGATATATAACTTCATTGAATAGTGTCAGAAATATTTTTGAATGTATTTAATTTTGGTAAAAATGGATACCTGTCTTTGTTTTCCCTTTTAAAACATTATTTTAATTAAGTAGAGTCAGCATGGGAAGAGAGTATTGTTAAATAGAAATGTCTTAAAAATTCATTCAGTATGTTTTCTTTTTAAATATAGGGAAATATGTATTACAAAATCTTCTGTTTATTTCAATTCTATTTGCTTCAGAAAATCTTTATAATATGCTTCATATATTTTATATTATGAAGGGTAACAATGCATCCTTTGTGGTATAAAACATTCACATCTTTACAATGTAAGTAATGGAAGTAGATGACATCCAAAATCTTTAACTGCTGAAAATATCAAGTTTTGCTTTAGGATTTTTATGCGCGAAACTAAAATAAGCCTAAGATCAAGGGTGTCAATTAAAATGTAATAGGAAAAGAATTTTTGATTAGGTTTTCAAACATTTATAGAAATAACATTTTAAATATTTTTTTTATTATTTTTAGCCTTGTCTCCTCCAGAAAGTATTTGCCTTTCCTTTCATCTTATTCAATTGTGACAGTTTATTTTATAAAAGTTGATGACTTTAAATTGTAGGCAAAACTTTGATTGCAATTTCCAATTAAACTTGTCAATCAATGAGTAAGGGAAAAAGGGCAAGTACATTATAAAACTTGTTTGACCACCTTTACAAACTTTCATTACTATCTTGGGAAAAGTCCAGTGTTTTACTACTCAAGCCCTTGTTTTTTGTATTTCTTTTTAATTTTTTAAATTTTATTGTTAGTCACCATACATCATTAGTGTTTGATGTGGTGATCCACGATCCATTGTTTTCGTATAACACCCGGTGCTCCATGAGGTATGTGCCCTCCTTAATACCCATCACCAGGCTAACCCACCCCCTCCCCTCTAAAACCCTGTTTATTTCTCAGAGCCCATAGTTTCTCATGGTTCATCTCTCCCTCCGATTTCCCCGCCCCCTTCATTTTTCCCTTCCTTCAAATAAGCCCTTTTTTAAAAGGCCCCTAGATACAAAAGAAAGCAGAGCTGTTATAAGAAGGCTGATTTGAATAAATGAGTTTAACTTGAATTCTCAATATCCCTGATGTTCTATTGTTGCATTTTCTTTGTAACAGCTAAAATTCTCTCAGGTTATTCTGCCTGCTTAAAGTCAGAAAGGATTTGTTTGTTTGTTTATTTAGAAAGGGTATATTTTAAATGCTCTTGTAGTTATTAGAAATATGTACTATTAATCTTAAAAAGCAAGATAGATGTGAAACTATTTGAGAGACTAAAAAGACTCAAGGCTCAAGTCCTGTGGTAGGTCAGTGGTATCTGACTAAAGGAAAGATTGATTTTATGTTTTGTTATACATAAAAGACCCTGAACAAAGTTCAATTTGTCTAAGTAAATTCTAGGATAGAAGGAAGCATATGATCAGAAGCAGCTGGTATGGTCATTGAAAAGATAAGACTTAACATTAAGTGTCACCATACTTCTTCCTATGTGACCTTGAACAACCTAATCCCTCTGAGCCTCATTTTTGTCATATACAAAATCATGCTTCTACCTCCTAGATTTAACAGCATATAGTACAGGGTCTCATAGATATGTTACATTATTATAGCTGAATATGATTCAAGGAGGAATTTTAAAAACATTAAAGATTGGTCTAATAGGAATTCTTCACTTCAGTCTTACAGAAAAAATAGTTGGCATTGTTCACTCACATCTCTTAAACTTTGTGCCACCTAATTCTGCAGCTATAATGAAGGAAAAAACTTTAGTGTTATTCTGGATTCAGTGATGCCAAGTCATCATCCCTGCCTTAGGTGGTTCTGAAATACTCCAAACCATGTGTTTTCTCAGAAGAGAGGTATTTTTGTTTTTCCCCAAACTTGAACAATATGTGAATCCCACTGAAAGATAAACATTTCCCCAGGTGTTGACTTATTTTTATTTTAATGGCTAAATATGTACAATCATAAAGCTAAAAATAAACTACTGATCCTCATAGGCTTTATACACCTATAAAACTGAAACATATTTACAAATTTAAAACATTTATATTTCCAATAAAATTCACATTCACAATATTGTTTTCATATGAAGGGTGAGGCATTCCAAAAAGATCACTCCTCTAAATGTGACTGTAGTAATGACTATTCCTAATGTCTAACTTTTTCTGAGTATTTAGCATGCCTATATCACTTTGTCTTATAGTGATTTAATTTTTTTACTAATTTTTTCCAAACCACTGTAAAATTTTCATTTAGACTGTGTGACAGTAATTTGGCTCTCACCTAGTTCAAATATTTAATCTATGTCCTTTTTACCATCTGTCCATAATTTAAAACATCATACAGAGGCATGACATTAAGATGGCACAATAGGTTATTCCTGACTTTACTCTCCCCATGAAAAGGACAACTAATATCTATTTAACAACAAGACAGCATGAGAGACTCCTAGAATATGGGGGTGAGGCTAAAGTATAGCCTTGTACCACAGAGACCAAGACAGACTTCATCAGAAGGGTAAGAGAAATTGCTACATACTGACCACATCGTCCCTCCCTCAGGACAGTATAGCACCACATGGAGAGGTCTTCCCTGAGTCTGTTATTGCAGTCAGGAAACCAGACCTCCCCAGCTTTGTGAAAGCCTTTTCTCTGATCTCATACTACAAGGAGTGGGAGGCCCAGTCACTGGGAATCCCACACTAGAGAAGGGGGGAGGGGCTTGCAACAACCAGTACATGGATCTTGGCAGACCAAATTCATACCTGTAGTGTCCACATAGTAATCCCAACCAGCAGCTTTGCTCATTTGTAGAACACAAGTCAGGGGTGTACGCTGACCAAGGAACTTGGCAGGGTGCAGATCTGCCTGATTCAGATCTTCAAATATAGAGTTTTGCTAGCACTACAGCCTGGTATACCCACACTCAGACAAGGTGCTGAGTCACAGCCAAACCAGTTGTGGAGAATGCCTTCATGCCCCATCTGACCAGAAGGGCTGGTGATAACTAGAAGCTGACTGCCCCTAGACCAAAGAAAGTACTAGGCATGGAAGCTTCTCCCACTGTACAGAGGCAAGGGGATTAATTCATAGCCCAGGCTCAGGGGAGCTCCTAACCAGATAGATAGCCTGTTTGAGAAATTGAGAGTGGCCTGGAACAGTCCCTCATCCTCAGGCAAGGATGACACGTAGCCCCACCCACTCCGGAGAATGTCTTCCAGTCCCATCTATCCAGAAGGGCTAGTGAAAAACTGAAAGCTGTGTGGCCCAGTGGAGAAGGACAGAGTCAATAGTTTGTAAAGCAAGGCCAGTGGTTCTGTTTGGCCAGGGAACTTGGGGTATGGGTCAGCTTGAGTTAAGAAAACAAAGAACTTTGAGTTCTAGAGCTGCTTCTCCCACTGTGCCTGGGCCAGGAATCTAATTGGTGGCTCACTCATAGCTGAATATAGCCTTGAGGCTATCCAACCAGGAAATCTAACCAGAGCACATGGGAAGCTGTGAAGCGCATTCAACAACTCTATGTACAATAGCACTTGAACAGAGAGAATAGCCCATGATTTCCCCCAGCTGCAGAATAAAATGGGTGGTCTATCCTGAGTAGGAAATTTAGTACACAGAGTCAGGCCTGATTTGGACTCCCAAACAACAAGCCATACAGGCCCTGGTCTGCTGCCCTGTCAGGGCAGGGAAGCTAATTCATGGTACCATCTTCTTCTGGATACAGCACCAAGTCCCAACCATTTAGTAAGCCTCGCCAGAAAATTTATACAACTGTATAGCCCAGCCTATAGTCTCAAGTGTGTAGGGAACTAAACCAGCAGTCCTACCCAATTGTTCTCATCCAGTGTCATCTACACCCATCCCCTGAGCCTAAACAGTTGCTGCACCCCAAAAAAGACCATAATAACAGGCTCCACCTGCCCAAAACCCTTACAAGCATACCTTGGAGATAACGCAGGTTCAATTCCAGACCACCACAATAAAGTGAATAGTGCAATAAAGTGAGTTGAATGATTTTTTTTGTTTTCTAGTGCATATAAAAGTCTATTAAGTGTGCAATAGCATTATGTCTAAAAAGTAACACCTTAATTAAAAACCTAAAAATGCTAACCATCTGAGCTATCAGTGAATGGTAATCACTGATCACCATAATACAATATTTCAAACTGTTTCATTATTATAAGAATCACCAAAATCTGACACAAAGACACAAAGTGAGGAAATGGCTGCTGGAAAACTGCAAATAAACTTGCTCAACACAGGCAACACAACCTTCAATTTGTAAGTATATGTGAAGCATAATAAAATAAAGTATGTCTGCAGACATACCCAGAAACCTGTGCTTACTGGTGAAGAACTGTCCCTGCCAAAGCAAACTTGTAAAGTCTGGAAGTGGAGCCCCATTACTCAAATATGCAGATGCCAATATGAGGAATCAAGGATCATGAAAAAATCAGATAAATATGACACCACCAAAGGAAACTAATAAAGCTCAAGAAATGACTACTGAAATGGAGATTTGTGAATTGTCAAAAAAATCAGATTGTCTTTAGTGAACTAAAGGAAATTAGGAAAGCAATGCATGAACAAGACAAGTTTGATAAGGAAATAGAAACCACCACAAAAGAAAAAACCCAGAAATCTTAGAGTTGAAAACTATAATAACTATACTGAAGAATTCAATAGAGAGTTTCAAAAGTAGACTCAGTCATCCAGAACAATGAATCAGTGAACTGGTGGATAGGACACTGGAAATTACTGAGTCAGAGGAACAAAAAGAATGAAAAGGAGTGAATAAAATCTACAGAATTATGGGACACACAAAAAGAAACAATATTTGCATTTTAAAGCAATAATAGCTGAAAACTCCCCAACCTGGAGAAGGAAATGGACATCCAGATACATGAAGTCCAAAAGACCACAAATAGGTTAAACCCTAATAGGTCTACACCAAGACACATAATAATTGTCAAAAATCAAAGACAAAAAAAACCACACACACACACACACACAAAAAAACACACACAAAAAAAAAGACAAAAAAAAAATCAAAGAATTTTAAGAGCAGCAAGAGAAAAGAGAGGTTACATATAAGGGGACTCTCATAAGACTATGGGTAGATCTCTCAACAGAAAACTTTCAGGGAATGGGATGGCATATTCAAAACATTGAAAGAAATAACTGTCTACCTGAGGTTCAGGGAAAATGGCAGAGTAGAAGGATCCTGAGCTCACCTTTTGCATAGACACATTGAGATGACAGTTACATCTATGCAACTAACTCTGAAAACAATCTTAAGACTGGCATAACAGACCTTCCACAGTTAATTTTATAGAGGAAGGACAAGTTTGGGAAACAAAACCCCAATGAGACTAACCACAAATGGGAGGGACACCACAAGCATGGAGAAGCAAGGGGATCAGACCCCACCCCTGGTACCACAGGCGTGGGGAACTCACACTGGAAGGACAATTCCTGATAACATCTGGCCTTGGAAACCAGTGAGGTTGAACTCTGGGAGAGCCAGAGAGCAATAGGAAACTGATCCCCTACCCTTAAAAGCCAGCATAATAAGTAACTTGGCCAAAGATATAGCACTGAAGCAACAGTTTGAAAAGCGCCTGGGATATATATGAAAGATTTATTTACTGGTCTCAAAATGTACACTGGGAATGGGCAGAGATTTTCAGATTTCTCCAGAAACAAAAACAATGGTAGATACAATTTCTCTTCCCCTCCCCCAGTCTACATAGCAGGACACTTTCAGGAACCAGCACTAACATGCTGCACCTAACCGGCTAGCACCACATGCCCTGCTCCATGTTCCCCTGGGGACACACCCCATCCAACCAGCCTGCCTGGACAGGGCAGGAATTTCTCCAAAGCAGCTCCTGTCCCACCAAACCCTACAAGCAGCCCAGGAAGGGACTGGATCACTCCAAAGGAATGCCTGCCCTGGGGAGAAGGGGAAATAACCCCACACACCAGTGCACCCACAATTCCAGCAGCAGAGCCTCTGTTGGCTGTACAAAGAGGCTAAGTGCAGACATTTAGTGACTGCCAACCCAACCTACCTATGAGCCTGGGTTAGTCTTGGACAGGCCTCTTGACAGCATAAGGATCAAACACTGCCCAGTGTGCTCACAGCAGGCAAAGGAAATAATTGCAGATAGTTGGACTAAAAGCAAACGCAACTCAGCCACAATAGTAGGGTACACATAGCCCACATTGGAGACACCCCAGAAAGCCTGGTGCTGGTGACCAGGGGGACTGTGTTACAGGGTACCACAGAACCTCTTCTACACAAGACTACTACTTTCATGACCAGGAGATATAACTGACCACAATGTTAGACAAAATGAGACAGAGGAATACATCCCAAATGACAAAATCACAGCAAAAGAACTAAATGAAACTGAAATAAGCAGTATGCCTGATAAAGGGTTCAAAGTAATGGTCAGAAAGATACCCATTGGACTGGAGAAAATAGCAGATGAACTCTGTGAGAACTTCAACAAAGAAATAAAAAATATAAAAAAGAACCAGAGATAAAGAATTCATTAACTGAAATAAAAAAATACACTAGAGGGAATCAGTAGCAGTTTAGAGGATGCAGAAAAATGGATCAGCAATTAGGAAGATAGGGTAATGGAAAGCAACCAAGCTGAAGAGCAAAAAGAAAAAAAATTAAAAATGAGAATACATTAAGAGAAATAAGCAACACCATCAAGCATAATAACATAGGAATCCCAGAAGGAAGAGAGAGAAGGGGGCAGAAAATGTATTTGAAAGAAAGATCTGTATTCTGAAACCTATAAGACACTGATGAAAGAAATTGAAGATGACACAAATAAATGAAAGAATTAATATTATTAAAATGTCTATATTATCCAAAGAAATCTATAGATTCGATGCAATTTCTATCAAAATACTGATCGCATTTTTCACAGAACTAGACCAAATAATCCTAAAATAGGTATGGAACCCCAAAAGTCCTGAAATAGCCAAAGCAATCTCGAAAAAGAGCAAAGATGAAGGTATTACCATCCTGGATTTCAAACTATACTACAAAACCATAGTAATCAAAACAGTATGGTACTGGCACATGAAAAAACACACAGATCAGTGGAACAGAATAGGGAGCCCAGAAACAAACTGACACATGGTTGATTATAACAAAGGAGGCAAGAATATACAATAAGTAAAATACAGTCTCTTCAATGAATGGTGCTGGGAAAACTGGACAGCATGATACCCTCTTCACTCAAATTGAGTTCTCTTTCCCAGCAGGTGATTCAGTTTATCCTGCAAGTAGACTCTGTGGGCTTGCCTCATGAGTCTTCCAGTTGTGCCCAGGCATATGTGAATCCAAGCAAGAACACAATGTTGATTCATGGTTTCCCCTAGAAACTTCTTTAAATGGAAAAGTGCAATGGGGACATTCAAGAATTCCTGACTATACTGATATTCTGGGAGCATCCATAAGCTAGTTTCTTGCACACAAGAGTCTATGACTTTGGATTTGGCATGCAGCATATTAGACACATCATACGTAATCAGCTCTAATTCTTTCTTGTGTGCTGCTGGGTAACTCCTCCTTTAGATTACCAGCTCTCTTTTTATGCCTTAAACACAAAATAAGTAGACTTACTTGCTATTCTGCAATATACCCCATGCTATGGTCTGAATTTGTGTGTTCCCCAAAAATTCATATGTTGAAATTCTAACCTCCAAAGGTAATGGTATTGGTAGGTAGAACTTTTGGGAGGTGCTTAAGTCATGGGGGTTCCACCCTCATGGCTTTAGTGCCTTATAAAAGGCACTATAAAATGGCATTGGTGCCTTATAAAAGAGGCTTCAGAGAGATCCCTAGCCCCTTCTGCCATGTGAAGACATAAGGAGACCAGGACCCAGAAGAGGGCCCTCATCTAACCATGTTGGCACCCCGATCTTGGAGTTTCAGCCTCCAGAACTGTGAGAGATAAATTTTTGCTGTTTATGAGCTACCCAGTCTGTGGTATTTTGTTATAGTAGCCCAAATAGACTAAGACACCCCATGACATCCTGATTCCCCACTTTTGCTCACTCTTCTCTATCTGGGCCACACTTCATAACCCATTCACTTTTGCGACTTATGTCCTATGACATGCCTAGCCATCATTCGCCACATCAGAGTTATTACCTAACATGCTGATCATAAAACAACTGATTCTATCACACTCTTATTATTCCTATTCCCTCACTCCTTCTTTCCACCCCTATTTAACTATTTGAGGAAATAAATACAAATACTCATCTATCTCTTATAGTTTCAATTAAGAAAGAAGTTACTCAAATTAAGCAACAACTTTTCATGATTTATCCCACTAAAAAAATCTGTTTTAGAAAGTGTTAACATTTTATTAAAATAAAATGACCTTTTCTTGGAGAACATAAACAGATAAAATACAAAGGAATCAAATTGTTCCATAAGACACTTGGAAATGTGTTGTTGTGTTCCTGAAAGGAAGAAGAGTTGTAAACCTCAAATCAAATTTATCAAGGGTGGGGAGGGGTCTTCTAGTGTATGTGTAATATAAGGTCCATTCCTTTCAGCAGATGCCATAGCTCAGGTTTGTTCTTTTCTTCCGTCTGTTGGCCATCACAAAGAAATGGTTTCACTTGCTGCCTAATGACATTGCAGTTTTATAGATCTGTCAGCAACTGAAGCCCACACAGTAGGATACAAAATTGCCAGAATTAAGTTGAGAGATGATAAAGATCAAAAGCCAGGAAAAGCAAGTGGGATCTACAACAGTGATCCAATAGGTCTGGGACGATGTAGTTATAAAGTATTATCTGTTTCTTTTAAAAAAACAATTGGTGAATACAGTTCGACATTTATTCTATACTTCAAAATATTGGGGTTTTTTTGTCTTGCTTTTAAAATTTTTGTGTTGGAATAAAGGAGTGAGATGATGTTGAGAGTGTAGCCTTTCCACAATACCACATTTTTGATCCAAGAGCTTCTGTGCTGAAGCCAGATATTAGAGATAAAATATTGTCAATATCTTTCTTAAAGGGTCTTCTAAGCATAGCAAGGACGGATTACACTATTATTAGCCTTGCCATAACACTATTAAAGCCAGAATTCAAAGCAAAATTAGTCACATTCAGAAACTCTTTTGAGAACACAATGTCTCAGAAATGCGGATATACTAGAATTTTTTCTTAAAATAACGCTATTCCTACTAATCAAAGGAAATGATTCAACTAATTAAAACATGAATAGAATAGGTTTTAAGTGCCCATGGTTAAAAAAAATTTTAACTGAGTCTATGACTATTCAATTATAATCATTGATTTTGATGTACACAAAGCAATGTTTGGAACTGGAGGAACAACGAGCATTTGTATGAAAAATAATGCTATTCTAAATGAGTATTAGTATTAACTTCTGTGAAACCCTGTGTCTTGGATATAGGATTCGGTATAAAAAAGCAGAGATTTAGTTTGAGTCCTTGAGAAGAAATATATACATACCTGTACAATCAAGGTAGTTTTATGTTGCAAGTAACAAATGCGTGGTGGTATTAAGCTAAAAAAGGGAGATTGTGTGAGGATAGTGGGTGAGTCATAAATCTCAAGGTGCAGGAATACAGCTAAGCTTCAAGAATTAAAGCTAAATATTGAAATGCCCATTAGACTTGCCAAATCTTCTTTCCATTGCTTTCTCTATTCCTGCTTCATTCATATGTATATATTGAACTCTAGCTCTAGGCATGTCATTTCTGCTTTTGAAGATACTAGACATAAAATATGGTCACAGACTACTCCCAAATTTTGACATCAATGACCCATGTATTTGATAGTAAATTTTAGATTAAATTAAAAATTCACAAGAATATGGGGGAGGAACAAGATGGTGGAGGAGTAGGAGACTTAAATTTCGTCTGGTCCCAGGAATTCAGCTAGATAATTATCAAACCATTCTGAACACCTACAAACTCAACAGGAGATCAAAGAAAAGAATAGTAATTTTATGAACAGAAAAGTGACCACTTTCTGGAAGGTAGGACGTGTGGAGAAGTGAATCCGAGGTGATATTTGGGAAGATAGACTGCAGGGGGAGGGAACCTCCGTCAGCCAGCTACCAGCAAGTGATAGAGCAGCAGAGCACAAAATCAGAACTTTCAGAAATCTGCTCTGCTGAGGGACGTCGCTCCAATGGCTAAGCAGGGGGTGGAACACTCACTGGGACAGTGTGGTCTCAGGACCCTCAGGGTCACAGAAAGACTGGGGGTGCCTGAGTGTGGCAAAGCTGCCAGGTGTCTGAACAGGAAAGCTGGCTGCAAAGATGGAGCCAAGGAGTGGGCTCTCAGCTCGGGGTTGCCATAAACCGTGATCTGCGGCACAGTCGGGCCACTGCTCTTCCAGCAGGGACCCAACAAGTGGCAGATCTGGGGAGACTCCCCTTCCTCCCCAAGGAGGAGTGGCACAGGAGTGCACCGCAGGAATCTGCTGGGTTTGGACCCCACACACAGGGTCGTGTGCCAGAGACAGAAACACTGGGTCTCAGGCTGGGTGAGCACAGATTGCGGCAGGAGACCAAGGAGATGGGAGTGGTGGACTGCTTTTCTCTGGGGGCTCACTGAGGAGTGGGGCCCTGAGTTCTCAGCTCCTCTGGGGCCAGAGATTGGGAGGCCACCATGTTCACTCTCGTCCTCCAAAACTGTACAGAAAGCTTTCAAGGAACAAAAGCTACCAAATGCAAACCCGAGCAGATTACTGAGACTGGCCCCTGGCAAGGGTGGGGCAATTCTGCCTTGGGCAAAGAAATTTGAGAATCACTGCAATAGGCCCCTCCCCTAGAAGATCAGCGAGAACATCCAGCCAAGACCAAGTTTATCGATCAATGAGAATGGCAGAATGCCAGCACTAGTGGAATATAGCACATAGAATTCATGGCTTTTTTTCCCATGAATCTTTAGTCTTTACAAGTTAATGTTTTTTAAAAAAGATTTTATTTATTTGACAGAGAGAGACACAACAAGAGAGGGAACACAAACAGGGGGAGTGGGAGAGGGAGAAGCAAACTTCCCATGGAGCAGGGAGCCTGATGCGGGGCTCGATCCCAGGACCTTGGGATCATGACCTGAGCTGAAGGTAGACGCCTAATAACTGAGCCACCCAGGTGTCCCAAGTTAATTTTTTTAATTTAATTTTTTCTTTTTCTATTTTTTTTAAATTTTCTTCTTTCCTTTTTCAAACATCTTAATTCCTTTTTTAAAGTCTTTTTTAATTTTCATTTTTACAGTCATACTCTATCACTTCACTGTATTTAACCTTATTTTTTGAATATATTTTTCATTCTTTAAAATTTTGGGATACAGTTTATTCTAACAGACCAAAATATACCCTAAATCTAGTGTATGGCTTTGTTCTCATCTCCCACCTGATCACATCCTCTCCTTTTTTATTTCTTTAAGTTTTTAAAAATTTTTTCTTTCTTTTGTTAACCAACTTCTTATCTTACCAATTCCTTTCCTAAAATCTTAATTTTCATCTTTACAGTCATACTCCATCCTTTCACCATATTTACCCTTATTTTTGCATATATATACGTTTTTCTTTCTTTAAAATGTTGGGAGGCAGTTTCCTCTAACACACCAAAATACACCCAAAATCTAGTGTGTGGCTCTGTTCTATTCTTTGTTTTTTCCTTTCTTTTCTCCCTGGTTTCCGGTCTCCTCTGTTTGTTTAGTGTATATTTTTCTGGGGTCGTTGTTACCCTTTTAGCATTTTGTTCTCTCATAGGTCTATTCTTCTCTGGACAAAATGAAAAAATGGAAAAACTCACTTCAAAAAAAAGAACAAGAGGCAATACTGACTGCCAGGGACCTAATCAATACAGACATTAGTTAGATGGCGGAACTAGAGTTCAGAATGACAACTATAAAGATACTAGCTGGGCTTGAAAAAGGCATAGAAGATATTAGAGAATCCCTTTCTGGAGAAATAAAAGAAGCAAAGAAGGAGTGAAACTCTCACTTTTTGCAGATGATATGACACTTTATGTGGAAAACCCAAAAGCCTCCACTGAAAACTGCTAGAACTCATACAGGAGTTCAGTAAAGTGGCAGGATATAAAATCAATGCACAATGCACAGAAATCAGTGGCATTCCTATACACCAACAACAAAACAGAAGAAAGAGAAATTAAGGAGCCAATCCCATTTAAAATTGCACCCAAAACCATAAGATACCTAGGAATAAATCTAACCAAAGAGGCAAAGAATCTGTACTCAGAGAACTATAGAATACTCATGAAAGGAATTGGAGAAGACACAAAGAATTGGAAAAACTTTCCATGCTCATGGACTAGAAGAACAAATATTGTGAAAATATCTATGCTACCTAGTGCAATCTACACATTTAATGCAATCTTTATCAAAATACCATCAACTTTTTTCAAAGAAATGGAACAAATAATCCTCAAATTTGTATGGAACCAGAAAAGACCCCGAATAGCTAGAGGAATGTTGAAAAAGAAAAGCAAAGCTGGTGGCATCACAATTTCAGACTTCAAGCTCTACACAAAGTTGTCATCATCAAGAGAGTATGATACTGGCACAAAAACAGACACCTAGATCAATGGAACAGAATAGAGAGCCCAGAAATGGACCCTCAACTCTATGGTCAACTAATCTTTGACAAAGGAGGAAAGAATGTCCAGTGGAAAAAAGACAGTCTCTTCAACAAATGGTGTTGGGATAATTGGACAGCCACATGCAGAACAATTAAACTGGACTATTTCCTTACACCACACACAAGAATAAACTCAAAATGGTTGAAAGACCTCAATGTGAGACAGCAATCTATCAAAATCCTTGAGGAGAATGCAGGTGGCAACCTCTTTGACCTCAGCCGCAGCAACTTCTTCCTAGAAACATTGACAAAGGCAAGAGAAGCAAGGGCAAAAATGAACTATTGGGACTTCATCAAGATAAAAAGCTTTTGCACAGCAAAGGAGACAGTCAACAAAACCAAAAGACAACTGACAGAATGGGAGAAGATATTTGCAAATGACATATCAGATAAAGGGCTAGTATCCAAAATCTATAAAGAACTTATCAAACTCAATACCCAAAGGACAACTAATCCAGTTAAGAAATGGGCAGAAGACACGAACAGACATTTCTCCAAAGATGACATCCAAACAGCCAACAGACACATGAAAAAGTGCTCAACATCACTTGACTTTAGGAAAATCCAAATCAAAACCTCAATGAGATACCACCTCACACCAGTCATAATGGCTAAAATTAACAAGTCAGGAAATGACAGATGTTGGCGAGGATGTGGAGACAGGGGTACCCTTCTACACTGCTGGTGGGAACGCAAGCTGGTGCACCCACTCTGGAAAATAGTATGGAGGTTCCTCAAAAAGTTGAAAATAGAGCTACCCTATGACTCAGCAATTGTACTACTGGGTATTTACCCCAAAGATACAAATGTAGTGATCCAAAGGGGCACGTGCACCCCAATGTTTATAGCAGCAATATCCACAATAGCCAAACTATGGAAAGAGCCTAGATGTCCATCAACAGATGAATGGATAAAGTAGATGTGGTATATATGTACAATGGAATATTATGCAGCCACCAAAAATGAAATTGTGCCATTTGCAATCATGTCGATGGAGCCAGAGGTTATTATCCTAAGTGAAAAAGTCAATCAGAGAAAGACAAGAGGGTGGTGGGAGTGATGGGGTGGCTGCACGATGGACATTGGAGAGGGTATGTGCTATGCTGAGCACTGTGAATTATATAAGACTGATGAATCATAGACCTGAGCCCCTGAAACAAAGAATACATTGTATGTTGATAAAAAAAAAAGAGAGAAAAAAATTCAGAAGAATCTGTTTGGCTAGCTACTTATACTTGGTCTCATCAACTGTGCCCAGAGGTATAACTCACATTGTATAGATTTACCAGTAGCTTACTCTTTGGGGAGATGACAAGGTTTCAAACAACGGAAACTGTTGAGAGTTGGGAAGGAAACAAATAGGTGCTGAGTATAATATGGTACAAAGTTGACCCGCCAAGAGAGGTGGAGTGAGTACTGAGCTAGGGCACATGATGGCTGTACCATCTGAGAGGAAGCAACCAAGAAGGCCATAGTACAGTGTCCATAAAACTGGGTGATGGCCTTGAAAATTAACATTCATTTAGCTGCTAATAGCTGTAACACTGCTATGAAGTAGGCATTATTATACCAGTTTTGCAAATAAAGAAAATAGGACTCGAAATTTAAGTTCCTTACCACTGCTAGCAAGTAAAAGGAAAATAATATCAATGTTTGTCTGATGCCAATGCCTGTTTTTTATACTCTGCTGCTTAGAAGGCATCAAGGCCAGATGAGATTCAGTGAAGTGCTGATAACAGAAGGCCCATTCAGAAAATCCTAGTGGTGACAGAATCTAAGAATAATAGTTGAAGAGGCTGGTGGAACTGAAGTTTTGTGTTTCTAGATCTGTATATTCTCATAGACCATTTAGTTAATGCTTGTGAATAAAGGTAGTAGAATCCAGACCCAAGGACTAAACAGGATGTCAAGCACAATCATAATGCTAATTTAGGACAATATCTGTCATTTAATAAGCACTACTATTGGTCATAATGTACACTAGGTACCTGTTACAAGTCAAAGCAAGACCTGTTCCTAGGAGGAGACTAAAATAAGGCAGAATAACTGTAGAGTCTTGATTGCTTAGTTTGATCTAAAAGTCTATCTAGAGTCTAAGCCCAATCTTTCTAGTTGCATCTATCCATATTCTTTTTATAAAAATATACAAATATTCAACCAAATCAGATTTATCATTATTTGCTGAATATGTCATGTCATTTTAATGTTTTAAATACAACCATGTTTTTCATTGCCCCCCTTTCTATGACCAGAACACTTCCCCCCTCTATTTCTACTATATACATTTCTATCTTTTAAGATCCACATCATTCCCTGTCAAGGCTGATCTGAAACTACTTCCCCACCAGAGATGAGTGCTACTCAAATTGCAATATTTATAATAATCTGTACAAGTCCATAAGCCCCATTAAACTGTGAACACCCTGAGGGCAGGAAGAGAGTATTGATTCTTTTCTATCCATTGACAGAATCCAATTATTGCTAGATTACCTGGCCAAACACCATCAAAAGCTTCTCTCTCACTCCCCAGAGCCTTTTTACATCATACCATTTCAACTTGAGTCATTTTGAAAATCTGTATGGCCTACAATGGTTCCTCACAATCTCAGCCTTCTGATTCACGCACAATTACAGGCATTTTACCTTTCTCCGAAAAACATATATCTAAAATATATGGGTTAACTTAAGCCATGATATTCATGGGACTAAAAGCATTTTTCATTATATCATGGTGACTAGTTACTATTACTGGCTTCACATATGTGTTTTCTCCTATTTTCATTGTATTAACTCTTGCTTATGCTAGATCAATGGACCATACCTGGCTTAAGCAACTTTTTTCTTTAACACATTATTTTCCAATATAAGGGAAATCCATTTACTAATAAATGTGGGAAAGACTGGACTTATAATTTAAATATGTATTAACAACTTTTTTCTTTCATTTCTGTAAGACTGCAGCAACTTCTTCAGAAGGCAATGACATCACTGCCTTGGTAAATCTTGGGGTGTGCATTTTGTTGATCCTACCTTCATCAGGCATTTCTAAGTGTGGGGCTTTGGGCATTGTTGTATCAAATGGCACATTCTCCATTGGCACACATGCTGTATATGCAAGAAAATATTAGAAAAAATATATATTAATTTTATATAAAAAAGAAAAATAAGCACTATTTATATTTAACATATTTATTGATGTTAGTCTACACTGACATACAGACATGTTTATCTTGTCTGTTTATGGAAGTTCAAGGTATCCTTAGGGAAAAGTGGGAATTCCACAAACTTTACCCTTTGGTTTGTTTTAAACATAATGGTACACGTTGCTTTTTACTTATGCCCAGTTAGTTACATTTTTACATTATTTTATTTAATAATTAAATTGTTACAAAGTGGGCAAGTAGCCTAAAGATATTCATGGAAATAAACCATAGATTGTAGATAATAGTGATGACTCAAGCACAGATAAAAACAATTGCCAAACTGATGCTTCTTTTTCCTCAGGTTTATCTGAATCTCCAAAGTAAAGGTGACATATTAATATTTTAGCTATGAGTAAAAAGTGAAGGCCTATGGTAGGAACTTATGCTACTGAAAGAGCATTTCAAAGATGAATATTTGGAATGTTCCCATTACCATGTGTTTTTTTTTTCCCTTTTGCCTAAAACAATACAAAAAATGTCCCTTGTAAAATCTCTCTTATCTGTACACATTAAAAACACAATGTTATTGACTGTTTTATATTCCAAGTAAAGAGGTTCAAATTTATATCTGTCAAGTATAAAAATATCACTTCTAAATAGTATTATTTTCAACTGAGAAAATGGTTACTTTCTAATTTTCAATATCATGAACACAGTTTGCTAAATTGGTATTTGGGATTGAAAAATGTATTCCATGAGGTACTTCTTTCATATGAATCTATGTAGCTCTAGGAGTTATTTTTTCCATGTGTGTCAGCATTTAAAGCAAACCTTTAGTACTGAACTCTGTACCAGTCTTCTGAATTTCTCTATTATATATCATTAAACAATGATTTTAAAAGTAGTTATAATGGGAGATTGAGCTTGGGAAGATGGTGGAATAGGAAGACCCTGAGCTCTCCTAGTCCCATGTTTACAACAAGATATCATCCACATCCAAGTCAATAAACCAGAGAGCAATCCCAAGCCTGGCAGAACAAACTCCACAGCCAAAATATAGAGAAGACGCTGCATCTGAAAGTTTAGGAAGGCCAGGAAGGCAGAGGGAGGCCAACAACAGGAGGGGGGCACTAAGAGCCTGAAGAGGGCAGAGAAACGGGCCCTCATACCAGGGAGCTCACATGGGGAAGACTAATCCTCATAATGTTTGGCTTTAAAAACTAGAGGGCCTGAATTCTGTATTTGTAAAACTAGTGGAACTTGGAGGCTGGAGCTTTAAAAGTCAGCTGACTCAGCACTGGCCCAGCCAGGAGGGTGAGTGAGAGCTGGGTTGCCACCCTTAAAGAGACAGCAGCATGCATGGAGAGGCAACATAAAAACAGCAGTTTATACAGTACCAGGAGCAAATGGGAGACAGGTGTTCATACTGGTTTTGGAGCATATTAGGGGACTTAGAAAAATGAGGGAGCTGGCAGGTGCCATTTTCCTGCCCTGACCCCTAGCATAAACACAGAGCCACCTGTGGGAGGTGGCACTGCACAGACACTTGCTACCTAGCCTGCTAACAGTGCATTACACCCATGAGGTCTCCTGAGGACTCACCCACTCCAAGCCTGCTAGTCTCAGCCGTGGGCTCACAGCAAGTTTTGTTAGTGCACATGCCCTGCCCAGCCACCAAGCTATGCCCTAGCCACCATTGTGTCCAGCCATCACTGCATACCATACCCAGCCTTGCACCCCCAGCCATGGCAGAGCACAGTCCTCAGCCACCACAGCACTTCAGAGGATCTGGCATAGGACTAGTGGCCCAGTGCAAATTTTGATAACACCTCTGCCTCACTCCCAAGGTCCCCAGTGGACACTCCCATAGAACTGGCCTGCTTGGATCCCATTAGCACCATAGAGAGCAAGCACAGGCCACAATAGGCAGAGAGACAGTGCAGACAACTGCACAGAAAGGAAAAGTGCCTCAGACACAACAGAAGGGAGTAAGCAACACACATAGGATACTCTCCTCAAGTGCCAGGTTCTGGTGAACAGGGGACCCCCCACTGCAGGGCACTCTAGGACATCCTCTTCATAAAGTCACTACTTTCAAAGCAGAAGACAGAGGTGACTTTCTTAACACAGAGAAACAGACACAGAGAGACAGACAAAATGAGGAGACAGAGAATTTTATCTCAAATGAAAGAACAGGACAAGGCCATGGCTAGAGATCTAAGCAAAAGAGATATAAGTAACATGCTTAATAGAGAATTTGAAGCAATGATTATAAAGATACTCAACTTGAGAAAAGAGTGGAAGACATGAGTGAGACCCTTAACACAGAGATAAGGAACACCATAGCAAAGATAAAGGGCTCAATAAATGAAATGAGGAAAAAACACCTGATGAAATGAACAGTAGTATGGAAGAAGCAGAGGAATGAAATAGTGACCTAGAAGCCAGAGCAATGGGAAGCAATGAAGCTGAACAAAAGAGAGAAAGAATTATGCAAAATGCAAATAGACTTAGGGAACTGAGTGACTCCATCAAATTATAGAAATTATAGAAAATTATAGTATTATAGAAATCCCAAAAGAAGAGGAAAAGGGGGCAGAAAATGCATTTGAAGAAATAATAGCTGAAAACTTCCCTAATCTGGGGAAGGAAACAGATATCCAGAACTAGTAGGCACAGAGATCTCTCATCAAAATCAACAAAAGCAGACCCACACCAAGACATATTGTAACTAAATTGGCAAAATATAGTGATAAGGAAAAAAAATTTTAAAGCAGTGAGACAAGTCAGTAACTTACAAGGAAAAACCCATAAGGCTAACAGATTTTTCAACAGAAATTTTAGAAGCCAGAAGAAAGTGGTATGATATATTCAAAGTGCTGAATGGGAAAAAGATCTATAGCCAAGAATACTCTATCCAGCAAGGCTATCATTCAGAATAGAAGGAGAGATAAAGAGTTTCCCAGAAAAACAAAAACTAAGGGAGTTCATGACCACTAAACCAGCCATACAAGAAATATTAAAGGGCACTCTGAGTGGAAAGGAGAGGCCAAAAATGACAGTATAAAGGCAAGAAATACAAAATCAGTAAAAATGAGTATTTCTGCAAAAATCAGTCAAGGCCAACTCATACACACAAAAAGGATATAAAATATAACCTATACGTAAAATGTGGGGAGGAGAAAAGAATGGGATCAAAAGATCATCAACTTAATATAGACTGCTATATGCAGAAGAGGTTATGTACAAACCTAATGGTAACCACATATCAAAAACCACTAATAAATATGCAAAGAATAAAGAGAAAAATCCAAATATATCACTAAAGAAAATCTGCAAAACATGAGAGAGAGGCAAGAAAGGATCAGAGAAAATCTCCAGAAACAACCACAAAACAAGTAATAAAATGGTAATACATGTCTATCAATAATTACTTTGAGTATAAGTGGACAAAACACTCCAATCAAAAGACATACAGTGACAGAATGGATAGAAAAACAAGACCCACCTATATGCTGCCTACAAGAGATTCATTATAGACCTAAAGACACCAACAGATTGAAAATAATGTGATGGGAAACACCTACCATGCAAATGGATGTCAAAAGAAAGCAGGAGTAGCAATAACTGCATCAGATAAACTAGACTTTAAAACAAAGCCTGGGGCGCCTGGTGGCTCAGTTGGTTAAGCATCTGCCTTTGCCTCAGTCCATGGCACCAGGGTCCTGGGATCAAGTTGCACATCAGGCTCTCTGCTCAGCAGGGAGTCTGCTTCTCCCTCTGCCCCTCCCCACCACTCATGCTCATGCTCTCTCTCTCTCTCTTTCTCTCAAATAAATAAAACCTTTTTAGAAAAATAAAAATAAAAAAGCAAAGACTGTAACAAGAGACAAAGAAGGACACTATATAATAAAGGGTACAAACCAACAAACAAGAAGATATAACATTTATAAATATTTATGCCCCCAACATAGGAGCACCTAAATACATAGAGCAGTTAGTTAACAACAAACATAAGGGAACTAACCTAACTGATAATAATACAATAATAGTAGGGGACTTTAACACCCCACTTACATCAAAGAACAGATCATCTAAACAGAAAATCAAAAGGAAACAATGGCTTTGAATGGAAGACTGGACCAGATGGATTTAACATATATATTCAGAATATTCCATCCTAAAACAGCAGAATACACATCCTTTTCAAGGGCACAAAAAACATTCTCCAAAATAGATCATATATTAGACCATAAAACAAGCTTCAACAAATCAAGAGAATTGAAGTCATATCATGCATCATTTCTGAGCCCAACACTATGAAGCTAGAGGTCAAACACAATAAAAAAATCTGGAAAAACCACAAATACATGGAGGTTAAATAACATGTTACTAAACAATGAATGGGTCAACCGGGAAATCAAAGAAGAAATATAAAAGTACATGAAAACAAATGAAAATGAAAACACAACAGTCCAAAATGTTTAGGATGCAACAAAAGTGGTCTTAAGAGGGAAGTATATAGCAATACTGGCCTACCTCAAGAAGCAGGAAAAATCTCAAATAAAATACCTAAACTTACACCAAAAGGAGCTAGAAAAAGAACAACAAACAAAGCCTAAAGCCACCAGGAGGAAGGAAATAATAAAGATTAGAGCAGAAATAAGTGATATAGAAACTAAAACAATTATAGAACAGATCAATGAAACCAGGAGCTGGTTCAATGAAAAAAAATCAACAAAACTGATAAACCCCTAGCTGAATTTATCAAGAGAAAGGACTCAAATAAACAAAATCACAAATGAGAGAGGAGAAATAACAACCAACACCATGAAAATACAAACAATTATAAGAGAATATTATGAAAAACCATATGCTAACAAATTGCAGAATCTGGAAGAAATGGATAAATTCCTAGAAACATATAAACTACCTAAAATGAAACAGGAAGAAATAGGAAACTTGCACAGACCAGCAAAGAAAGTGAGTCCATAATCAAAATCTTCCAACAAACAAAAGTCCAGGGCCAGATGGCTTCCCAGGTGAATTCTACCAAATGTTTAAAGAAGAGTTAATGTCTATTCTTTTCAAACTATTCCAAAAAAAGAAAAGGAAGGAAAAGTTCCAAATTCATTCTATGAGGTCAGCATTACCCTGATATCAAAACCAGATAAAGAAACTACCAAAAAAGAGAACTACAGGCCGATATCCCAGATGAACATAGAGGCAAAAATCTTCAAAAAAATACTAGCAAACTGAATTCACCAATACACTAAAAAAAAATCATTCACCACAATCAAGTGGGATTTATTTCTGAGTTGCAAGGGTGGTTCAATATTCACAAATCAATCAATGTGATACACTACATCAATAAGGGAAAGAATAAGAACCATATGATCATTTCATAGATGCAGAAAAGGTATTTGACAAAGTACAACATCCATTCATGATAAAAGCCCTCAATAAAGTAGGCTTAGAGGGAACATACCTCAACATATTAAAGGCCGTATACAAAAAAAACCCACAGCTAATATCCTCAATGGGGAAAAACTGAGAGCTTTTCCTCTGTGCTCAGAAACAAGACAGGGATGTCCATTCTAACCATTGTTATTTTACACAGTACTGGAAGTCCTAGCCACAGCAGTCAGACAACAAAAAGAAATAAAAGGCATCCAAATAGGCAAGGAACAAGTCAAATTTTCACTATTTGCAAATGATATGATACTATATACAGAAAACTTGAAAGACTCCACCGAAAAAGTGCCAGAACTGATAAATAAATTCAATAAAGTAACAGGATACAAAATCAATGTACAGAAATCTGTTACATTTCTATACACCAATAACGAAGCAGCAGAAAGAGACATTAAGAAAACAATCCCATTTACAACTGTACTAAAAATAATAAGATACCTGGGAATAAACCTAGTCAAAGAGGTGAAAGACCTATGCTCTGAAAACTATAACAGGGATGAAAGTAACTGAAGATGGCACAAAGAAATGGAAAGACATTCCATACTCATGGATTGGAAGAAGAAGATGTGGTATATATATACAATGGAATATTATGCAGCCATCAAAAGGAATGAAATCTTGCCATTTGCAACGACGTGGATGGAACTGGAGGGTATTATGCTGAGCGAAATAAGTCAATCAGAGAAAGACATGTATCATATGATCTCACTGATATGAGGAATTCTTAATCTCAGGAAACAAACTGAGGGTTGCTGGAGTGTTGGGGGGTGGGAGGCATGGGGTGGTTGGGTGACAGACATTAGGGAGGGTATGTGCTATGGTGAGTGCTGTGAATTGTGTCACAGACCTGTACCTGTGAAACAAATAATACATTATATGTTAAAAAAATAAAAGAAGATAGTAGGAAGGGAAAAATGAAGGGGGGGGGGAATTGGAGGTGGGACAAACCATGAGAGACTATGGACTCTGAGAAACAAACTGAGGGGTTCTAGAAGGGAAGGGGGTAGGGGGATGGGTTAGCCTGGTGATGGGTATTAAAGAGGGCACGTATTGAATGGAGCACTGGGTGTTATATGCAAACAATGAATCATGGAACACTACATCAAAAACTAATGATGTAATGTATGGTGATTAACATAATAAAAATGTTTATGCTACCTAAATCAATCTACACATTAAATGCAATCCCTATCAAAATACCACAAACATTTTTCACAGAACTGGAACAAGCAATCCTAAAATTTGTATGGAATCACAAAAGCCCTGAATAGTTAACCTTGATAAAACAAAGCAAAGCAGGAAGCATCACAATTTCAGACTCAAGTTATTTTACAATGTTGTAATAATCAAAACATTATGGTACTAGCACAAAAATAGATATATAAATCAGCAGAACAGAAAACACAGAAATGAACCAACAACTTATATGGTCCTTTAATATTTGACAATGCAGGCAAGCATATCCAATGTGAAAAGGATAATCTCTTCAACAAATGGTGTTGGGAAAACTAGACAGCAACCTGCAAAAGAAAGAAATGGGACCACTTTCTTATACCATACCCAAAAATAAATGCAAAATGGATTAAAGACCTAAATGTGAGACCTGAATCTATAAAAATCATAGAAGAGAAAATAGGCAGTAACCTCTTTGACATTGGCTATAGCAACTTTTTTTCTAGATAAGTCTCCTGTGGCAAGGGAAACAAAAGCAAAAATAAACTATTGGGACTACATCAAAATAAAAAGCTTCTGCACAGTGAAGGAAACAATCAACAAAACTAAAAGGCAACCTCCAGAATGGGAGAAGACATTTGCAAATGACATATCTGATAAAGGGTTAGTATCCAAAATATATAAAGAACTTATAAAACCCAACACCCCAAAAATGAATAATCCAATTTAAAAAAATGGACAGAAGACATGAACATTTTTCTAAAGAAGACATCCAGATGGCCAACAGACACATGAAAAGATGCTCATCATCACTTACCATCAGAGAAATGCAAATCAAGACTACAATGAGATATTACCTCACAGCTGTCAGAATGGCTAAAATCAACAACACAAGAAACAACAGGTGTTGGCGAGGATGTGGAGAAAAAGGGTCACTCATGCACTGTTGGTGGGTACAGCCACTCTGGAAAGTAGGATGGAAGTTCCTCAAAAAAGTTAAAAATAGAACTACCCTATGATCCAGGAATCACACTACTGGGTATTTACACAAAGAATACAAAAACACTAATTCAAAGTGATACATGCATGCCTATGTTTATAGCAGCATTATTTAGAAAAGCCAAGATATGGAAGCAGCCCAAGTGTCCATCGATTGATGAATGGATAAAGAACTGGTATCTCTCTCTCTATGTGTGTGTGTGTATGTGTATATATATATATATATATGTGTATATATATATATATATATAGCACATCTATGGTTATATATGATATGCATATGTATATATTATATATATAATAGAATATTATTTAGCCATAAAAAATAAAAATAAAATCTTGCCATTTGCAATGACATGGATGGAACTAGAGAATATTATGCTAAGTAGAAAAAGTCAGAGAAAGACAAATGCCATATGACTTCACTCACATGTGGCATTTAAGAAACAAAACAAATGAGCAAAGGGAAAAAAAGAGAGATAAACCAAGAAAAAGACTCTTAACTACGGAGAACAAATTGATGATTACCAGAAAGGAGATAAGGGGGAATGGAGGAAAAAGGTGATGGGGATTAAGGAATGCACTTGTGATGAGCACTTGGTACTGTATGGAATTGTTGAATCACTGTATCGTACACTTGAAATTAATATTACACTGTATGTTAACTGTAATTAAAAAACGCAAAAGTAGTAATAATGAAGCCGACTTAATCACATTTATCAATAATTTCTCTGATTAAAAACAATTTGATCTATTAATAATTTTCTGGTTTATTTTTTCTTTAGTTCATAAAGTTTATTTCTTTGTTTTTCAACTTTATTAAAATATAAATAACAAAAACCACTAATATTTGAGGTGTACAAAGTGATTATACACACACACACTGTGAAATGATTACTACACTCAAGCTAATTAATCACTTCTCGGCCTTTTGGCTAAGATCAAGTGTACACTCAAGCTAATTAACACATCCATCACCTTACATTGTTACTATTTATTTTTTAGTTTATTTTTATTTAAATTTTACTTAGTTAATGTACAGTACAATATTCATTTCTGGAGTAGAATTCAATGATTCATCAGTTACACAAAACATCCAGTGCTCATCACAAGTGCCTTCCTTAATACCCTGGACCCATCTAGCCCATCCCCCCCCCCCACATCCCTCTATCAACCCTCACTTTGTTCTCTATCCGTAAGAGTGTTACAATTTATTTTTAATGTGTTGACAACACTTAAGATTTACTGTCTCGGTAAATTTCAAATATGTTACATGATATTATTAAGTGAAGTCACTATGCTGTGCATTAGATCCCCAGAATATATTCATCTTATTACTGAAGGGTTGCACTGTACCCTTTGACCAACATCTCCCCATTTTCAAAGTCCATTTCTCTATATATTTAATGAGATATACACTTTATTTGTAGCTCATGTATTTATTTTATCAACATACATATAACAGTATTAGGTGTGTCCTCAATTGTTTTAACTGTTAGATGTGAGCAAGCAAAATAAATGAATAAACATGGAAAATTGTGTTCATTGAAAAGTAACTATCCAAGTTTTAGTTATGCAAGATGAATGAATTCTAGGAGCATCTGGGTGGCTCAGTCAGTTAAGCATCTGCCAAGATCCCTGAGTCCCAGGATCAAGCCCCGCATCTGCACAGCGGGGAGCCTGCTTCTCTGCCTGCCTCTGCCCCTACCCCCACTTGTGCTCTCTCTCTTTCAAATAAATAAAATCTTTAAAAAAATTTAAACGATGAATTCTAGAGATCTGTGGTACAATACAGTGCCTATAGTTAACAATATGATAATAGTGTACTCAAGATTTTGAAGATGGTAGATTTTATGTTAAGCATTCTTATAAAATAGGAAAACAAGGCATGATTGTGGTGGTAGTATCACAGGTGTATGATTATGTCCAAATTCATATTATATACATTATACATATGCGGATTTTTTGTACATCAATTGTACCTCAATAAAGCGGTTTACAAAAGAATGTGGAGGCAACTGATGTAAAACATAGAGTTCACATTCATTAGTAAGGTGTTTAATCCTTCCACTGTTAAACCACTGCTTGCCTATGTAATTATCTCTCTTCTTTCATCCATTCAGTCACTCTGCATCCCTTGCATTATCCCCTGCTCCTTTGCTTACACAATTTTCTTTGCCTCCACGTTTCTCCATAACATAATCTGTTTTTTTTCTGTTCTTTTACCCATGAATGTTCATTTTCTCTATCGTATCAAAATCCTACTCAGACCTCAAAAAGCTAGCTTGGACATTTAGTCATATCTTCCTTCTTTATGCTTCCATGTAACTCTCTTTATACCTCCATTATAGCTCTGATCACAGTTACTCTTCTAAGAGCTTCCATAAATCACTGACTTTCTTCCTCAAGGTCAAGGACCACAGCCATGTGTTGTCCCAATGCCCAACATAGTGACTTGTGCAGTATAAGCACCAATAAGTGGGCTAGAGTATATCTATTCCTGCTCACAGGAAAAGAGAAATTAAATAAATGGCTACACTGTGATTAGAACAATGGACTAGTCTGAGATGCCACAAATCCTTACCACCAGCCACCACTGTAATAATGTTTTGCTTACATATCACTTTCCATTTTAATCTTTACATCATATTCTTATAAGTAAATTTTTACAAGGATGCTGGGAATTGATGTGACTGCATTTGGAAATATTCCAAGGATTTTATAGAAATAAGAGACAGCACAAGAAAATGACCAGATGTTAAACACTAGGCATATGTATCTTGGGCATCTCATTCTAGTTCTGGTGGAATATGGACAAGGGAGTAATTTTTCAAAATTGCATGTGGGATTCACACGCACAAAGCCCATAATTTTTCCACATGAACCTGAAATAATGGAGGTAGGGACAGCTATGCTTCTATATTCCCTACACACATCTAAGTAAGAATGAGACCACAGGGACACATAAGAAGTGCTCAATGGCTTTGCAGTGGTTTGTAATTCTTTCCTCAACAAATAATGTCATTCTCAGCATGAAAATACTGGTAACATATGCAGTGAGAATAGTCAGCAATGAGGTTCAAACAGGAAACAAAGCCATCAATTTTCTTTTTATGTATTTTGTCAAACATGGGATTTAAGAAAATATGGTGTAAGAAATCTAATATTTACTGAAGAAGAGTAAACTAGGAGACACTGGTTTAATGATGTTCATCCTGTTGTAGTCAGACATTATTTAGAATGCTGTATCAGCCACCTGACAGCTGTACTATTTTTGGCAAATTACATACCTTTTTGCACTCATGACTCTTTTTTCTTTAATAGGAAAACAATAACTGCTTCAAAAGGTTATTGTGTTGGGGAGAGGAAAAGATGGCAGAGGAGTAGGGGACCCTATTCCAACTGGTCCCTGGAATTGAGCTGGATATCTACCAGACCACTCTGATCACCCACAAAATCAGCCTGAGATGTAAGAAGATAGATCTGGATCTCTACAAACAGAATATCACAGGTGGTTGGTTTCGAGGTACAAAGCAGGGAGCCGTGATTCCGCAGGCAGATATTGGAGGATAAAAGGCAGTGGGAGGGAGCACGGCCATGGGGATCCTACACTGCCGGTGAGTGATAGCCTCCTGTGCTGGACACAGGGCGCAGACTTCAGACTGGTAGCAGCAGGGAAAGGACTTTAGATGGAAACTGGATCAGCGGGGTTGCCCATGTGAACTGGGGGAGGCTGGCTGTTTTAGAAGCACAAAGGGCAGAGACGTCCAACCTGGAGGCAGGACTGGGAGTGCTGTGGAGGGGCGCATAACCCAGGACTGCAGTTTACAGCACAACAGACAGAAACGGAGATAGTGGGGCCTGAAGAGCTCACTGAAGAACAGACTGCAATCTCTCTGCTCTGAGGCAGGGGGTTAGAAATGGTCTCTTCTGCTCTCTCGGAAGAGACGTAGAAAGTCACCAGGGAAAGCACCAGAGAACAAAAGCCCCCCGAAACCGGTTCCCACTGAGCCCATCCCCCGCCACAGGGGGGGCAGGGCAACTCTGCCCAAACAGGGTTGCCTGAGTAACAGTGCAGCAGGCCCCCTCCCCAAGAAGACAGCCTGGGAAAAAAAGAGTCCAGCAACCCTAAAGATCCCCAGAAAACAGGTACATCTTGCTTGGGTTGTGGTCAATAATTTGGACTCTATACATTCCCTCAACCACCCATCAACAGTATGACTAGGAGGAGGAACCCCCCCAAATAGGAAATACTCAGAGATTATGACTTATGCCACAGATTTACAAATGGATTCAGATATAACCAAAATGTGGGAGATGGAATTCAGGCTAGCAATTGTAAAGACAATAGCTAGAATGGAGAAATCAAATAATGGCAACATAGAGTCTCTAAGGGCAGAAATGAAAGCTGAATTGGCAGAATTTAAAAATCCTATCAATGAGATCCAATCTCATCTAGATAATCTAACAACTAGGGTAAGTGAGGCAGAAGAACGAATTAGTGACCTGGAAGACAATTTAATAGATAAAAAGGGAAAAGAGGAGGCCAGGGAGAAACAACTCAGAATCCATGAAAATAGAATCAGAGAAATAAGTGGCACCATGAAGCATTCCAATGTCAGATTTATTGGAATGCTGGAGGGGGTGGAGAGAGAGAAAGAGAGAGAGAGAGAGAGAGAGAGAGAGAGAGAGAGAGAGAGGACTAGAAGATATATTTGAGCAAATCATAGCTGAGAACTTCCCTAATCTGGGGAATGAAACATTCATGTCCTAGAGACAGAGAGGACCCCTCCCAAGATCAAGGAAAACAGGCCAACACCCCCAGCATGTAATAGTAAACGTGCAAATCTTAGAACCAAGGAAACCATCTTAAGGGCAGTTAGGGGGAAGAGATTCCTTACATGCAGAGAGAAGAATATCAGAATAATGTCAGAGCTATCAGAGACCCGGCAAGCCAGAAAGGCCTGGCAAGATATATTCAGGGTACGAAACGAGAAGAATATGCAGCCAAGAATACTTTATCCAGCAAGGCTGTCATTTAGAATGGATGGAGAGATGCAGAGCTTCCAAGACCGGCAGAAAATGAAAGAACATGTGACCACTGAGCCGACCCTGCAAGAAATATTAAGGGGGGTTCTATAAAAGGAGGAAGACCCCAAGAGTGATATACAACAGAAATTTACAGGGACAATCTATAAAAACAACATCTTCACAAGCAACATGATGACAATTAATTCATATCTTTCAATAATCACTCTCAATGTGAATGGCCTAAATGCTCCCATAAAATGGCACAAGGTTGCAGATTGGATAAAAAGACAGGTCCCATCCATACGCTGTCTACAGGAGATTCGTTGTGAACCTAAATATACATCCAGACTGAAAGTGAAGGAATTGGAGATCCAACTTCCATGCGAGCAGAACTCAAAAGAAAGCTGGGGTAGCAATTCTTATATCAGACAGATTAGATTTTAAACAAAAGACTGTAGTTAGAGACACAGAAGGACACGATATCATTCTTAAAGAGTCTATCCAAAAAGAAGATCTAACAATTTTAAATATCTATACCCCCAGCATGGGAGCAGCCATCTACATAAGCCAACCGTTAACCAAAATAGAGTCATATTGATAACAATACATTAATTGTAGGAGACCTCAATACTCCACTCTCAGCAACAATCTAAGCAGAATCTAAGCAGAAAATTGACAAGGAAACAAGAGCTTTGAATGACACACTGGACCAGATGGACCTCATAGATATATATATATATATATATATATATATAGAACATTCCACCCTAAAACAACAGAATACTCATTCTTCCTGAGTGCACATGGAACTTTCTCCAGACTAGACCACATACTGGGTCAAAAATCAGGTCTCAACCAATACCAAAAGATTGAGATAATTCCCTGCATATTCTCAGACCACAGTGCTTTAAAACTGGAACTCAATCACAAGAAAAAAATTGGCAGAGGTTCAAACACTTGGAAGCCAAAGACCGCTCGGCTCAAGAATGTTTGGGTCAACCAGGAAATCAAGGAACTTAAACAATTCATGGAAACCAATAAGAATGAAAGCACATCAGTCCAAAACCTATGGCATACTGCAAAGGCAGTCCTAAGGGGGAAATACATAGCCATCCAAGCCTCACTCGAAAAAATAGAAAACTCCTGAATTCACCAACTAACTCTACACCTTAAAGAACTAGAGAAAAAGCAACAAATGATGCCTAAGCCACACATTAGAAGAGGAATAATTAAGATTAGAGCAGAGATCAATGAATTAGAAACCAGAAACACAGTAGATCGGATCAACAAAACTAGAAGCCGGTTCTTTGAAAGAATTAATAAGATCAATAAACCACTGACCAGACTTATCCAAAAGAAAAGAGAAAGGACCGAAATTAATAAAATTATGAATGAAAGGGGAGAGATCACGACTAACACCAAGGAAATAGAAACAATTATTAGAAATTATTATCAACAACTATATGCCAACAAACTGAGAAATCTGGATGAAATGGATACTTTCCTGGAAACCTATAAGCTGCCAAGACTGAAACAGGAAGAAATTGACAGCCTGAATTGGCCAATAACCAGTAACGAGATTGAAGCAGTGATCTAAAACCTTCCAAAAAATAAGCATCCAGGGCCTGGTGGATTCCCTGGGGATTTCTACCAAACACTCAAAGAAGAAATAATACCTTTTCTACTGAAGCTGTTTAAAAAAATAGAAACAGGAGGAAATCTTCCAGACTCATTCTATGAGGCCAGCATTACCTTAATCCCCAAACCAAAAAAGACCCCATCAAAAAAGAGAATTTCAGACTGATATCCCTCATGAATATGGATTCCAAAATCCTCAACAAAATCATAGCTAATAGGATCCAACAATACATTAAAAGGATCATCCACCATGACCAAGTGGGATTTATCCCCTGGATGCAAGGGTGGTTCAACATTTGCAAATCAATCAATGTGATAGAACACATTAATAAGAGGAGAGAGAAGAAACATATGGTCCTGTCAATTGATGCAGAAAAAGCATTTGACAAAATATAGCATCCTTTCCTGATTAAAACTCTTCAGAGTATAGGGATAGAGGGAACATTCCCAAGTTCATAAAATCCATCTATGAAAAACCCACAACAAATATCAACCTCGATGGGGAAAAGCTGAGAGACTTTCCCTTAAAATCAGGAACATGTGAAGGATGCCCACTCTTGCCACTATTGTTCCACATAGTACTAGAAGTCCTAGCAACAGCAGTCCCACAACAAAAAGAAATAAAAGGTATTCATATTGGCAAAGAAGAAGTCAAACTCTCTCTTTTCACAGATGACATGATACTTTATGTGGAAAACCCAAAAGACTCCACCCCCAAATTACTAGAACTCATACAGCAATACAGTAATGTGGCAGGATACAAAACCAATTCACAGAAATCAGTGGCTTTCTTATACACTAACAACACAACTGTAGAAAGAGAAATTAGAGAAAGGATTCCATTTACAATAGCACCAAAAACCATAAGATAACTTGGAATAAACCTAACCAAAGAGGTAAAGGATCTATACTCTAGGAACTACAGAACACTCATGAAAGAAATTGCAGAAGACACAAAAAGATGGAAAAACATTCCATGCTCATGGATCAGAAGAATAAACATTGTTAAAATGCCTATGCTACCCAGAGCAATCTATACCTTCAATGCCATCCTAATCAAAATTCCAATGACATTTTTCAAAGTGCTGGAACAAACAATCCTAAAGTTTGCATGGAATCAGAAAAGACCCTGAATCACCAAGGAAATGTTGAAAAAGAAAAACAAAAGCTGGGGGCAATTGTGAAAACAACAGCTAGAATGGAGAAATCAATTAATGGCAACATAGATTCTCTAAGGGCAGAAATGAAAGCTGAATTGGCAGAACTTAAAAATGCTATCAATGAGATCCAATCTAATCTAGATAATATAGCAGCTAGGGTAAGTGAGGCAGAAAAATGAATAAGCGACCTGGAAGACTGTTTTCCAGAATGACTACACCAGCTTACATTCCCACCAACAGTGTAGGAGGGTTCCCCTTTCTCCGCATCCCCGCCAACATCTCTGATTGGTTCTTTATGTTTTCTGTCTCTTTTTTAAGGGTCTCAGTGAGGTCCTCCACTCTTTTCTCAAGTCCAGTGAGTATATTTATGACTATTACTTTAAATTCTCTATCAGGCATATTTCTTATCTGTGTTTTGTCTCTTGCTCTGATTTTATCCTGTTCTTTCTTTTGGGACATATTCTTCTGTCTTCTCATTTTATCTTTCTGTGTCTGTTTCTGTGTGTTATAAATGTCAGCTACATCTCCTGATCTTGAAAGTAGTGGCCTTATGAAGAAGAGGTCCTGTAGTACCCGGGAGGGCAAAGTCCCTTGTTCACCAGTACATGGTGCTTCAGGGGTGTCTCCTATGTGTATTGCATATGCCCGGCCATTGTGGCTGAGCTGCTCTTGCCTTCATTCTAGTGGTCTGCAATGTCATTCAGACCAGATGTTTGCCCCCAGCCCACTGCTGGAGCTTCAGTTGGATTGGTGTGTGTGGTTATCTTTTCTTCTCCACAGGGAAGGACTTACTTTGGAGTGGTGCTGGCCTCCGTCAAGGCTGCTAGCACACTGCCAGGTTTGTGGCACTGCTTTAGATGGGCTCCGCCAAGAACATATTAGAGAGGGCAGAACCACAGAACATGGAGCCAGAGTAGGTGGTGTTAGCAAGGTTCGCACTGGTCCACTGGGGGAGGAGAGCTGCAGCAACTGGGACCAAGGCAGGCCATTTTGGATGGTATGGATATGCAGAAGTCCATGGGGACAAGGCATGCCATCAGCATGCTAGGTAGTGAGTGTTAGTGATGCACTGGTTCGCACAGATGTCCACATGTTTATGCTGGCTGGTGGAGGAGGGAAATGGCTCTGCCAGCTTCTTTGCTTCTGGAGAAGTCTTCCAACAACCCCTACCCCTCCAGCACATGCTCTGAGATTAGCAAGCAAATCTCCATCCTCTATACCCCAGGCAATTTTCAAACTGCTGCTTCTATGCCGTATGTCTCTTGGGCTACTTGTTGTGCTCTCTTTAAGGGCAGGGATTTAGTTTCCTTTAGCCCTCCCAGTTCTCCCAAAACCAAGCCATCTGATTTTTTAACATTCCAGGTGGTAAGTCCTGCTGATAGTAAGAACTTACAAAATTCAGTTCCTCTGGTTTTCAAAGCTGAATATTATGGAGGTTCTTCTTCCCTGTGTGGGCTCCCTGATATGAGAGTCTGTTTCTCTCCCCGCTCTGTACCCACCACATCCTTCCCTCCTGCAGACAGTCCCACATTTCCATTTAGCTCCTGACCATGTCTCCACCCTGCCTACCCACTTTGATGTGGCCTCTTCTCTACATTTAGCTGTGGAGAGTTTGTTCTGCCAGTCTTTGGGTCATTTTCTGGGTTTACAGTGATATGAGTGTTATCTAGTTGTATCTGTGGGACAAGGGAGCTTAGGGTTCTCCTACTCCACCATCTTCTTCAGAAGTCCTGCCCTTTTCATTCTTAACCCCCATGATTCTCTCAGGCTGTCCCAAGCTCTGCTGAGGACCACATCTCCTTCTACCTACTGCTTCTGCTGTTTCATCCATCAGGCTCTACCATAGGTGCCATAGACCTCCATTAAGACATATCACTTATAACATATAGTCTTGTTTTCCAAGACTTTCTCCAAATAGGAAGTAACCCACTTCAGGCTTGGACCTTGTCTTTTTCCCTGCATGTGTGGCTTCCAGAGGCTTAAGTCGTCTTAATTCAATAAGCATTTATCACCACATCATTAGGACAGGGATGGTACGCAAGTTCAAAGAGTGAGTGGCTACATTGGTTTTGGCATCAGGGAAGCCTGGCAAGGGGATGAAAGACTTGGGTCAAGGCATGATGATAATATAGACATTCCTGTGTCTGGTATTTGGTAGGCTGGTTTATGAGTTTGGGAAGGCATACAGGCTATGTGCAAAGTGTCAAGACTCAGAAGCAGAGAGAATTAAATGCAATTTGGAATCAATAGCCAGTTTTGTGGAGTTGGGCCTTAGAGTAGTAACCACTGGAAAGTTCACATTTACTAAACAATTATTTTGTTTGCTTCTCTAAAATCTGGTGAATCATATCCAAATCTTGCCTTAGTAAACGTGAAGACAAACTCATTGGCTAAGTTATAAGGTATATATAAGGTATAAGGTTACAAATGAGAGCCAAAGGACTGGGAAAAATACAATTCAGCAGGATGGAAATATTTTTTAACTAACTGCCCACACTACCCCAGCCAAACACTGTGAATGAATGCTCCCATCCCAGTATTGTTAATGGAAGACTGACCATGGATGGAGTCTGGTCTCCTGTGTCCCCCCAACTTTGCAGCAGGAGGTAGTCCGGTAAGATGTTTTCCTACCTTACTTTTGTTTTTAATGGAGACCTAATGTGGAATGTCATCTCCTGACCTTAATCTAACAACAGCAGCAGTAGCTCAGGAAGGCACTTTCTTCTCCTGTTGGTAGCATGTTGTCAGGGACCAAATGTTATCAGATGGTCCAGGGAGGGGTTTTCATTTCCCACCATGGTATCTGTGGTGACTGAGTAGGGAATCTAGACCTTGATCCCCAGTCAGTGCAAGAAGTCAGCCCGGAGAAACACTTTTTTCCACTGACAGATGACAGCAAAAACTGAGCAAGGAGGTCTGCATTTTGTCACTCACCACCCCCATATGAGGCAATGGTGGGCAGTATCCCTCATCTGCCCAACTGCAAGTGGGACAAGATCTCAGAGGAGAGATCTGGAGAAAGGAGTTCTTTAAAACTGTAAGAAAATACTAGACAGACCCCTGACCAACTCACACATAAAACTTACTGGAATATACATGTACAAATGTTTCAGAACTGAAATAAAGTTTGGAATACTACCCAGATTTTTGGAGTGGCCTCCATGTAGCATAAAAATGAAGCACACCAGAATAGCATTGCAAGACTCTAAAAACTAAATGTCATTTGAACCACCCACAGTCCACAAAAGTAGGCCAGGACCCATGTGCCAAACCTAAATTGGGTGACCACCTGCTAAAATAGAAGATTTAAGTAAGATCCAGAGTTTCCTAACATCATACCCAAAATGTCCAGGACATAAACCAAAATCTGTTATCATCCCATAAACCAGGAAGATCACAACTTGAATGAGAAAACATAATCAACAGATGCCAACACCAAAATGAATCAGATACTGGAATTATCTGACAAGAATTTTAACTCTTCTATGATAAAAATGCTTAACAATTAATTACAAATTCCTTTGCAACAAATGAAAGCAGAAAATTTTATGAAAGACATAGTAGTTAAAAAAGAAACAACTACAATTACAAACATGAAATATACAATTGTCAAAATAAAAAAATTAACTTACTAGGAAGGCTCAACAGTAGATTAGAGAGGCAGAGAAAATAATCAGTGAACTTAAAGATAGGTCAGTAGAATTTACAAATCTGAACACTGAAGGGAAAAGAGCATGAAAAAAATAATGATCAGTGCCTTAGATACCCATGGGACATAACAAAAGAGCTAGCATCTATGTTACTGGTGTCATGGAAGGAAAGGAGAAATAGTGGCTAAATGGATGAGGTTGGAAGTTCTTCACACAAACAACAAAATGAAATAGAGGAGATCTTGGATTATCAGGATAAAAGGAAGAACAATAGAAATATTAAATATATGAATATGCAATGTAGTTTTCTTCTCTTCTTGAGTTTTATGAATTGTTTTAGAGATTGAATAAAAACTTCTAACACTGGTGTAGTTCTCAATATGTGTAGAGGGACATATTTAAGAAAATTATGATCTAAATACAGAGGATTATAGGAACTAAATAAAGGTAAGTTCTCTATGCTTTATTCAGACTTAAAAAATACACCAGATATAAGTTATTTATATATAATGCAGTATCTGCAGAAATCACTATTCTATACAAAGAAATAAGCTTTAAAAAAAACTGAACAGATGGGACGCCTGTGTGGCTCAGTCAGTTAAGTGTCTGCCTTCGGCTCAGGTCATGATCCCAGGACCCTGGGATCCAGCCCTGCACTGGGCTCCTTGCTCCCTGTTCAGCGGGGAGCCTGTTTCACCCTCTCCTTCTGCTGCTTCCCTTGCTTGTGCGCTCGCTTGCTCTCTGTCAAATAAATAAATAAAATCTTTTTTAAAAATAAAAATAAATAAAAACAGATAAGTCAAAATAGAACTATAAAATATGTTCAAGTGACCCACATGAAAGAGTGAAATGTAAGACAGATGAAAACAAAACTGAGGGATCAAACACAACACAGATAAAAATGGCAGGTTTGAGCGCTAATATGACAATGATAACAATAAATATAGTCTAAATATACTAATTAAAAGGCAAATATTGGGAAAAATAAAAAATAAACAAAAGGCAAATATTGGAATATTGAATTTTTTAAAATGATCCAACTACATTTTATTTAAAAGAAACAAACTTTAGATGTAATAGTATAAGTTGTTTGAAAGTAGGATAGAAAGATATACCAATCCAACTGAAAACATCTAGCAACTGGGGCGCCTGGGTGGCTCAGTTGGTTAAGCAACTGCCTTCGGCTCAGGTCATGATCCTGGAGTCCCGGGATCGAGTCCCTCACTGGGCTCCCTGCTCGGCGGGGAGTCTGCTTCTCCCTCTGACCCTCTTCCCTCTCGTGCTCTCTCTCTCTCTCATTCTCTCTCTATCAAATAAATAAATAAAATCTTAAAAAAAAAGAAAACACCTAGCAACTTCCAAAGGTGACCAATGGTGGACTTGTTGCATGTCATTTTTAACTCACAGATTTAAAGCATACTTACGTGTTTCTATAAGTCATAGCTATTGTTTATTGTTGCTTAAATTGTACTATATTTGTTCAGTGGGGATTTCTTTGTTTAATCCTAAATCCTTTTAAGAGGGCCTCAAAATTTTAATAACTTCCTGGATATTCTGTATAATGAGATAAAGTCTCAACTTGGAAATTTCCCTGGAAGTCGGACAGCCAAAATTATTAGAGAGATACCAGCTTATGGATTGTTGGCAATCATTAAATTTTACCTGTAAAACTAAGATTATATAATGCTTACAAGGGGAACAGAATATTATAAAATGACTAATATCTCAAAATGTACATGCAGAATGATAATTAAAATTTGGGACAAATACGAAATGTATATGAAAAGTATATGATTATCAACATGAAGAACCTTTAGCACATAGTTTTAAAAGTTATAAAATGCTAGAGTATAAAAATGCTAATATACACAAAATAAAGTAGAAAATTTGCCAAGTGTTAGCATTTAAAATATTTTATAAAAGCTAAATTTGACAAAGAATCATAAGTTAAAAATTAGAATTTAAATTTTTTAAATCATAAGTATACATGTTTTAAAAAGGATACACATTTAATATTGACATTCTATTGAAATGCAGATATCCCCACTGAACTTCTGTAACCTTTTCAAATATTTCATATCCTGTATAAAACTACACGGATGTAGAGGGCTTGACTATATATTGAGAAAACATTCCCAAAGGATTGACTTATGGTTCCTAACTTATTAATACCAACACATTTTACAGCAGGGAGTCTGCTTCTCCCTCTGACCCCCCCATCCCATGCTCTTTCTCTCTCATTCTCTCTCTCTCTCAAATAAATAAATAAAATCTTAAAAAAAAAAAAGGGGGCACCTGGGTGGCTCAGTTGGTTAAGTGACTGCCTTCGGCTCAGGTTATGATCCTGGAGTCCCAGGATCGAGTCCCGCATCGGGCTCCCTGCTCAGCGGGGAGACTGCTTTTCCCTGTGAACTCCCCCATCCCATGCTCTATCTCTCTCATTCTCTCTCTCTTTCAAATAAATAAAATCTTTTAAAAAAACACCAACACACTTTGGTGTTATTAAAATGAGTAAATGTTCATTTTCTTCTAATGGGTCATGTGCCAAGTTTAGCAAATATTTTGGGTGATTTTCTACTATCCTTTACTAAGCAAACACTAAGGACTTGAGGCAAGGCAAATGTTGTGTGTATTTGACAGATAAAATAGGAAGCATGTAAATCCAGGATTTCCTAAATGTGATTTTTTTCCAAATAATATGTATTTTTATGGAAGTGATAATATGCAAGAACCTGTGACTTTGGGATTTCCCATTTATTATTAACGAAAATTTCTTGTCTTGAAGGTTATTTTTAGAATCTTTGTAGCCAAATTCAAATATGCAAGTCCTTATATTTCAATACAGTTCACAATTAATTTAATGGAAAGATTAATTACTCAGTACCCAATTTTGAAACCACTATCAGAATTTAAGAAAAGCTTTCTTTCTGAAGTTTGGCATGAGTGCCATCTTTTGGCAGTTGTTTGGTCACTTTTGGTAAGTAAGTTGGTTTTCTAAGTTGTATCTGAATCAACTTAAAATTGTATTTTATTGTAGAATATAATCTTGGCCTGTTCTGTTTTATCAGTGTTCTGTTTTATCAAAACCACTGGTTGTAAAGGTATTATTCTAAGGATTATCACATTATCCCATAACAAGAGTTATTAAATACTTAGTATGAGCTAATCACTATGTTTTACATGCATTACATAATATCCTTTATAACCACCCTATGAATTTGGTAATATAATGCATTTTATTTTATTTTATTTTTTTTTAAGATTTATTTCTTTATTTGAGGGAGAGAGATTGAGAGAGATTGAGAGCAGCGCAAGAGGGAAGAGGGTCAGAGGGAGAAGCAGACTCCCTGCCGAGCAGGGAGCCCGATGCGGGACTCGATCCTGGGACTCCAGGATCATGACCTGAGCCGAAGGCAGTCGCTTAACCAACTGAGCCACCCAGGCGCCCAATATAATGCATTTTAAAGATCACCATGAAGATATGGAATCACAGAGGTAAACTGACCAGTCACAAAGCTAATAAGTGACAGAGATAAGTCTTTTTTTTTTTTAAAGATTATTTGTCAGAGAAAGAGACAGCGAGAGTGGGAACACAAGCAGGGGTAGTGGGAGAGGGAGAAGCAGGCTTCCTGCGGAGCAGAGAGCCCGGATGCGGGGCTCGATCCCAGGACCCTGGGATCATGACCTGAGGCGAAGGCAGATGCTTAACGACTGAGCCACCCAGGCGCCCCAGAGATAAGTTTTAAAATCAGGTCTGTTTGATTCCAAAAACTATACCCTTAAATACCAGGATATTTTGTCTTAACAGGCTTCTTTAAAAAAAATTCACTTTATTTTTGTTTACACCAGTTTCAGGTTCACAGCAAAATTGAGGGGAAGGTATAGGGATTGCCCCATTATACCCCTTGCCAATGACCCCCAGATCCTCTGTGTTCTGCCTGTTTAACCTGCACCCTCTCTCAACCCTTGGAAACTTGATCCTTTTACTGTCTCCATAGTTTTGCCTTTTCCAGAATGTCATGTAGTTGGAATCATACAGTATGTAGCCTTTTCAGATTGGCTTTTTTTTCACTTAGTAATGTGCATTTAAATTTCCGTGTCTTTTAATGGGTTGGTAGCTCATTTCTTTTTAGCACTGAATAATAATATTCCATTGTCTTGAGGTACCACTGTTTATTCATTCATTCACCTATCGAAGGACATTTGGTTGCTTCCATTTTGGGCAATTATTAATAAAACTGTTGTAAACATCCACATGCAGGTTTTATGTGGACATAAGTTTTCAACTTCTTTAGGTAAATACCAGGGAGTATGATTGCTGGATCATTTAAGAGTATGCTTAATTTTGTAAGAAACAACCAAACTGTCTTCCAAAGTAGCTGCACCACTTTGCTTTCCCACCAGCAATGAATGAAAATTCCTGTCGTTCCACATACTCATCACCATTTAGTTGTCAGTATTCTGGATTTTGGTCATTCTAACAGGTATCTAACAGATATTATTGTTGTTTTAATTTGCATTTCTCTGATGACAAATGATGTGGAGGATCTTTTCATATGCTTACTTCCCAGTTGAATATCTTCTTTAGTGAGGTATCTATTAAGGTATTTGACCCATTTTTAAATCAGATTGTTTTCCTACTGTTGAATGTTAAGAGTTCTTTGTATATTCTTGACTTTTTCAAAAGAGTACAGTATTGAAATGAGGGGGAAAATAACCATAACTTTCCATTGGAAAAACCTGAAAAACATTACCTCAGCCAGTTGATTGGTTAATATTAACAGTGATAAATCATGTTAATAGTATGTACCCTTGTTATATGTGATGAAAATGGTAATTTACCTCTGTGGTCTTCCTCCCAAAAGAATATTATTCCATTCTAACCTAAAAGACACACAAATGCCAACTGGAAAACATTCTACAAAACACCTGAACTCCTCAAAATTGTCAAGGTCATTCAAAAACAAGGAAATCTGAAAAACCTCCTCAGCCAAGACTAGCCTAAGGAAATCTAATGACTAATTTATATGTAATATCCTGAATGGAATTTTGGAACAGAAAAAGGACATTAGGTAAAAACTAAGGAAATCTAAATAAAGAATGGACTTTAGTTAATAATTTATCAGTGTTGGTTCATTAATAACAAAAGTATCACAAAATACTAGTTGTTAAAAATAGTGAAAACTGAGTATGGGAACTATCTGTACTAAGTAAGAAAACTCTGTACTAAATTTGCAATTTTTATAATGTAAAACTGTCCTAAAATGTTTTTAATTAGTAAAAAAAACCTCTATTTTCTTCCTTTCACTTGAACTCTTTTCTGCTGTCTTATATATTGTATTTTATGAAAATCCACTTAATTTCTAAAATGTCCATTTTATTGTGACCACTTCTTCCTGTTTCAATTAGTGCCTCTTTTTGCCCCAGAGTGTCTTCTTTTTATGTATGAGATTCCTTAATTTACCTCCTTGAACATTCTGGTCACATTTAAGTTAAAAATCATATTTGATTTATTTATAAGTTCCATTTCTTCTGAAGTGAATGCATCTCCTAATTTTTTTCACTTTATTGGTGTTAATGTTTTCCATGTGTTTGTAAGTTGCTTTGCCAATTTAGAGTAAGACTATTTTACTTTTCATGTGCTCAAATCTCCCTGATATTGCCTTCAGTTGATCCCTGAGAACAGAAGCACAAAAGAAAATACTATTATACATTGTGGGGTTTTTAATTTTTTTTTTATTTTTATAGCACAGATGTAGTCTCTAAGCCAGTGGGAAGCTTAACCAAGATCCCAGCTGCAAGGCTATGCTTCCTAGTTCTAGCATCCCCAGATAAACGTTAGCCCTGGTCTGACTTTGCAGCTTTTTCTTGGTATCCTTACATGGGTGGCTGACTCCTATCCACATTTTTGGTTTAAAATATTAGTTCCAGCACATGTTTTCTGCACTATTAGCCTCTAATATCTCTTGGGATTTGCATTCCTAGTGGCCTTAATTCTCTTACCCAGATCTCACAAGGTTCTTAGACTCACCGCCTTACCACTTTATATTTATGTTTGATTTCTTTTAATTTCATTTTATTATGTTAATCACCATACATTACATCATTAGTTTTTGATGTAGTGTTCCATGATTCATTGTTTGTGCATAACACCCAGTGCTCCATTCAATACGTGCCCTCTTTAATACCCATCACCAGGCTAACCCATCCCCCCACCTCCCCTCCCCTCTAGAACCCTCAGTCTGTTTCTCAGAGTCCATAGTCTCTCATGGTTCATCTCCCCCTCCAACTCCCCCCCCTTTGATTTTTCCCTTCCTACTACCTTCTATTTTTTCTTAACATATATTATTTGTTTCAGAGGTACAGGTCTGTGATTCAACAGTCTTACACAATTCACAGTGCTCACCATAGCACATACCCTCCCCAATGTCTATCACCCAGCCACCCCATCCCTCCCACCCCCCTCTACTCCAGCAACCCTCAGTTTGTTTCCTGAGATTAAGAATTCCTCATGTCAGTGAGATGATATGATACGTGTCTGTCTCTGATTGACTTATTTTGCTTAGCATAATACCCTGTAGTTCCATCCACGTCATTGCAAATGGCAAGATTTCGGGGGGGGTTTGATGGCTGCATAATATTCCATTGTATATATATACCACAGCTTCTTTATCCATTCATCTATTGCTGGACATCTTGGCTCTTTCCATAGTTTGGCTATTGTGGACATTGCTGCTATAAACATGGGGGTGCACATACCCCTTTGGGTCACTACATTTGTATCTTTGGGATAAATTCCCAGCAGTGCAATTGCTGGATTGTAGGGTAGCTCTATTTTCAACTTTCTGAGGAACCTCCCTACTGTTTTCCAGAGTGGCTGCACCAGCTTGCATTCCCACCAACAGTGTAGGAGGGTTCCCCTTTCTCCGCATCCTCGCAAACATCTGTCGTTTCCTGACTTGTTAATTTTAGCCATTCTGACTGGTGTGAGGTGGTATCTCACTGAAGTTGTGATTTGGATTTCCCTGATGCCGAGCAATGTTGAGCACTTTTTCATGTGTCTGTCGGCCATTTGGATGTCTTCTTTGGAAAAATGTCTGTTCGTGTCTTCTGCCCATTTCTTGATTGGATCATTTGTTCTTTGGGTGTTGAGTTTGATCAGTTCTTTATAGATTTTGGATACTAGTCCTTTATCTGATATGTCATTTGCAAATATTTTCTCCCATTCTGTTGGTTGTCTTTTGGGTTTGTTGACGGTTTCCTTTGCTGTGCAAAAGCTTTTTATCTTGATGAAGTCCCAATAGTTCATTTTTGCCCTTGCTTCCCTTGCCTTTGGTGGTGTTTCTAGGAAGAAGTTGCTGTGGCTGAGGTCGAAGAGCTTGCTGCCTGTGTTCTCTTCTAGGATTTTGATGGACTCCTGTCTCACATTTAGGTCTTTCATCCATTTTTCATCTATTTTTGTGTGTGGTGTAAGGAAATGATCCCGTTTCATTCTTCTGCATGTGGCTGTCCTGTTTGATTTCTGTTTTACAGATATTTTGCTTTTTGAATATGAATATACCTTTTATCAATTTTGTTTTGAGATTTGCCAAGTGTTTTGATCAGTAGAAGCATTTCCAACTTGGACATATAATACCAGGTAGGCCAGATTTTTATTAAAATATTTATCAGAAGACTTAAAAACATATATTCAGTTGACCTGGAAATTACTTGTACTTATTTAAATTCTTGGAATAATTAAAGTCATATTTAACAAAAAATAGGTATGGGAAGTTATTAACCACATTATTTTATATTAAAATAATTTTCTATGACAAAAAAGTCCCCAAATAGGAGTTTGATTAGTTACATTATCTCATATTTGTATGAAGAGATACTATTCATTATTTCATAAACTACTGAAAACTAATGACACGGGACATACATGAACTATAGATTAAAATGATAAAAACATATGTTCCCGATTAAAAAAAAAGTTTTCTGCATCTGTACGTAGAGAGTTAGACACATAAATAGATAAATAGAATCAACAATTATATTTCTGCTATTCTTTACCTACCAATGATTCTAATTAATCTTCGAGTCATTTCTATAAATGCTACATGAACCAGCACTGATTGAATTTTCCTTTATTTTTAAATTTTTTAAAGAGATTTTATCTGAGAGAGGGAGAGCAAAGAGAGAGAAAGAGAGAGAGAGAGAGAGAGAGAAAGCACGAGCTGGGGGAGGGGCAGAGGGAGAAACAGACTCCCCACTAAACAGAGAGCCTGACACCAAGCATGATCTCAGGAGGGATCATGACCTGAGGCAAAGGCAGACACTTACAGGTACCCCTGAACTTTCTTATATTAACACAAACATACAACCCTTTGATAAACCACACTTGGTGATGATATAATTTTATTTGCTGCTGCATGAGATTTGGTTTTGTAATGAGTTTTTCCACTATATTAATAAGAATATTTGTTTTTTAATATATATTTCTTCTGATAACTTTTTGCTTTCATGATTAAAAATAGCCTCATAAAATGAGTAGGGAAATGATCGCTTTTTCTTCTATTTTTGAAATTTTTTGCATAAGACTGATCCTATCTCTTTCTTAAATGTTAGAAGAGTGGGAGAAGGAAAGATGGTGGAGGAGTAGGGGACCCTATTTCAACTGATCCCCGGGATTGAGCTGGATACCTACCAGACCACTGTGAGCAGCTATGAAATCAGCCTGAGATGTAAGAAAATAGATCTGGATCTCTACAAACAGAGTATCAGGGGCAGTTGGTTTCGAGGTCTGAAACAGGGAGCCGTGATACCGCGGGCAGATATCAGAGGATAAATGGCAGTGGGAGGGAGCCTGGCTGTGGGGATCCTACAGCAGTGAGCAACAGCCTCGTGCACTGGGGACAGGCACAGACATACAGACCGGTAGCAGAGGGGAAAGGACTTTAGGGCAGTCCCTGGGATGGAAACCCGAGAAGGCGGGTTCATGTGTGCGAACTAGGAGCAGCTGGCAGTTTTAGAAGCACAAAGGGCAGAGACATGTGCCGACCTGGAGGCAGGACTGGGAGCGCTGCAGAGGGGCCCACAACCCAGGGCACTGTAGTTTATAGCAGCACAGACAGAAACGGAGATAGTGAGACCTGGAGAGCTCACTAAAGAACAGACTGCGGTCTCTCTGCTCTGAGGAAGATGGTGGGAAACGATCTCGTCTGCTCTGAGTCTTGGAAGAGACGTGGAAAACCCCAGGGAAGGCCTCCAGAGAACAAAAGCCCCAAAAAACCAGTTCCCACTGAGCCCACTCCCCGCCACAGGGGGGCAAGGGCAACTCTGCCCAAACAGGGTTGCCTGAGTAACAGTGCAGCAGGCCCCTCCCCAAGAAGACAGCCTGGGAAAACAAGAGGCCAGCAACCCTAAAGGTCCCTAAGAAACAGGTGCATCTTGCTTGGGTTCTGGCCAATAATTTGGACTCTATACATTCCCTCAACCACCCATCAACAAAATGACTAGGAGGAGAACCCCCCCCCAAATAGGAAATACTCAGAGATTGTTACTTATGCTGCAGATTTACAAATGGATGCAGATATAACCAAGATGTCAGAGATGGAATTCAATCAATTAATGGCAACATAGATTCTCTAAGGGCAGAAATGAAAGCTGAATTGGCAGAACTTAAAAATGCTATCAATGAGATCCAATCTAATCTAGATAATATAGCAGCTAGGGTAAGTGAGGCAGAAGAACAAATAAGCGACCTGGAAGACAATTTAATAGATAAAAAGGGAAAAGAGGAGGCCAGGGAAAAACAACTCAGAATCCATGAAAATAGAATCAGAGAAATAAGTGATACCATGAAGCATTCCAATGTCAGAATTATTGGAATCCCAGATGGGGTAGAGAGAGAGAGAGAGGACTAGAAGATATATTTAAGCAAATCGTAGCAGAGAAATTCCCTAATCTGGGGAAGGAAACAAACATTCGTGTCCTAGAGGCAGAGAGGACCCCTCCCAAGATCAAGGAAAACAGGCCAACACCCCCAGCATGTAATAGTAAAACTTGCAAATCTTAGAACCAAGGAAACCATCTTAAGGGCAGTTAGGGGAAGAGATTCCTTACATACAGAGGGAGGAACATAAGAATAACGTCAGACCTATCCACAGAGACCCGGCAAGCCAGAAAGACCTGGCAAGACATATTCAGGGTACTAAACGAGAAGAACAAGCAGCCAAGAATACTTTATCTGGCAAGGCTGTCATTTAGAATGGATGGAGAGATGCAGAGCTCCCAAGACCGGCAGAAAATGAAAGAATATGTGACCACTAAGCCAGCCCTGCAAGAAATATTAAGGGGGTTTCTATAAAAGGAGGAAGACCCCAAGAGTGATATACAACAGAAATTTACAGGGACAATCTATAAAAACAACGTCTTCACAGGCAACATGATGCCAATTAATTCATATCTTTCAATAATCACTCTCAATGTGAATGGCTTAAATGCTCCCATAAAATGGCACAAGGTTGCAGATTGGATAAAAAGACAGGACCCATACATATGGTGTCTACAAGAGACTCATTTTGAACCTAAAGATACATCCAGACTGAAAGTGAAGGGATAGAGATCCATCTTCTATGCGAGCAGACCTCAAAAGAAAGCTGGGGTAGCAATTCTTATATCAGACAAATTAGATTTTAAACTAAAGTCTGTAGTTAGAGACACAGAAGGACATTACATCATTCTTAAAGGGTCTATCCAACAAGAAGATCTAACAATTGTAAATATCTATGCCCCCAACATGAGAGCAGCCATCTATATAAGCCAACTGTTAACCAAAATAAAGAGTCATATTGATAACAATACATTAATTGTAGGAGACCTCAAGACTCCACTCTCAGCACGGACAAATCATCTAAGCAGAAAATCAACAAGGAAACAAGAGATTTGAATGACACACTGGACCAGATGGACCTCATACATATATACAGAACATTCCACCCTAAAACAACAGAATACTCATTCTTCTCGAGCGCACACGGAACTTACTCCAGAATAGACCACATACTGGGTCACAAATCAGGTCTCAAACAATATCAAAAGCTTGAGATTATTTCCTGCATATTCTCAGACCACAAAGTTTAAAACTGGAATTCAATCACAAGAAAAAATTTGGCAGAGGTTCAAACACTTGGAAGCTAAAGACCACTCTGCTCAAGAATGTTTGGGTCAACCAGGAAATCAAAAAAGAAATTAAACAATTCATGGAAATCAATGAGAACGAAAGCACATCAGTCCAAAACCTATGGGATACTGCAAAGACAGTCCTAAGGGGGAAATACATAGCCATCCAAGCCTCACTCGAAAAAATAGAAAAATCCCAAATTCACCAACTGGCTCTGCACCTTAAAGAACTAGAGAAAAAGCAACAAACGATGCCTAAGCCACACATTAGAAGAGAAATAATTAAAATTAAAGCAGAGATCAATGAATTAGAAACCAAAAACACAGATCAGCTCAAAGAAACTAGAAGCTGGTTCTTTGAAAGAATTAATAAGATCTATAAACCACTGGCCAGACTTATCCAAAAGAAAAGAGAAAGGACCGAAATTAATAAAATTATGGATGAAAGGGGAGAGATCACGACTAACACCAAGGAAATAGAAACAAGTATTAGAAATTATTATCAACAAGTATATGCCAACAAACTGAGCAATCTGGATGAAATGGATGCCTTCCTGGAAAATTATAAGCTGCCAAGACTGAAACAGGAAGAAATTGACAACCTGAATAGGCCAATAACCAGTAACGAGATTGAAGCAATGATCAAAAACAACCCAAAAAAACAAGAATCTAGGGCCTGATGGATTCCCTGGGGAATTCTACCAAACATTCAAAGAAGAACTAATACATATTCTACTGAAGCTGTTTCAAAAAAATAGAAACAGAAGGAAAACTTCCAAACTCATTCTATGAGGCCAGCATTACCTTAATCCCCAAACCAGACAAAGACCCCATTAAAAAGGAGAATTTCAGACTGATATCCCTCATGAATATGGATTCCAAAATCCTCAACAAAATCATAGCTAATAGGACCCAACAATACTTTAAAAGGATTGTCCACCACGACCAACTGGGATTTACCCCGGGATGCAAGGGTGGTTCAACATTTGCAAATCAATCTTTGTGATAGAACACATTAATAAGAGGAGGGAGAAGAACCATATGGTCCTCTCAATTGATGCAGAAAAAGCATTTCACAAAATACAACATCCTTTCCTGATTAAAACTCTTCAGAGTATAGGGATAGAGGGAACATTCCCAAGTTCATAAAATCCATCTATGAAAAACCCACAGCAAATATCATCCTCAATGGGGAAAAGCTGAGAGCCTTTCCCTTAAGATCAGGAACACATCAAGGATGCCCACTCTTGCCACTGTTGTTCAACATAGTACTGGAAGTCCTAGCAACAGCAGTCAGACAACAAAAAGAAATAAAAGGTATTCAAATTGGCAAAGAAGAATTCAAACTCTCTCTTTTCACAGATGACATGATACTTTATGTGGAAAACCCAAAAGACTCCACCCCCAAATTACTAGAACTCATACAGCAATACAATAATGTGGCAGGATACAAAATCAATGCACAGAAATCAGTGGCTTTCTTATACACTAACAATGCAACTGTAGAAATAGAAATTAGAGAAACGATTCCATTTACAATAGCACCAAAAACCATAAGATACCTCAGAATAAACCTAACAAAAGAGGTAAAGGATATTACTCTAGGAACTACAGAACGCTCATGAAAGAAATTGAAGAAGACAAGAAGATGGAAAAATATGCCATGCTCATGGATGAGAAGAATAAACATTGTTAAAATGTCTATGCTACCCAGAGCAATCTATACCTTCAATGCCGTCCCAATCAAAATTCCAATGACATTTTTCAAAGTGCTGGAACAAATAATCCTAAAATTTGTATGGAATCAGAAAAGACCCTGAATCACCAAGGAAAATGTTGAAAAAGAAAAACAAAGCTGGAGGCATCATGTTGCCCGATTTCAAGCTATATTACAAAGCTGTGATCACCAAGACAGCATGGTACTGGCACAAAAACAGACATATAGACCAATGGAACAGAATAGAGAACCTAGATATGGACCTTCAACTCTATGGTCAAATAATCTTCGACAAATCAGGAAAAAATATGGAATGGAAAAAAGACAGTCTCTTCACTAAATGGTGCCGGGAAAATTGGACAGCCACATGCAGAAGAATGAAACTCGACCATTCTCTAACACCATATACAAAGATAAACTCAAAGTGGATGAAAGACCTCAATGTGAGATAGGATTCCATCAAAATCCTAGAGGAGAACATAGGCAGTAACCCCTTTGACATCAGCCCCAGCAACTTCTTTCAAGATACAGCTCTAAAAACTAGTGAAACAAAAGCAAAAATGAACTTTTGGGACTTCATCAAGATAAAAAGCTTCTGCACAGCAAAGCAAATGGTCAACAAAACAAAGAGGTAACCCACAGAATGGGAGAAGATATTTGCAAATGACACTATAGACAAAGGACTGGTATCCAAGATCTATAAAGAACTTCTCAAACTCAACACCCAAAAAAACAAATAATCAAGTCAAAAAATGGACAGAAGGTATGAAAAGACACTTCTCTGAAGAAGACATACAAATTGCTAACAGACACATGAAAAAATGTTCATCATCATTAGCCATCAGGGAAATTCAAATCAAAACCACATTGAGATACCACCTTATACCAGTTAGAGTGGCAAAAATGGGCAGGGATAGAAACAACAAATGTTGGAGAGGTTGTGGAGCCAGGGGAACCCTCTTACACTGTTGGTGGGAATGCAAGTTGGTACAGCCATTTTGGAAAACAGTGTGGAGGTTCCTCAAAAAATTAAAAATAGAGCTACCCTATGACCCAGTAATTTCACTCCTGGGTATTTACCCCAAAGACACAGATGTAGTGAAAAGAAGGGCCATATGCACCCCTATGTTCATAGCAGCAATGTCCGCAATAGCCAAACTGTGGGAAGAGCCGAGATGCCCTTCAACAGACGAATGGATAAAGAAGATGTGTTCCATATATACAATGGAATATTACTCAGCCATCAGAAAGGATGAATACCCAACTTTTACATCCACATGGATGGGACTGGAGGAGATGATGCTAAGTGAAATAAGTCAAGCAGAGAAAGTCAATTATCATATGGTTTCACTTATTTGTGGAACATGAGGAACAGCATGGAGGACATTAGGAGAAGGAAGGGAAAAATGAAGGGGGGGAAATCGGAGGGGGTGACGAACCATGACAGACTATGGACTCCAGGAAACAAACAGGGTTTTAGAGGGGAGGGGGGGATGGGTTAGCCTGGTGATGGGTATTAAGGAGGGCGCGTACTGCATGGAGCACTGGGTGTTATACGAAAACAATGGATCGTGGATCACCACATCAAAACTAATGATGTATTATATGGTGACTAACATAACATAATAAAATTAAAAAGAAATGTTAGAAGAGTGAAATAATTTTTAAAAGGCTATTCCAAATTTCTATTTCTTATGTCAGTTTTGATAACTTTTATGTTTCCATATAATTTTTTTTATTTAAAACTGTCATGAAGTCCATACTTGGCCTAAAAAATTTATTAAAGTTATTCTGTTTTCTTCCTATCCATCAATAGCCTCCTTCTACTCTTCCTTCCACTGATACATCAATTATTAAGGCATTCATAGGTGTTTTTACTCCTGGGAGGGTCACATCACTTACTGAATTTTAGATTATTTGATGTATTGGAAACCTTTATTTTGTAGTTCAACCTGCTGGCTCTCATTGTGATAATGTTAGTGCTGTTTCCTTGCAACTTTTTATATCCTACAGAAAGAAAAGTCCTAATTTTATGTTTTTATTCCTGCTCTTTCATTTCTGATATGCACATTTTTCTTATGCTATTGCTTATCTAGGAAGGCTTTTTTCACTTTCTAAAAAGGCTCTATTGTCATGTAGATCTGGCTGTTCTTAAGAGTCACTCTTTTATTTCCCTCTTAAAAATACAGTATGTTTTAAAACAAATATACATTACAAAAGCATCTTGAATAGAGCAATAATATTTCTACACAGGATTTTCATTAACTGCTTATTACCTGTAATTTGTTCATTCATGGAGCATTTCTGTGTTTGTGAGAGAGAGGACTTGATCATTTGTGTTATCCCAATTTACCAAAATTTTGTTTTTGTTTTCTTAAAGCACAATAAATTGAAATATTCAAAAGAGACATAATTTGAATAGTCTCTGAGACTATTATATGGATTACTCTCTGCAAAAATAAAAGTTCCTGATTTGATTAATATGGTCAAAATCTGTTAATGAGTCAAACAAGTAACAATCAGTTCAGCTTTCTGAATTTCCATATACATGTTTTGGCCTTATTCAGGAAAGAAGAAGCTTACATTTAGTCCACACAAAGTAAAACTGTGACTATGGCCATCTTCACCTAGGTAATATTTTAAGATATCTCAGTAAACAAGATGTTTTAAAAATTATCTGGAAACTAATAAAATAATTGCATGTAAGTGAAAGAGTGGTTTAAAAGAAATTAACAGACTGAATTCTTTAAGGATTACTGTGGTTCTTTTTCTTCCTTTTTTTGTATATTTCTGTTGGCACAGGTCATCGAGAGGACATGACCACTAGTTGGCCCCTGGTGAACTGAAACAAGGAAATTGGAGGTTCCTGACTCCCTCCCTGTCCTCAAAATGTGTGCTTTACGGGTCTTACCCATCCCCAGAAGCTGACCCAAGGACACAGCCTTAAGATAGTGATGTGGTGTTGAGACCATCTCGATGGTATATGTGACTGAATCCAGTTAAGGTCTCTATAGAAAGTTTTAGGATTCAGGTGGATGGGTGCAGAGATTTACTCATCTTTCAGCCACCCAAGACAAGCCTCACAAGTTCCCTTGCTTATAAAACCTTCCACCTACCAATCTGAGGTGGCCTTTTTCTTTTGTCTCTCCCTGCCCTGTCAGTGTAGGGGGGCAGTTTGTGAGCCAGTAATTCTAAGTTTGGAGACATGAGTAAGCTTCTAGGAAAGGGAAATGAAAATATCCAGAAACCCTAGTTTGGGATATAGTCCTCTCTCAATTCTACTACTTTCTACAATTAAACTTGATTAAAATGAAATCAATATAAACACATCAATTGGAACTTTGAGAAATTTTCATGGTGGTGTGTAATTTAGATGCAGGACTGCATCCAATATATTTTTTCTATTAAATATAAGATGATTTCTCACACATTTAAAGCTTATAGCTAACACTTGGCTTTGGGAGATTTTTCAGCAGATTTGCTTGAAATGAAGACAGCCAAATATGCAAAAAAAAAAAAAAAACAACAACTTGTCAGCATTTTTTGGTGCTGCTTCTAATTCTTAGTAACAGTAGGATGAGGCAAATTTAGAGTGTCAACGAGGCACTTTTGATGGTCTATTTTGGGTTACAGGGTTTCAGTGCATGTAAAATCAATGTCGGCAACAAATATCACTTTGAATCAGATTCATACATTTAGGATTTGGTTATATATTGATGTACCAGTATTTGGGGGAAAATCAAATTTTCAGATCCTTAATAGGTCCTCAAATATTTTTATGCAGCTGAAGAGATCCAGAAGGTTATTGAGTGAAACAACTTTGAAAAACACCTTTATACATTGGTTGTTAGCATTTATTTTCTTAAATGAATATGTATTTAACATTTTTGAGACAAAAGTAGAAGGAAATCTGTTTTAGGAAATATATTTTAATGCAAAATGTGGAAACTATTTTATAATTTTTGTTGTTTCTAACACTTAGAGTAATTGACAAAATGTGGCCAGTACTTTACCTCTAAAATGATATATACATCAACAGATTTTTTATGAGTTGCACCAAAATGTCAGTTTTGTATGGATTAAGTTGACTTGCAAAGGACAAAACTCTTATATTTATTCTGCTCAAACAATGCACTGTAAATCCTTTCCATGCAATCTAAAAAAAAAAGGATTACCATAAATGAGAAAACTTTGTAGAAAGACCCAGTGGAAATCTAAAAAGACATCCTTTATCTCCAAAACATTCTAGTATGCCAAAAGTTACAATAAACACAATTTTAGAATAAGTTCAAGACAATATAAAAATGAAGTGTTCAAATACCATAAAGGACTCTGGCACCTGAAAGGAACAGCTCAATCAACCGAAATTTTGCAATATGGACTAAATATCAGAAACCAAGGAGCCTCTTAAGCATTTCATAAAAGATAAAAATCAGAAAGTAATGAGTCATTTGATATAAAATATCCAGTATTAAACAGAAGCAGAAAAGCAGTTCACTACACAGTACACATTGGGTGTACACAGACCTGGAAAAAATATCACATTTATTAATGTTTCTTTTTCACTTCACATAAGGACAGAGAGGAAACTATCATTCATTGACTACCTTCTAGATGCGAGACACTGTGCCGAGTAATTTAAATACACAGTTTTACTTATCTCATAAAGTTATTACTAACCATTCAGAATAGAAGAGAGAGATAGTTTCCTAGACAGACAAAAACTAAAGGTGTTTGTGACCACTAAACCACCACTGCACGAAATATAAAGGAGACTCTGAGTGGGAAAGAGAGACCAAAGCAAGAAAGACTAGAAAGCAAATTTTATCCAACAGTACATTAAAAGAATCATTCACCACAATCAAGTAGGATTTATTCCTGGGCTGCAAGTGTGGTTCAATATTTGCAAATCAATCAATGTGATACACCACATTTATAAAAGAAAGGATAAGAACCATATGATCCTCTCAATAGATGCAGAAAAAGCATTTGACAAAATAACAACATCCATTCATGGTAAAAACCCTCAACAAAGCAGGGATAAGGGAAATTTACCTCAACATAATAAAGGCCATATACAAAAAACCTACAGCTAATATCATCCTCCATGGGGAAAAACTGAGAGCTTCTCCTCTATAGGCAGGAACAAGACAGGGATGTCCACTCCCTTTTATTTAACATAGTACTGGAAGTCTATACCTAGGAATAAACCTAACCAAAGAAGTTAGGTATAAAACAGTGATGAAAAAAATTGAAGATGACACAAAGAAATTGAAAAACATTCCATGCTCATGGATTGGAAGAACAAATATTGTTTTTTTTTTAAGATTTTATTTATTTATTTGGCAGAGAGAGAGATAGCGAGAGAGGGAACACAAGCAGGAGGAGTGGGAGAGGGAGAAACAGGCTTCCCGCGGAGCAGGGAGCCCGATGTGGGGTTCGATCCCAGGACCCTGGGATCATGACCTGAGCTGAAGGCAGACGCTTAAAACGACTGAGCCACCCAGGCGCCCTGGAAGAACAAATATTGTTAAAATGTCTATACTACCCAAAGCAATCTACACATTTTTCACAGAGCTAGAACAAACAATCCTAAAATTTGTATGGAACCACAAAAGAGCCCAAATAGTCAAAGCATTCTTGAAAAAGAAAGACAAAGCAGGATGCATCACAATTCCAGACTTCAAGTTATATTACAAAGCTGTAGTGATCAAGACAGTATGATAGTGGCACAGAAACAGACACATAGATCAATAGAATAGAATAGAAAACCCAGAAATGAACCCACAACTATATGGTCAACTAATCATCAACAAAGCAGGAAAAAATATCCAACAGAAAAAAGACAATCTCTCCAACAAATGGTTTTAGGAAAACCGGATAGCAATAGGCAAAAGAGTGAAACTGGACCACTTTCTTACCCCATCCACAAAAATAAACTCAAAATGGATTAAAGACCTAAATGTGAGATAGGAAACCATCAAAATCCTAGAGAAGAACACAGGCAGTATCCTCTTTGATATCAGCCGTAGCAACTTCTTACTAGATATATCTCCTGAGGTAAGGGAAATAAAAGCAAAAATAAACTATTGGGATATCATCAAAATAAAAAGCTTTTGCACAGTGAAGGAAACAAGCAACAAAACTAAAAGGCAACCTACGGAATGGGAGAAGATATTTGCAAATAACATATCTGATAAAGGGTTAGTATCCTAAATATATAAAGAACATATAAAACTCAACACCCATAAACAAATAATCCAGTTAAAAAATGGGCAGAATGCATGGATAAACATTTTTCCAAAGAAGACCTATAGATGGGCAACAGACACATAAAAAGATTCTCAATATCATTCATCAACAGGTAAATACAAATCAAAACTACAATGAGATATCACTTCACACTAGTCAGAATGGCCAAAATGAAAATACAGGAAACAACAGGTGTTGGTGAAAATGTGGAGAAAAGGGAACCCTCATACACCTTTGGTGGGAATGCAAACTGGTGCAGCCATTTTGGAAAACAGTATGGAGGTTCCTGAAACATTAAAAATAGAACTACCCAAAGGATACAAAAATACTGATTCAAAGGGATACATGCACCCTGATGTTTATAGCAACATTATCTACAATAGCCGTAGTCCATGCACTAATGAATGCATGAAGAAGAGGTGATATATATCAAATAGATGATAGATAGATAGATAGATAGATAGATAGATAGATAGATAAATGATAGATATTGGAATATTTCTTAGCCATAAAAAAGAATGAAATCTTGGCATTGCAATGACAAGGAGGGAGCTACAGAGTATTATGCTAAGTGAAATAAGTCAGAGAAAGAAATACTATATGATTTCACTCATATGTGGAATTTAAGAAACAAAACAGATGAACATGGGGGAAAAAAGACGGGCAAACCATAAAACAGACTCTTAACTATAGAGAACAAACTGAGGGTTACTGGAGGGGAGTTGGGCAGGGGTGGGATGGGTTAAATAGATGATGGATATTAAGGAGTACACTTGGGTTTTTTTTGTTTTTGTCTTCAAATATTATTTATTTAAGAGAGAGAGAGAAAGCATGAGCAGGGGGAGGGGCAGAGGTACAAGCAGACTCCCTGCTGAGCGGGGAGCCTGTCATAGGGCTCGATCCCAGGACCCTGAGATCATGACCTGAGCCACCCAGGCACCCCAAAGGGTGCATTTGTTGTGATGAGCACTGGGTGGTGTTGTAAGTGATGTATCACTAAATTCTACATCTGAAACTAATAATACAGTGTACATTAACTGGAATTTAAATTAAAACTTGAAAAAAAAAGATTTTTTAAATGTGTCACTACAGAGTATACAAAATCAGCACAGCATAGCAAGCACATTCTTTAACTGAAATATTATCTGACACAACAAATTCTATGGGTCTCAGAAGCACTTTTTATACATATGACTTTTTAAAAAGATTTATTTATTTATTTTAGAGAGAGAAAGAGAAAGCAAGTCAGGGGAGGGACAGAGGGAGACAACTTATGTTGTATTTTGTATTAAAACAAAAGAATATGGAGTGGGCTGAAATGTATTACTATCACCCAATTGGCAAAGGAGATACCGGGGAAGACTTTAGAAGCAATTCCATTAAAGTATGACAGAAGTCAAAGCAGCTTGTTATTTATTCTTTTGTTTCATAATGTAATGAGGTCCTAGATGATGTATTAAGCCAAAAAATAAATAAAAATGCATGAATAAGAAAAAAATAAACAATATGGCCTTTATTTGTAGAAGTTATGGTTAACTTTATAGCAAATCTATGAGAATATAACTATTAACACTAAAAAGGTAATTTAGCAAAGTTGCTAGATACTAAAAAGAGAAAATCCAGTCAAGAAATGGTCAGAAGACATGAATAGACACTTTTCCAATGAAGACATCCAAATGGCCAAGAGAAACATAAAAAATGCTCCACATCACTCAGCATCAGGGAAATCCAAATCTAAAACCACAATGAGATACCACCTCACACTGGTCAGAATGGCTGAAATTAATAATTCAGGAAATAACAGATGTTGGGAAGGATGCAGAGAAAGGGGAACTTTCTTACACTGTTGGTGGGAACGCAAACTGGTACAGCCATTCTGTAAAACAGTATGGAGTTTCCTCAAAAAGTTAAAAATAGAGCTACCATATGACCCAGCAATTGCACTACTAGGTATTTATCCAAAGGATAAAAATATAGTGATTTGAAGGGGCACGCGCACCAAAGTGTTTATAGCAGCAATGTCCACAATAGCCAAACTATGGAAAGAGCCCAGATGTCCATCAACAGATGAACAGATAAAGAAGATGTGGTCTATATATACAATGGAATATTATTCAGCCATCAAAAAGAATGAAACCTTGCCATTTGCAAAGACATGGATGGAACTAGAGGGTATTATGCTAAGCAAAATCAGTCAGTCAGAGAAAGACAAATACCATATGATTTCACTCATATGTGGAATTTAAGAAACAAAACAGATGAACATAAGGGAAGGGAAGGAAAAATAAAATATAAAAACGGAGAGGGAGACAAATCATAGGAGACTCTTAACTCTAGGAAACAAACCGAAGGTTGCTGGAGGGGAGGTAGGTGGGGGGATGGGGTAACTGGGTGATGGGCGTTAAAGAAGGCAATTGAAGTAGTGAGCACTGGGTATTTTATGCAACTGATGAATCATTAAATTCTACTTGTGAAACTAATAATACAGTATATGTTAATTAAATTGAATTTAAATAAAAAAAATTTTAAATGATGGCAGGCAAAATTGCCCTGCCAATTATTCAGGTTTTTAGAGAACCATACTATGTAACTCAATGTGATATTAGCTCACAGACAAAAGATCAACAAAATGGAATGCAGAGACCTGAAAAAGATTGATGTATATATGAACATTTGATATATGAAAAAGTTGCCATTGCAAATCAGTGCTGAGACAATTAGTTATCCAGATGGAAAAATAATTTAAATGAATGATTACATAGCACCATATAGAAAAATACATCACAGGCAGTTCCAATATATAAAGATGAAAAGCAAAATTTAAGAACTTTAGAAAAAATACAGAAAATAACTTCTACTGAAAAATAGGGAAGCATTTGTTAAACAGAAATTAAAAAGTACAAATCATTTGACCATAAAAATCCTAGAAAAGAGCACAGACAGTAATATTTCTGACATCAGCTGTAGCAACATTTTCCTAGATGTCTCCTGAGGCAAGGGGGAAAAAAGCAAAAATAAGCTATTGGGACTACATCAAAACAAAAAGCTGCACAGCGAAGGAAACCATCAACAAAACTAAAAGGCAACCTTTGGAATGGGAGAAGATATTTGCAAATGACATAGCTGATAAAGGGTTAGTATCAAAAATATATAAAGAACTCATAAAACTCAACACCCAAAACCAAATAATCCAATTTAAAAATGGGCAGAAGACATTAACAGACATTCTTCTAAAGAAGACATCCAGATGGGCAACAGACACATGAAAAGATACTCAACATCACTCATCATCGGGGAAATGAAAATCAAAACTACAATGAGATATCACCTCACAGCTATCAGAATGGCTAAAATCAACAACACAAGAAACAACAAATGTTGGTGAGGATGTGGAGAAAAATGAACACTCTTGCACTGTTGGTGAAAATGCAAACTGGTATACCCACTGTGGAAAGCAGTATAGAGGTTCCTCAAAAAGTTAAAAATAGAATTACCCTATGATCCAGGAATCACACTACTGGGTATTTACCCAAAGAATATGAAAACACTAATTCAAAGGGATACATGCTCCCCTATGTTTAGAGCAGCATTATTTACAATAGCCACATTATGGAAGCAACCTAAGTGTCCATCAGTAGATGAATGGATAAAGAAGATGTGGTTTATGTACAATGGAATATTATTCAGCCATAAAAAAGAATGAAGTCTTACCATTTGCAATCACATAGATGGAGCTCAAGAGTATAATGCTAAGTGAAATCAGTCAGTCAGAGAAAAACAAATACTGTATGATTTCACTCATATGTAGAATTTAAGAAACAAATGAGCAAAGGGAAAAAAGAAACAAGCCAAAGAAACAGATTCTTTTTTTTTAAGATTTTATTTATTTAATTGACAGAGAGAGAGACAGCGAGAGAGGGAACACAAGCAGGGGGAGTGGGAGAGGGAGAAGCAGGCTTCCTGCAGAGTAGGGAACCCGATGCGGGGCTCGATCCCAGGACCCTGGGATCATGACCTGAGCCGAAGGCAATCGCTTAACCAACTGAGCCACCCAGGTGCCCCAAGAATCAGATTCTTAACTACAGAGAACAAACGGATGGTTACCAGAGAGGAGGTGGGTGGAGTGAAGGGTGAAACAGATGATAGGGTTTAAGGAGTGCACTTCTCATGATGAACACTGGGTGATGTATGGAATTGTTGAATCACTTATATTGTACACCTGAAACTAATATAATGCTGTATGTTAAGTATACTGAAATTAAAATTAAAAAATTAAAGCACATATCTTAATAAAAAAGAAGTACAATGATTAACATAACACTGGGTACAACTGATTTCACTTAAAAAAAAGAACTTTCCTATTCCATAAAAAGAGTACCCAAAACTGAGTTAATAGACTGGGAGAAGAAATCTACAATGCAGTTAAAAAGCATTGCATTGATATTAAAACTATATCAGAATTTCAGCAAAACAATAAGCAGATGACCAAGACCCCATTCAGAGAAATCACAATGCACAAATTCAAGGAGCAAATTAAAATAATAATGAGTGAACATTCTCATCTTACAAGTTGGTAAAAATGAAGGAATACAAGCAATCACAATTACCCTTGATATGCTATAAACTGAAGAAACATATAGGGAAATTTGGCAATATTAAAATGAAGAATACTCATATCCTTTGACTCATCAATTCATCCACAGAGGAATTATACAAAGTAAACATTCGTAAATACCTAAAGATTTATTTGTCGGGATATTTATGGTACCATGGTTTCCATAACAAAAGCTCATGCATCCATTAGTATTATTAGGCATTGGGACAATGAGAGGAATCTAAATATCCATCAATAGAGTATTGAATGTATCAATGATGGTACAACGATACAATGCACTACTATGAAGCTGGGAAAATAGTGAGATATATTCATATTTATAAACCTAGAGATATTACATGACATATTAAGTAAAATATTCAAGAGGCAAAACAATATAAAAGCATGATCCTTTTATAATAAACTAAAATCGTATTTCTGAGTGTGTTTGAATGTCTAAAAGGTCCATTCCTTTTTTTTTTTTTTTTTGAGAGAGAGAGAGAGCAGGTTGGGAGGGGCAGAGGGAGAAGGAGAGAAAGACTCTTAAGCAGACTCCATGCCCAGAGTGGAGCCCAACGTCATGACCCTGAGATCATGACCTGAGCTGAAATCAAGAGTCAGATGCTTCACCAATTAAGACACCCAGGTGCCCCTAAAAGGTCCATTCTAAACTGTTAACTGTGGTTACTTCCAGGAAGTAGGTTGGGAGGATTGGAGGATAGGAGAGGGTGTATGACAGGGGACTTTAACTTTTTAAAAATAAGCTTATACATAATTAGAAATATTTACTTTTAAACATTTTAAATCTAAGAAGTGATTAAAGGTTTATAATCAATACCTGCATACCCTTCATCTAGACTTTCCAACATATAGTCAATTGTATGATAGAATTACATCAACATTAAGTGCCTTGTGTGTGATAATGGTATTATGGCTATTTTGGAGAATGTCCTTGTTCTTGGGCGATATGTGCTGAAATCACTATGTTGAAGAGATATCTGCACCCCCGTGTTCAATGAAGCATTAGTCACAACAGCCAAGACCTGGAAACAACCTAAAAATCCACAGACAGTATACTCTCTTTTTTTTGTATCTTCCAAATGGAATTAGATTAGAAATCATAAAAGGAAAGATGTCTGGAAAAATCACCAAACATTGAAAAATAAAGAACATACTTCCAAAAAAAAAAAAAAAAACACCCACAAGTCAAAGACGAAATCAAAACTGAAATTAGAATATATTTAGAAATGAAGAAAAAATGAACACACAACTTATTTGTGTGGGATGCCTCTAAAACAGTAGTTAGGAAACAATTTATAGCAATAAATTCTGGTATTAGAAAAGAAGAAAAGCCTCAAGGACCAAAACTTCTACTTTAAGAAACAAACAAACAAAAATAATAAGAGCAATTTGAATCCAAAGTAAGCAGATGAAACAGTAACGAACAAAACTAAAATCAATGAAATATAAACCAGAAAAGCAGCAGAGACAACCAATGAAACCAAAAGCTGATTCTTTGAGAAGACCAATAAAATTGATAAATCCTTAGCCAGAATGAGAATGATTGGTAGACAAATAGAGATGGAAGAGATGAGAGAAAGAGAGAAGACTAGAGAAGAGAGGTTCTGAATTTTACACACACACACACACACACACACACACACACACACACACACACACTGACGTAAATTTTCTATGACCAGCTTTAGGGAAAATGTATTGCTCACCGATGGGTTTAACAAGTATTTAAACTATCAAACTATTAAAGGGAGGTTTCTCACCATTAGATGCAGTGCCACTTATGAAAAATGTAAAATCACATGCAACATTTTATCAGCTGCCAGAAGTTAACCTATCTAAAAATGACTAAGGGGAGGAATTGTGATAAAATGATAGACATGTCTGCTCAGGAGTTGATGGGAAATCTATCAGAGAAAAGGTTACCTGTAAGGTCTTCTCAGCACATCATGAATCATGATTTCAGAATGGATATTGTAAAATCAACAGGCTTAGGGAATAGTTCTGAAAGTAATTATCTTGACGTTTTTATAAGATTTCACCAAAAACTATGGAGCAAAAATGGGAATCATGACCTGAGCCTGGATTAATTTAAGGCCAACAAAAGGCACATTATTTGTTTTTCTTTCCTAATGGTAAAAAGTCAAAAGAGAAGAGTTACATCTGTATTAGCATTTCTCAGCCAGAATCTTGTCAACACTGTTCAATGTATGAAACAGGTGGTTTTGAGGAGAGGAGGTATATATTATCTCTATTCAAGCACAGTGCAAGGGACCACATTTGCACCTATATTCCTAATTAGGGAAAAAAACTTCAGTTTTATTAGATAATGGTGTAGGAAATAACTTTGTATGGAAATGTCAAGATCTAAAATTTCATTCACTGGCAAAGTTAGTACTAAAAATTTGTAGTTATTCAGTTGTCCACCTATTTTATGTTATATAAAGGTTAAACATTTGCATTATTTTGCATGATTTGTGAAAACCAGGAAATTCTGTGTTTGGTCATTTTAAGAAAGCTGTACCAGATCCAACAATTTCCTCTTTCACTGTTTTCTCTTGGATGTTATAATTTCTAATACGTGTATTTCTTTCTTTTAACAAAACTTTTTTTGTAGTAATGACTTTGATCAGATGATCTTCAACTAATTTATATTCCACTACTTATATTTTCTAACATTAGTGATTCTGATACATATTTGCCCTCAAAGTTTCTCATTTGATTTGCCTTAAAACCAACTTTTTATGTCTACATCAGTTTGTTCTTCCTCCTTTTCATGCTTTTTTTACCTCAAAATTTCAAAACTTTGTCTTTTCCCATCCAGACTAGTTGAGATATAATTACCATAACATTGTGTAAGTTTAAGGTATACAATGTGATGATTTGATACACTTGTATATTGTGAAATAACTGCCACAATAGGATTAACACTTCCATCACCTCACATATTTATCATTTTTGTATGTGGTGAGAACGTTTAAGATTTACTCTTGTAGCAACTTTCAAGCATATGATACAGTATTGTTAACTATAGTCACCATGTTGTTTATTCCATTCCCAGAACTTATTCATTTAATAACTGAAAATTTGTACCCTTTGACCAATATCTAATTCCCCCACCCCCAAGCCCCTAGTAACCACAATTCTACTCTCTGTTTCTATGAGTTTGGCTTTTTTAGAGTCCACGTATAAATGATATCTCTAACTTATTTCACTTAGCCTTCAAGGTCCATCTATGTTGTCACAAATGCAGGATTTCCTTCTTTCTTGTGGCTGAATAATATTACATTGTAGATGGACACTTTGGTTCCAAATCTTGGCTATTGTGAATAATGCTGCAGTGAACATGGGAGCATATCTCTTCCAGATCCTGTTTTTATTTCCTTTGATATATACCCAGATCAGGATTGCTAGATCATGTGGTAGTTCTATTTTTACTTTTTTGAGAAACCTCCATACTTTTTCCATACCATATAATGACTTGGTATTATTAAGATAACAATTCCGCCCAAGTTGATCTACTGATTCCATGAAAGCACAATCAAAATAGTAGCACAATATATTGAAGAAATTTATAAGTTGATTTTTAAATTTATATGTAAAGGTAAAAGACCAAGAACAGTTAAACAATCACGAAAAGGAAGAATGAAGTCAGAGAACTTACACTCCCTGGTTTGTAGATAATACTATAAAGATACGGCAATTAAGATAGTGTGATGCTGGGATGAGTACATAAATAAGTATCAGTGGAACTATGGAGAGAGCCCAGAAAGGAACCCACACATAAGTAGTCCATCAATGGTAAACAAATGTACAAAGGCATTTGAATGGGGAAAAAAACTTTTACCACATATGCGCAGGAATTTTATTTATGTATTTTTTTCTACATAGGGCCAGTTTAATAGAGTTATATAGCTCTCTCTCTATATATGTATTTTTTGTATATTTATCCATAAGGAAATGTAAAACACAGAAAGAGAGAGAGAGAACAAACAAGGATCCTGGAAATACAAGGTTGATTCAGCAATTCCTCTTTCAGGTGGGTCACCTGGATAATGTCTACCACATGTATATTCTCCAGTACACATTACATACATAAGATTAATTTCAGCATTATTTATAATTCAAAAAAATAGAAGGTAGTTAAATATTTATCAAAATGAGAATGGACTGGGGTGTGGAGAATTAACTGTGGGGTCACCTTACATCAAAATTCTATGGAGTGCTAAAAATAAATGTAGTTTAATGCATATTAAACTGAGTAAACCCCTGAAGCATTAATGTTGAGTAAAGAGGAAGCTATCTGAATATGTATAGTATAATAGCACTTAAAACATGCAAAATCATATTAAATTTTAATATATAACAGCTATGTAGAAAAAAATACTTAAAATGCAGAGAATGGTGGCCACCAATCTAAAGATTGCGGTTCTCTCTGGAAGGGAAGGGGGTTAATTACAAGGAGAATTACACAAGAAACTTCAACTGAATCGGTAACATTTATTTCCAAATAATAAAACAAAATAAAGAATTTAGACAATTATGGCCAAATCAAATGCCAATATTTATCAAAGCTGGGTAGAAATAACATGAGTGTTTGTTTTACTATTATCTATGTGCTTCTGTATGCTTGAATAGTTCATTATAGAAAACAGCTAAAATATAAAATAATTATTAAAATGTTCATATTATAATGTTAATTGCAAACAATTAAATTTTACGGACTATGCAATGGACTGAATTGTGTCTCCCCCAAATTCATATGTTGACATCCTAACCCCTCCCTGTGACTGTACTGGAGGTAGGGTGAAGCCCTGATCTGACAACTGGTGCCTTTACAAGAAGAGGAAGAAACACCAGAGCTTCCTCTGTCTACCAGGTGAGGTCACAAAGAGAAGGTGGCCTTCTGAAAGCCAGTAAGAAAGCCTCACCAGTAACTGAACACTGGCAGAAAACTGATCTTAGATTTTCCAGCCTTCAGAACTGTGAGAAAACTAGTTTCTGTTGTTTAAGCCACACAGACGATGGTATATTGTTATGGCAGCCTGAGGAGACTAAGACAGACTGTATGGTCATTGCTTTGTTATGTATGTGTGTATGGCATATATCTATCAGTGTTGATATGTGTGAAGATGTACCCGTGCTCCTGGATGCTTTTCTGAATCTATATCTCTGAAGGCCTATATGTATGTCTGAAAACAGCAAAATGTTTATAGATGTTACCTTCATGTAAAAAGGATTACTATGCAGGTGTGTGTCTATCCACATGTGACATGCATGCGCGCGTGTGTGTGTGTGTGTGTGTAAATACATTCGTTATATCTGCGATGAGAAAATTTTTACAAAATATGTTTCCTTATACTATCATGGTTAGTCTACATTCTCTCCAATGATATGGATACTTTGTTTTTACTAAATATTTAGATAACCATGACAAGCAAGAAATTGAGCCTACCTAATTGCTCAAGTGACAAAAAGAAAATCAACTGGACAGTGTGTAGCCAAGTATTCAGTTTATGGATAATTATTCTGCTTTATGGATCTTAGTAAGAAGTGAGAATGAGATTTTTTCCCCCTAAGGAAAGAAAGGGTCGAATATTATTTATGTGAAAGAAAGTCTCTGAATATTTTTGAAGGATCAAAGCATTATTTCCAGGATTTAGCAAGCAAATTAGAATGTTTATTACTTAAATGCCTCTCTCTGATAAGGCAAATATAATAATCTTTGCCTTATGAGACTGGTTCATCTTGAGTTTGACTCCCCAAATCAACATAAAGAAGAAAGTCCCAGAGCCAGAGTCTTTATTCTTTAAGTTGCCTTTCCTCCCTACTCATGAGTGCTTTAGAATTTCTGCTAGAGTAAACAACTCAGTTAATAGACTTGAATTCCAATCAATATAGCCGACTGAGCTGATGTAGAAAATGACCCCTACTATATGCCTGGAAGGAGAAATGCAGAGTTAATTATTATATTAAATAATAATAATCAGTAGGACCTGAAAGAGAAAGAAATACCTGGGCACCTGGGAAAAAAGAAAAAAAAAATCAAAGCCAATGTGGTAATTCCAAAATGCTTATTCCCAGCTAAAAGTGGAAAAGGCTGCATCAGATTACAATGGTTCCTTTAAGTACAGGGTTGAGATTTTGACATCCCTGCCACTCCCAAAGCCAGACTGCTTTCTCTGAGGCTGTTATCGCTGGGTGTGGGGCCTCTAATTAAGCCCTATGCATAAAACTTGAGCTACTTAGGGTTGCCCTGTGAAATGAAGACTAGAAAATCTCAGCCAGCTGGCCCTAAGGAGAAGGATAGCAGCGGATTGTCCTGGGCTAGGAGTGGGAAAGGGGTAATTTATTAGAAGTCAGAATCAGAAAACTTTCCATACATAGACAGTGGGATCCAAATACTCACTACCCACAAAGTGTGATTACTCCAAGACTATAAATTAAGCATTAAAACTAACTCCATAAGAAATGAAGTCTATTGAGGCCTATGGAGGCAAAATATGAAACTGCCTCATAAGGTTGCCTCTGTAGCTAGGGCAAGGAAGACTCTAACAGAAAACAACCCCCTCTGAAGAACAACGGATAATTTTTAAAAATTCAATGCATATAAGGGGAAAAAAATCACCATTAGATTCAGGAGAGACAAACTCACAGGAGAATTCACATGCCTGGAAAGAGACATTTGTATCATCTGAAAGAGGCCGAAACAGGTATCTTTGAAATGCTCAAGGGTATAAAAGCAGAAATACTCATTTTAATGAACTAAAGCATGTTTTTAAAGTTAAATACCCTGTTTATGTTTGTGTCTGCATCAGCTACCATGAAAGTTTTTGTCTTTTTAAAAAATTTTTTAACCAGGGACATAGTCCCTGACAATAAGATACTTCAAATTTAGTTGAGGGAAAGTAATTCCTATATGTGAAAGGCAATAAGGCTTTTTTTTTTCATTATCTTGTCTAAGTATTCACAGAAAATGTACAGATACATGTACATATGTGTGCGTGTGTTAATCTATCATATATCTACCCAGCTTCCATCGGTCATCTATGCATGTATCTAAGGGTGGACTTGTTCTGGGGGAGGAGAGAGTGTGAGAAAGACAGGAAGGGAGATGAAATAAGAAAGGCAGGAGGAGAAACAGAGATAGGTGGGAAAGAGGGGAGGGAGAGAAAGTAAAATATTTAATTTGGTCTAATTAAAACAAGAGCAAAATGGATTATAATTGTTAATTATGAAAGTGTACAAGTATATTGAACTATTCCACTCATATAGACAATAAGGAACAATTATCCTTAAATTTGGTAATAGACCATATTTGGCATAAATGAGTAACTTTCTACACACAAGAGATGTATGGCTTCACCAGCAATATTCATCTAACAGGTCATGTTTCTTCTTTCTCCCATCCATGATTATGGTCTTAGATAGACTTCCACCAAGGATGTAACAATACTTCCCTCCTTGCTTTTGTACTTCTTGCTGCAGTTCTTGAACCTTAGTTGACAGAATCAGGACTCCAAGCAATATAGAAAAATTATAATGGGGTAAAAAAATCCCATTATGTGCTGATAAGGTATTTATGCTAGTTTTTTTTTAAAGGACTTTAAAGTATATTTGAAAACGTCTTAGAACTCATCATTCTGTTTTTTTTTCAAACACAACAGTTAACTCTGCTTAGTCAGACATTTTGAACTTGGATGGTAATATATTTATTTGTATAAGAAAAAATATTTTTAAAGAGGAAAATGACAAAATTGAGAAGTTTGTCACTTAAAAGTAATTGCAAAATGAGAATAATATTTTGATAGATTTCAAAATTAAAAGGTAAACACCCCATTTTTAAGATAACATGCCACTGGTGTTGGCCATTTTTATAATGATGTACTTCTTAAATGTGTCATGCTTATGAAGTAGATTAATAAAGATATGGAGTAACTATAAAAATAAAATCTAAAATTAGAAATAAGTGTTCGGTAAGCAATCTGGTTAATAAAATATTTTGCTATCTTTATTACAATTTTGAATACTCATTTTACTTGGGGATAGGAATTATGCAACTTCTAGGAGTACTACCTATAAAATTAAGTACCATAACTCCCCCTTTTCAAATATCTTTGCTCTTAATTCAAGGGTAAAGAGAAATTTTATAAGCAACCAATTCCACCATCGCCTCTCAGGCATTTGTCGTAAGATGTGAGCTTCTTGTTCTTATTTATTAAAGAACAGTGATGGGTCCAGAAGAATACAGTAATCAGTGACAACTTTAATTGAAATCTAGATGCCTACCTTTCATTTTAAAGAAATGTCTTATTGTTTAAAATTAAAGAAGTATTTCCTATAAGGGAACATGTAAATGTGAGACAGAGAATGGACTACATATCAGTAAAGGAATGTATTAATATGGATTTTGTATTTAGGATTGTTTTTCAAGTTAGGATTCAAAACCCATTCTATAGGCTGAAGTAAAGGCCACTGAGCTACAAGATGCTCCAGCTCATTGGGCATGTATTTCCACATTGGAAACATATGATGAAGGGTAAGGAGCCATGTGGGCAGCTGCTCTATACCCCCACTCCAGGACTGGGTGGAGAGAAGCAGCTATATGGGTGGAGAACACCCAGCCCACCAAAACATAAATACCATATAACTTTTCAATTCCATCTTAATCAGTGACAATGTAGTATTTAAATATAAAGTTTCTATACTTTCTTATACAAACTTTCTAAGCAAACAAAAGAAGGATGGATAGACAGCAGTAGAGATATGCTCAAAATATCACTTTGAGCTTCTTTCTCAAAAATGGAAGGCTGTACAAAAATACACACACACACACACACACACACACAATATGCTTGTGGACCTGCTACATTAAGTAGAGAATAATATTCTTGATATTTGGCCATCAGTTTCTGCAGAAGACCTCTGCCTACTGTATATAAAACTCTATGATATGTATCACAACTTCATATCCCAGGAGGAGAAGAAATAATGAAACTTTGTCAAAATAAGACAAAAATAGAATTCAAGCTAGAATCTCCCATGGTGACAATGCCATTTTACAAGTGCAGAAACTGGGACCTAAATGTGAGTTGACCTGCCCCAAAAAGTGGAAAATGTGTATCAGATTACAAATTTTGTGCAGCTCAACAGTATGTTCAGCTAGGTTGTTATCCTAGGGTTTAGCATTCAGGAAACTGGGATGAAGGTTGCTTTCCAGATTAGAGAGATTAACTAAGTGCAGGGAACCCTTTCCAAAATTTGTACTGCCCACAAAACTCACGTAGTAAAATACTTTCATCTCCTCTATATTCCTGACACTGTTACTCATCAATGGTTTCTATTTGGAAACACTGAGGTAAATATCTTTTGTCAATATTATATATAATGTACCATACCTTATTAAAAAGTCTAATATTTTAAAAGAAGCTATATGTCATTATTTGGGATAACCCCAAAAATGTATGAGAAGGACAAGTTCAGTATAGACAGAAATATTAGCAGTAAGTTAAAGTATATAAAAATAAAACATGACGTGTAGGAACACTGGGTAAGAGGCACTCATAGTAGTACAAATTAAGAGATAATCCTGGCTTGCATTAAGCAGGGTTTCTACCCCAAGCACTTGAGATTTTGTTCAGATTTTTTTTTATGTGGAAAGCTGTACTGTCCATTGCAGGATGCTTAGCAGCAGCACTGGCCTCTATTAGAGGCCACAAGTTGCCAACAAATCCTTCCCCAGTGTGACAACTAAAAATGTCCCCAGATACTGTCAAATGCCCCCTGGGGGGGTGATGTCCCAAGTGACAACCACTGAATGATAATGATGGAAGTGGGAGGGAAAAATAAAAGGATCCTGCATGAGTTTTGGTGGCAGAACTGACAGGATTTGCTCATGAATTATATATGGGAGTAAGGAAAATAGAATTAAATTTAGGATATTTAAAAAAATTAGGATGCTTTAGGTTTTCATCTTAGGCAGCTGGTGAAGGGATGTTCTATTTAATCAGAGGAGAAAGAATAGGAGAATTCTATACTATGGATAGCACTTAACTGCGTTATCCTGAAATTATGTATCTGTACCCTCAACAGACTTGAGTTCCCTGAGAGCAGTGCCCAAGTTTTATATGTCTTTCTATTCCCCAAACAGTACCTAGTATCAGCACAACTGGCAGATGTAAAAAAGTGGGAGAATTCAAGTAAAATTCATAGATTTCTGGGTTAGGGTGGCTGTTGGTTACATTTGCAGAGATGGGGACAGCTGGAAGTAAACCACATGTGGGATTAGGAGATGATGGGTTCAGTGTTACACATATTGATTTGGAGTTTCCTGTTTTTCATACATTGAAGGTATTCAATATGCAAATAAATATATGTGTCTAGAGCTCAGAGTAAAGATTTGGGCTGGGGGTATAGATCAGAGAGTTATCAATAATTAAATGATAACTAAAGCCATTTGAGTAAATGAGATAACTCTAAAAGAGAGTATAGAGTGAGAACAGAGTAAAGACATAATCATAGGGAATACATACTGTTACTGTATGCATAGATTATATCCTGAGGAGACCACAAAGGGATAAAAAATAAATGCATGTGTGCACCTGTGCATGTGCATGCACACACACACAATATTAACATTCTGTAGAATGATAATTATCATCATGGCAAATATTTATTGAGTGTATGTTATGTGCCAAGAGAACTTCGTATATGCATTACCTTATTAAACTTTCTTGACAACCTTAAGAGCCTAATAGGTTCTATTATTACCTCCATTTAACAGATAAAGAAAATGAAGTACAAAAAGGTTAATTAACTTGCCCAAGGTTACATTACTAGTAAGTGGCATAGCCTGGATTCAAACAGTGTAACTAAAAAGCTTATTCTTCCATCCACTGTGCTCTAAAGAAGTTAAAGGAGAAGACTGTCTCAAGGAGGAAGAAGTGGCAACTTTCAATGTGAAGGTCTTGCACATATTTCATAAAATTTGTTTCTATTTTATTTTTCTTTATGTTATTGTAAATGGAGTTGTTTTTAATTTCATTTGATAGTTATTCATTGCTAATATGTAGAAATACAATTGATTCCGGGATACTGACCCTGTATCTTGTCCCACTGCTAAATTTTATTAGTTCTGGTGTCTTTCTTGTAGTTTCCTTAAGATTTTCTATATAATCAAGTCTTTCTCAAAACAGTACCCTTTATTTCAAATATTTATACCTTCTATTTATTTTTTTCTGCTTCAATGCAAAGATCAGCAAACTACAGTCCATTGGCCAAATCCAGGCCACATCTTGTTTGTGTAAATAAAGTTTTATTGAAACATAGTCCTGCCTGTTCATGTAAATATGGTATATGGCTATTTTGTGCTACAGTGGTAGAGCTGAGCAGTTGCACAGAGACCATATGGCCCACAAAGCCTAAGATATTTAATATCTGGCTCTTTATTTAAAATGTTTTCCACTTCCCTCTCTTACTGCGCTAGTTTGAACTTCTATACAATGATGAGGAGAACTGGTTAGGGTTGTTATATCCTGCTCTTTTTCCAATATTAGGAGGTTAAGGTCAAGAAACTTCCCTTCTATTTCTAGTTTGATGAGAGGCTTACAAGAAATAACTTGCAGTGGGGCGCCTGGGTGGCTCAGTCGTTAAGCATCTGCCTTCGGCTCAGGTAATGACCCCAGGGTCCTAGGATCGAGGCCCACATCGGGCTCCCTGCTCAGCGGGGAGCCTGCTTCTCCCTCTCCCACTCCCCCTGCTGGTGTTCCCTCTCTCACTGTGTCTCTCTCTGTCAAATAAATAAAATCTTAAAAAAAAAAAGAAGAAATACCTTGCGGTATACACAAAAAATGTGCCCTCCTAGTCTTTAATTGGCAGAAATATGTCCCCAAAAGGAAACTATTGCATTTATGCCACATCACCAAAAAAGAACAAAAACAGCAGAAAAAAACAGAGCATAATCCCTTTTTACTGATGTGTCTTAGAGACTGACATGACCAAAAATCATATTTTCATTCATTTTCCAGTTCCACCTTCAACAACATGTATCAATAAATATATGCTTCTGTAATTTCTGAAAGATATTGTGTAGGATTAGAATTATTTCATTCTTAAATGTTAGATACAATTTATGAATGAAGACATATAACCTGGAATTTTCTTTGTAGAGATGTTTGAAATGATTAATTCAATGTGTTTTATTGATCTGTAGCTATTCAAGTTTTTTCTTTCTTCTTGGTTCAATTTAGGTATTTGTGTCTGTCAAGAAATTTGTCACTTTTATCTAAGTTGTCAAACTTATTAGCATTAACTTGCTAATAATATCATTTTGTTATTTTTAATGTTATAGAATCAATATGTCACCACATTTATTTCTGATATTGGCAATTTGTGTCTTCTCTCCTTCCCTCTTTCCTACCTCCTCCCCTCCCTATTCCCCTCTGCTTTTCCCCTTTCCTTTCCACCTCATTCCTTTCTTTTTCCTCTCTCCTCTTCTTTGTATTCAGCCTTTTAGTTATGGTTTTATTAATTTAATATTTTTAAAGAACCAACTTTTGATATTATGCATATTTTCAAATATTTCTTCTGTTTTCTAGAACAATGATTACTGTCCTTACCCTTATTAATTAATTAGTTATTACTTTTCATTTAGTTTGCTTTTCTTTACCTTATTTTTCTAACCTGTGGCTAGAAGTCAGGTTATCATTCTGCATCTTTTATCTTTTCTGACGTTAGCACTTGACACTTGAAATTTTCCCCTAAGCACTGCTTAAGCTATATTCCACACTTAGGGTATCCTCTATTTTCATCATCATTCCATTTTTTTTTAAAGATTTATTTATTCTATTTTAGAGAGAGAGAGAGGGAGAGCACAGGAGGGAGTGACAGAGGGAGAGGCTGAGATTCTCAAGCAGACTCCTCCCTGAGCCCAGAGGCTGACATGGGGCTCAATCTAATGACCCTGAGATCATGACTTGAGCCAAAATCAAGAGTTGGATGCTTAACTGACTGAGCCACCCAGGCTCACCCCATTCATCATTCCATTCTAAATATTTTCCAAATTTTGGGGTTTTTTTCTTAACTATAATATTATTTGTTGCTGAGTTTACTAGAATTTGTCTAGTTATATATACTACATCAAAACTGCTGCTACTGCTTGCATGTGTGTGTGCACATGCATATGTGCTTTTGGGTGGGTTAAGGAGTGGACTCTGATGGAGCTCACTGTCCAGGATATATTTATTTAATTAATTAAATAACCCAATTGCCTTAGTACTTCTTCCTACTTTGTGTTTTTGTTCCAGCTGAGATTGAACTTTCTTTGACTACTTTGCCTTCATCAATAGGTTTCTCTTCCACAGTAAGGCTTTAAGCAGTCTATTTTCATTTGCATATTATCTTACAGAAATTCCTCAAATTCTGTATTCTCTAATGGCATAGTGATTTCTTTCTTTCTTCTGCCTATTTGTACTTTTTAGAGATGTCTACTAAAGCACTCACCCTAGACTCCTACAAATATTTACTTCTATCTTTGGCTCCTCTAGTCTACTATAATTAAATCAAAGACAGGTCCCTCATTTTATATAACACAAGATCACTAATTCCTGCACAGAACATAAACAGAGTAAGAACTGGACCAAGACTTTTTGAAAGAAAGTAAACTCTTTTAGAAAACAATTTAAAATTTATTGAGGTCATGTGGATTGACGCATATTCTTAGATAATAGGAGAATATCCTCACTGTTTACATCCTGAACTTTTATTAACAACTCACTAACATACCTGTAGAATCCAAAGTTTCTCATGCTACCTGCCAGCCATTTTCTTGTCTCTGTTCTTACTAAGTGTGTGTATAGGTATAAAGTAAGACCTTGCTCTCACAACTTTCCCTCATCAGGAAAGAAAGAAAAGCAATTTTCACACAATGTCCTTCATTTTTAGTCATTTAAAAAAAATAGGATTTTAATGTTATCAGGTATACAAAGAGTTATTGGTTAACACAAAACAAAGCTCTGTCTCTAGGAGAAATACGAATTTCCCCCGTAGACTATTTTCAAGTATTTTAAAAGGAACAATCCCTCATGATAGTGAAATGAATTTAATTGCATAAATTTGTGGTGATAACAGCCACCTGATAAAAATCACCAGGGACAAACCTGTCATCAAACAAAGTTCTGTTAATTAACTTTCTACCACAAAGGAGACCAGACAGGAAGGGAAACAAGGGATTTTTCATCGTATTAAGGAAGAGACAGGGTAAGATAGAATTTGGGGGAAGGATGGAGTTTAAGTAAAATTTAATTGAGGTAGTGTTTTGATAGGCACAAAACAAAGCCAGAGCGTATATAAAGGGGTAAAAATATTCCTGGAACAAGAGGTTTTCTTGAAAACCATAACATTAACATAAAAGTGGAGTGGTGTGTCCCAAATCTTTGTCTTATGCTCTGCACCTGGGTTGGAAATGAAGGTTTCTTTTATGTCAAAGTGACCATATTTTAGATCCTCCAGGCAAGAATGAGAGGTTTCATTCTTGCTAAGATGATTTCAATCAATACATTTCTAACAATCCATAATTTTGGAGAGCAAGGTGTCTTAGCACTGTGGCCCCTTGTTAATCATCCAAAGTATTTTAAAGGTTTGCCAAAGGGTGAAATAAGTATCTCCTCCAATGAAAATCTGTCACTATTTTATTCCTAACTTTACAGCCAGAAGAACAATGCCATGTTTTTACCCTCAGAATCCCTCAAAACTCAGTTATTTTCATGTGAAGCCAGTAGAAAATTAACATTCAGTAGAAGCCTGAGGCTCCTAAACATGCCCAAAGCTTCCTAGCTAAAAGGGACTTATTTACTTCAGTAGAAAAAAAGGAACATATAAGAGAATGGATGAAAGGGAAAAGACTGGGAAGTAAGAGCAGAAGGTAGAGCACTAAGAATTATGGGAGTTCTATTTGATATATCCTCTAATTTGCTTTTCAAGCAAGATCTTGACCCCTGTAGAGCAAGAGAGAAGGAGCCAGCTGCTGGCTTCATATTAAAGTAGCCACTTCAGCCTTTTTATGTTTACTGTGTACATGGTAAATATATGTCCACAGATTCTTGAATAATTATCCCTTTAAGAGTAAGCTTAATTCTCCTGTTTAAACAGAGTTGGATTTAGTCACTCACTTGTAATGAGGAGAATATGAGAAACACGATAGAGTGTGACTTCTAAGACTTGGACACAAAATATATTGAGGTTTCCATGTTTCTTTCTTTTGGATTATTCACTCTGGGGGAAACCATCTGCTCTGCTGTTAGGACACTCAAGGAGATCCACACAGCTAGGAACTGAAGACTCTGGCCAATAGCCAACAAAGAACTAGGGCTTTCTGTCAACAGTTATCTGAATGAGCCATTTGAGAAGCAGACTTCTCCAGTCCCAGTTAAGCTCTCAGATAACGAGCCATGGCTATCTGGACTGCAACTTCATGAGAGATCTTAAGTTAGAAGTAACAACTAAGGGATGCCTGGGTGGCTCAGTCCGTTAAGAATCTACCTTCAGCGCAGGTCATGATCCCAGGACCCTGGGATCAAGACTCACATCGGGCTCCCTGCTCAGTGGGGAGCCTGCTTCTCCCTCTCCCTCACCCCCTCCCCCCAACTTGTGTTGTCTCTTGATGGCTCTGCTCTCTCTCTCAAAAAAAAAAAAAAAACTTAAAAAAAAGTAACAACTAAGCCACTAATGAATTCATGACCCACAGAAGCTATGAGATTGTAAAATCTTGCTGTTTTAAGCTGCTAAATTTTGGGGAGATTTGCTATGCAATAATAAATAACAAATACACATGGCATATGCTTTTCATCTATTTTCAACTTACCTATGTCTTCATACATTAAGTTATCTTTTGTGGGTAGCATATAAAATTTTTCTGCTCTATTCTTTCTCTCACTACATTTTAAATGGCCTGTTTAGGTCATTAACATTTATTTTCTCAATTATTTTACTAGAAAAAAAAGGAGAGAGATACAAACTTCCAGTTATAAAATAAGTAAGTCATGGGGATGAAAAGTACAGCATAGGGAATATAGTCAATAATACTGTAACAATGTTGTATGATGACAGATGGTGACTACACCTATAGTGGTGAGTACTGAGCAATGTATAAAATTGTCCAATCAATATGATGCATTGAAACTAATATAACATAGTATGTTAATTATACCTCAATTTAAACAAAACAAAAATAAAAAACCCAACAAAAAATCAGCCTTAACTGAAAACACAGATACACACACACACACACACACACACACAAAATAGCTGTTAATATGTTTAAAAGCAGTTAACCTCACTCATAATTAAAGAACTACAAATAAAAACTAGAGATGCCATCTTCATCTATTAGGGAAAGAAAAAATTTTAAGATTGATATCTACTTTTTATGATAGGAAGTCCAATTATGCCTCCATACTCCTTGAGTTGAGGTATCTTTTTGAAGATATCTATATCCTTTGTAGGTCATCAACATTTAGTGTAAGTATTGGTATGCTTGGATTTAGGTCAACTACTTTTATTATTTGTTTTCTATTTTTCTCCTCTGTTTTATGTTCCTCTTCTTCTCTTTTTCTGCCTTTATTTGAATTATTTGAATAATTTTTAGTATTTCATTTCAATTAATCTATTGATGTTTTGGGTATATCACATTATACCTTTACCCAGGGATTAATCTAGGAATTATAATATACATACCTAATTCTTTACAATCTACTTAGAGTTAATATTGTACCACTTCAAGGAAAAAGTAGGAGCCCTTTAATAATCTAAGGTTTTTTTTTTTTTACACTCAACTTCATTACTCTTTGTTATAGTTGTCATATGTAAAAATCTACATTCATCAAGAACCCCACCAAACAATGTTACAGATTTTGTTTCTGACAGTCCTCTCCATTTTTGTATTGAGCCTATACAGTGGATTTTTATTTCAAGTATTATATTTTTGAGTTCTGAAGTTGGCATTTTATTAAATTTCAGGGTTTTTTCCTCTGTCTTTCCACAGAACATCTCTTTCCATTCATTTCAGGTATATTTTCCTTGACCTCAAGTTGCATAATCATAATAGCTGCTACACAGTCATTTTCTTCCCCAAGGTTTTATTTTCTATCTTAATTTGTTTTTGCCAGCTTTATTGAGATATAATGGACATATAAACATTGTACAAACTTGCAGTATACAATGTGTTGATTTGATACACTTATATATTACAAAATGATTGCTACCATAGTGTTAGCGAATACCTCCATCACATCACATAGTTATAATTTTTGTCTTATAACTCCAACCTCTGAGTTATCTTGGGTATGTTGATTGCTTTTTCCTGTGAGAATTGGTCACACTGTTGTGTATATTTGTATCCATTATTGCAGAGTATTTGGCGTTACATTATGAACATTATGAATATTCTGTTGTGTAGAACCAGTTTCTCATTATAATCTTCTGGAATAAGTTTTAATTTTAGCTGATAATCAGCCCTATTAGTTTCAAACTACAAGTTCCATCTCACCTTCATTAGGTAGTCATTCAAATCCCAGTGCTTTTCTCAAAACCTTTGCTCTACTAGTTTAGGTCTATCCCATACATTTGTCTCTCAGGGATTAGCCTGAGTCTTGTGTGGTATTTTATATTTTATTCTGATTCTCTATGCCTTAGCTATGCTGGTTTACATCTCTCTTTCTCTCTCTTTTTTTTTTTTAAGATTGTATTCATTTACTTGACGGGGGAGAGAGAGAGAGATAGAGAGAGAGAGAGAGAGCACAAGCGGGGGAGCAGCAGAGGGAGAGGAAGAAGCAGGCTCCCCACTGAGCAGCGAGCCCATCACTGGGCTCCATCCCAGGACCCTTGGATCATGACCTGAGCCGAAGGCAGACATTCAAGCAACTGAGCCACCCAGGCGCCCCTACGTCTCTCTTTCTTAAACATTCAAAGATCAGGGATTATCTGGAAATTTGTGCAAATTCATACAAAGAATTAGACAACACCTTCTTTGTCTGCTCAGAGATGCTCCTGTCATTTTCCAGTCCCAAAGGACTCCTGTTCCTTTTCTCTTTAGCTGGAAAGGTGGGGTATCTAATGGCATTTTACCCATTTGAACCATCACTGGCATTGTTTTGCTTCATAACTGGGTTCTGCCCTCAGAGCAAAGCCATATGGGAATAAAACAAGTGAGAAACTAAGTCATACAGTCACATCTCCAACTTTTGACTGTCCTCCAAAATTTGTCCGCTTTTGTTTACTTTTCAGAGTTCTCTTAGCCAGCACTAAGAAAATAACTAATATAGATAGATTCAAAAACAAAAATTAATTGAAATAAAAGATGTAAAAGTTATATCATGTGAACAATATCTAAAATACATCTGAAATAACTATAGTAATATGAAACAAAATAGATCTTAAGACACAAATTGTTTTATGTTTGAGTATTCTTCCTTCATTTACTCTTTGGCACATTTGTTAATTCATTCAAACATAGTTATTAAGTGCCTATCATGTGCTAGACACAAAATCCCAGACACACTTATTTCCTAGTCTCAGTACTAACTATACTAGTAGATTCCTTCAATGTCACCCACATATCAAGCAAACTTACAACGCCAAATGGCTCCAACATTGCTTTATGCATTGTTTTAAATGGACTATCACTAATTCACCTGGGTCTTTAACTATTCTATGACTACACATATTCTTTACTCTCACTTTAGCTAGTGTCTTTTGTCTGCTTTGAGTCCATCTTCTCTGATAATAATGTTAAAAATTAAAAATAAGAAAAACAATAAGAACAACAACAATAGTGGTGGTAGCAGCCTACTTACTAATCATTGATAACTGACAATGATACTCTTTTCTTGTGTGAATTTCAAGGATCCAAGTTTTCATAATTACAAGGAACTCAAAAATCAGTTACCAATGTCAGAAGACATGAAAGCTATTTGCTATCTTGGATCAAGAATGTTTCACAGAATTCTACTGAACAATCCACAGCACTTCCCATGGGGTAACATACTCTTTATTTGGGATTTTACCCCAATTTTCACAATAATTTTCCTGTATTATTTTGATTCAGACTTAGCTTACTCTTCATTATTGATCTATTTGCAAGTACAAAATATCTTATAAAAGGGAGTTGAAATATATTGACTTCTGTGTTGATTATTTTATCCTTTACTGAATATGTCCACATGTATTTAGTGAAGTATCTAAAAACAAAGATATTATTATTTTTGTCATATAGTATTATTCTAGGATGAGATGATCTATGATAAATAATTTTCTTGTAAGGCTCTTCACCACTATGACCCTTAGTTTGAATGTCTTGTTTTCTCAGATTTCAGGAATAACGACAACCTGGTAATGTGGTGGGGGTGGGAAGTTAACAGTATTTAACTTGTCATGTCATTATTATTCAATAAATTGAGCTGGACAAAGTGACTTTGCACATGGACACCCCAGAGATTAGATGTCTCTCACACACTATATAAATAAATAAATCAACTCCAGGTGAATTAGATTTAAATATTCAAAACAAATCTTTAGAACCCTTACTAGAAAATATAGTAAAGAAATATTAGACCTTGATATAGCAAAAGCTTTCTTTCTTTTTTTTTTTATAACAAAAGCTTTCTTAAACAAGATACAAAATCCATTGACCTAAAATAAACTGTTATTAATTAGAACCCAAGTCATTCACCTACAATTCTCTAGAATAAAACCGTGTTGGTTCATCTTGAAAGTCTGTGCCCTATAAAAAAGAGAGAGAGAGAGAAAGAAAGAGAGAACAGGCCCAAAATACAGTGACTTGTGCTAAGCCTACATCACCAAACAGAGACATAATACTTAACCTAATTGCAGTTTTAGCCTCTTCCAGGAAGGTAATTTTTACCAGTCTGGAATTTCCTCATCAGCACTAGTGAGTTAAACCACCTGATAGACTCCTGTCATCCCCCAAAGGAAGGTCATCTGGTCTGAAACAATCTACTCTTTCCTAGTATCTTCCTTGTCCTGCCCACTTCTGATTATATATGCAAATTGGTACAACCACTTTGGAAAACCGTGTGGAGGTTCCTCAAAAAATTAAAAATAGAGCTACCCTATGACAGCAATTGCATTACTGGGTATTTAGCCCAAAGACAGAGATGTAGTGAAAAGAAGGGCCATAGGCACCCCAATGTTCATAGCTGCAAAGTCCGCAATAGCCAAACTGTGGAAAGAGCCGAGATGCCCTTCAACAGATGAATGGGTAAAGAAGATGTGGTCCATATGTACAATGGAATATGACTCAGCCATCAGAAAGGATGAATACCCACCCTTTGCATCCACATGGATGGGACTGGAGGAGATGATGCTCAGTGAAATAAGTCAAGCAAAGGAAGTCAATTACCATATGGTCTCACTTATTTGTGGAACGTAAGGAACAGCATGGAGGACATTAGGGGAAGGAAGGGAGAAATGAAGGGGGGGATCAGAGGGGGAGACAAACCATGAGAGACTATGGATTATGGGAGGCAAACTGAGGGTTCTAGAAGGGTGGGGGGAGGGGGGAGGGGGGGGGGAGATGGGTTAGCCCGGTGATGGGTATTAAGGAGGGTACGTACTGCATGGAGCACTGGGTATTATACGTAAACAATGAATCGTGGATCACCGCATCAAAAACTAACGATGTACTGTATGGTGATTAACATAATAAAAAATAAAAAATAAAAACAAATAAAAGGTTTTATTTTGTACAGCTCTTTGGAGTTCCTTTCTATTTGCTAGATGGGATGCTGCCTGACTCGCGAATCACCGAATAAAGCCAATAACATTTTTAACATTTACTCAGTTGAATTTTGTTTTTTAACAGCCTTTTCCACTCTACCCCAAAATGTGTATACCCCTTAATGTGAAGGCCTAATTCTGTGACATTGTTAGGCATGTTTTATCTTATTTATTTGTATTTATGTATATGTTTACCCCTCTCCATTAGGATTATGAGCTTATTGAGGTAAGCTCTATACCCCCAGTGTCTTTCATATTTTCTGTAAATACTAAGTAGTTTATTAAAATTCTACATAGTGACTATCTCAAGGGTGATTTGTTTTTCCCCTCCTATAGATAAACTATACTGGTTTCCATTGTCCTTGCATTGTTCATGTCTCCCAATAAGGCACTGGATTCTTTCTCTGGTTAACAGGTCCTTGTTAAAATGCTCTTTAATCTGTAGAGCTGTTAGAAAGAAAAATAAAATTTGTACAATAATTTGAGCTACTTAAATAAATAGTAATGAATAACAATCTGATTATGAAAATTTATTTCTGTAAAATGAAAAATCATAATTCACAACCTCCAAAGATGTGAGGACTACTAAAAAAAACAAAAAAACAAAAAACCCTTATGTCTGAGAAAATTATTTACAAATCTGGGGCACCTGGGTGGCTCAGTCTGTTGAGTGTCCGACTCTTGATTTCAGCTCAGATCATGATCTCAGGGTTGTGGGATTCAAGCCCCATGTTGGGTTCCACACTCAGCAGGCAGTCTGCTTGAGATTCTCTTTCTCCCTCTCCCTCTGCCCCTCCCCCTGCTCATATTCTCCCTCTCTCTCTCTCTCTAAAATAAGTAAATAAATATTTAGAAAATTATTTACAAATCAATCACCATTCAACAGTGTCACTGAAGTAGTTGTGCAAAATTTCAAGTTTAGAAAATCAATATTAACAGTATGCTTACATATGCACTAGAAAAGAAGCACAGCTCTCTTGGTTAAAATAGGAATTAGTGCATCAGGATAGGTGGAATACAGGAGACAGGTCCAGTGCTAAGAGATATAAATGTTAGTTCATCTCTCTCATTAATGTGCTGTATAAATTAGGCCAGGGAATTCACTGCTCTGGGACTCAGCCTTCTCATCTATGAAATAAAGGGATTTGGCAAGATCATTGATTCTTTACCAAGGTGAGCAGGAAAATAATCTAGAGAACTGTGGTTTAATGCAGATTCCTGAGCTTTGTTCCCAGGAGATTCTGATTTAGGAGGTATGGAGGGGTGTCTAAAATCTGTACATTTTAAGTCCTATCAGTGATTCTGATGAGTACCCATATTGAGAACATTTGCATCAGAAATCCAAATTATCTTTTAGTTCTGTTTTTAGACATTAGCTCTAATTAACAACTGACATAAATACTTTAAAAATGAAATGGGATTCACCCACTTATCTTTTTGTTTTGAAATGTTTTTAATTCTGGAAAGATTAAATATCAACCATGTAAAACAAGAATGAAGATGAAGTCAAAAGACCAACTGAAACATTGGCCATATATTTATAACAAAGGGGAATTTGTGAAACATTGGTCCTAAAGGTCATTGTGTTTCTCCTGTTGTATCCCTAAAGAAAATCAGAGTGATGGATGGTGTGTTATTGTACTATCTTTGATAATGATGATGGTCTTAAGTTAAAAGGCATATTTGCTAAGCAATCTGCCCATGGTCCTTGTTCTATCTAGTCTAATCAGGTTCTGATTAAAAAACAACATGGAACAAAAACCAAAATAAAGCAAAAAAGTTGTAATTGAAACAGAAACAATGTGAGCTCTTCATGATCCCAGCTTCTTTGCGAATGCCAGCAATCTAAAACATTAGCTAACAGACACTGGTGGGAAGGAAGAATTTTCTCTGCCCTTCAAGGTCCTTCTAGCTGGACTAAGAACCACATTGGCATGAGGCAGATTAACAGGAAAAAAAAACCAATTTAATGTTGTATATATGGGCAATCCACAAAGACATGGAAATTCCAAAGACAGGGAGGCAACATGATGTTTTAATGAGCTAAGGGAAGGGGCAGGGGTCTGTGGCTACAAAGGGAAGAAAGACCATTAGCAGGAAGGTGAAAGGAGATATTTGGAAAGCAAAGGTTGCCCTATTATGCAGATAAGTTTCTTATGTAAAGGGGAACCTTTGTTAATAGGTCTCTTCCTAGTATAAGCAGGCAGTTGAGGTGGGGGGGGAGGTGAAGAGCTTTTTCTGAATCTGCTGGGTTTGGATTGCTTTTAATACAAAATAATGTTAATGCCAAAGTGGCCCATCTTGGAATAGACTACCCTTGGCCCCTACGATATCTGGGTTGCATGTCACTCTCTCCCTAACACAAACACACATGCATACATGTACATATGGACTCATACATGTGGTAACTGAAGACTTCTGAGCTTGAGAAAAGGATGGAGAATGTTCATTTAAACACACATTTGCACAAAACAAACAATAGAATTTATGTCCAGCATAACTCAGGGAAAGAGATACAGTAAACATATCAACATCACTGTTCTTGAAATATTTTATTTTCTACTCCTTAGTAAGAAATATTTAAAGTTCAGATGACCCTTGAGCAATGCAGGAGTTAGGGGTAACAACCCTCCACACGTAGCTGAAAATCCACATATAACTTTTGACTCCCCCAAAACTTAATTACTAATAGCCTATTGTTGACCAGAAGCCTTACCAATAACATAAACAGTCAGTTAACACGTATTTTGTATATGTATTATATACTGTATTCTTATAATAATACCTAACTTTTGCTTATTGGGGGGGGCATTTATAGGTTACATGGTTCATCTGTGAGTTTTTTCAAATATTTGCAAATCTCCCCCAAATTTTCCAAAATATGTATTGAGAAAAGCCTACGTATAAATGGACTGGTGCAGTTCAAACCCATGTCGTTCAAGGGTCAATTATATAAAGTGATGTTGAATGGAAAAAGAAGTTTTCATGGAGGGCTACTTTAGCTGTCCACATTAGTGAAAGAATTGTCTGAGAAGACATGTGGTGATCAAAATGTGTGAGGAAAGGAATCAAAGCCACAGTGTTTCCCATGGAGAAAAATTATTATGCTTCTCTTCCTGTCAAAACATCTTCAAACATTGTACATATTATGAAAATTATAGCATATATTGCAACTAGTTCCATGACTACAAATTTGAGAAAAGAAAAGTATCCCCACAGTACTGCAGTTTAGTATTTTGAGGTACACTTAACCCATCTAACTCTCAGATTACTCTCTGGTGGCAAATATGTAAGACACTTGCTGGCATTGTGTGAGGTGAATTTTAAAGAGATTGGCCATGAATATTCTTATGAAGACATTCAATAAATAAATGCTATATTTTCATATTCGGATTCAAACTACCAAAAAAAACACTTTATGTTTAGAGCCAGCAATAAATGCATTGTTTCCAGTATTTTCAACTGAGCCCCCAGTGATCAGGCTACTTTTGAAAACCATGACATAGGGTGCCTGGGTGGCTCAGTCGTTAAGCATCTGCCTTCGGCTCAGGTCATGATCCCAGGGTCCTGGGATTGAGCCCCACATTGGGCTCCCTGCTCGGTGGGAAGCCTGCTTCTCCCTCTCCCACTCCCCCTGCTTGTGTTCCCTCTCTCGCTGTCTCTTTCTCTGTCAAATAAATAAATAAAATCTTAAAAAAAAAACAAGAAAGAAAGAAAAAAACCATGACATAAATGCTGTGGAGTACTTGTTTCTTTTCAGCATCATTGGCAAAATAATAACAATAATAAAAGTGATAATAATAAAGATAACAGCTAGATTTATTGAGTATAGTGTGTCAACACTTCTAGTATTATCTCATTTAATCAATTTATGAAAACTTTGAACTAGGTTCTTAGAGAGACAGCATATTGTGGTGGTTAAGAACACCAAAATGGAGCTAGAATGGGTTAAATATTTTCTGGACTACTTACTAGCTATGTTCCTTAAACTCTCTTAACTTCAGTATCCTTCATTTTAAATTAGCCTCTATGCTGATAATTGAAACTACCTGATAAAATTTTCAAAGTCAAATTGGTTACAACATATATAAAAATCTTATAATAGTGTCTGACAAATAGTAAATGGTATCTAAGTTTTATTATCTATTATTATCTCCATTTTTATGTGTGACAGAGTCAAAAGGTGAATAAAATTGCCCAGGGTTATACAGCTGGTAGGTGGCAGATCTGATTTAAACCAAGGCAGTCTAACTCCAGAACCTCTATTTTTAGGCTGAAAATTATGCAGTATTTATACATTTTTGTTTCTTTGTGAGACCACACATCTCACATATTTAATTTAAATATTTAATTTAAATATTAAATGAATATTTAAACATACAAAATTATATACATAGCAGTTTAATAAGATGGCTACCTATGTATACAACCTCCAAATTTTTAAAATCTATTTTGCCGTATCTTCTGTTTTAGATATTTCTTAGCTTAGGTCTCCCCCATTTTGCCCCACCAAAAAGAGAAAATGATACAAAGGCTTGGGGTACAAGTACTCTATTTCAGGGAAGCACTACTAAGAAAAAAATGATTATCAGTGACAAGCCCATTGAATATATGCCAAAACCCAATTTTGGCAATGTTTAAATGCAAAAATTACAGGAATTTGAGTCATGAAGTTATGGTCTCAGTCTCAAGTAGCTATATACATCTTAAGTCAGTTTGTATGCTCTCAAATCTGTTCCATTTCCAGGGCTGAACCAGGGATTTGTTGCTTCTTGGTACAAGATTATAAACTATTAATTTCTTTTTTTAAGATTTTATTTATTTATTTGAGAAAGAGAGTGAGAGAGAGAGCACATGAGGGGGGAGGGTCAGAGGGAGAAGCAGATTCCCTGCTAAGCAGGGAGCCCAACGTGGGACTCGATCCCAGGACTCCAGGATCATAACCTGAGCCGAAGGCAGTTGCTTAACCAACCGAGCCACCCAGGCGCCCTAAACTATAAATTTCTTAAAATGGGCTCCTAGTGACCATGAGATATGATATTCTCAGTCATCACATGCAGAGGCACAAAGAATAATTGTTAATAATTACTTTTTGTTTATTTAACTTCTTTGTATAAATACTCCTCCAGAATTTTATGAAGCATGCTCAGTGATCAAAAAGTTTAACAGATGCTAAATTAAACACAGTTAAATAGGAGCATTTGCCTTAGGATTTCTTGTACTCTTAAAACATAGTTATGCATTGTGAATATACATGAAAGAATATTCATAGCAGCAATGTCTGCAATAGCCAAAATGTGGAAGGAGCCGAGATGTCCTTCAACAGATGAATGGATAAAGAAGATGTGGTCCATATCTACAATGGAATATGACTCAGCCATCAGAAAGGATGAATACCCAACTTTTGCATCAACATGGATGGGACTGGAGGAGATTATGCTCAGTGAAATAAGTCAAGCAGAGAAAGTCAATTATCATACAGTTTCACTTATTTGTGGAACATAAGGAAGAGTGCAGAGGACCATAGGGGAAGGGAGGGAAAACTGAATGGGAAGAAATCAGAGAGGGAGACAAACCATGAGAGACTCTTGACTCCAGGAAAACAAACCGAAGGTTGTGGAAAGGGAGGTTGGGGGGGGGATGGGGTAACTGGGTGGTGGGCATTAAGGAGGGCACGTGATGTGATGAACACTGGGTGTTATGTGCAAATAATGAATCATTGAACAGTAAAAAAAAAAGAGAGAGAGGAAAAAAAAAAGAAATATAAGTGTACGGCCATTCCCAAATGTATTTGGCCATGGGGACTTTCTTTCTTTCTTTCTATAATTTTGTGGAACACTAGAGGCAACTAATATTCTATAAAATATCCTTTGAGAAATGCTAACCTATTTTATTGTGACAAATAAAATGATATAGGTAAAATGTTATTAACATGCTATTTAAAATGCTATTTAAAGCATTGAATGAGTCACATATAATTCAAGAAAAAATGAATTACAGTGTTTCTCAAAGTGTAGCCATTGATCATCATTGAATTATGTACTCGTTTCAAACTTATTTTCCTATGTCCCACCTCTAGGGTTTGAGGCCTAGAAATCTGAATGTTTTCCAGCTGCTTAATTAATTTAAACATTAAAGTTTTAGAAACATTGGGTTATTTTATACAAGTTCTATGAGGTTCAGAGATTTTATTTTTTTAAAGATTTTATTTATTCATTTGAGACACAGAGATACAGAGAGAGAGAGAAAGAGCGTGAACAGGGAGAGAGGCAGAGGGAGAGGGAGAAGCAGGCTCCCCACTGAGCAGGGAGCCCGACATGGGGCTCGATCCCAGGACCCTGGGATCATGACCCGAGCTGAAGGCAGACACTTAACCATCTGAGCCACCCAGGCGCCCCTGAAGTTCAGAGATTTTAAAATATTTTAAAATACATATATCCCTCACTTTTCAAAAGTTTGGCTTATGCACCTCTCTTTAATGAAAGGTTTATATTAGTATCACCAAGCTGCTTCTCCCAGGAACTATACGCAGCATCTCAGCATCAAGGTGCCAGAGCTCTGAACTGTGTCTGTGAGCATCTGTGCTTTATCTTGATTTATCTTGTGCATCTGTTAGCAAGATGGGTCCTGAGGTATCAGAAAATAGTAGGGTTTTGGGGGGAGGGAGTCTGAGAATGCTCAAAATTTTTTTCATATAAATTAATGGTAATTGCTTCTTTGTTTTATATGATTTCTGCTTATGAAAAGTTTCATGGGAACATTCCACTCTCAGATAGTGGGGAAAACCTGTGTGTGCGTGTGTGTGTGTGCGTGTGTGTGTGTGTGTGTGTGTGTGTGTGTGTGTACACATATATATATTTATCCCGGAGAAAATCAGATTAGGAAGTCTAGTTGTGTCAGAAACTTGCCATGAAGCTCCTCAAAGAAAAAAGCATAACTTGTAAGGAGACCTTGGGTTTGTCTCCTAGAAGCCAAGAAAAATAAAGCCAGACCCTAGCCACAGCTGTAACCCAGGCTATTAATGCTATCAGAAACGTTCAGTCTCTCTTCCTGCTTGAGTCTTACTGCCTCATTTTCTGCCATGGGGATGACTGGGCTATGTGGTATATTTTAGAGTCCCAGGTCATAGAAAAAGATAAACCCAATTCTCATAATTTCAAATCTAAATTATCTGATGCAGACCTCTGACTGGCACATCTTAGGTAAAGTGACTGCACTTCTGGATGAACTGTGTTGAGTTGCATGGAGAACTAATGAAGAAACGTTGTTTGGTGAAATGTGATACCCACCCTTGGTAGCATAAACTGGCCAAGGTTATAATCATATGCTGCTAACATGGCAGCCTCTGTCATGACTCTAAGGATAGAGTATGAGGCAGTTTTCATAAGAATGCAATTTCCATAACTTGAAGGGGATCTGTACAGACCAATGGAAAAGACCAATATGCAAAATAAAAGAGAAAAACTACTCCATCTTCCCCATATCCCTTCCTCATGGTGGCTACTGAGATGGCTTCACAGAATCTCTAGAGCTTTACAAAGCATAGCCTAAAACTTATACAGGGGAAGACAATTGGACTGAGAATCGAAGTTGAGTTTGAGTTCAAAGTATTGTGACTTTGAACAAGTCATTTCAATTTTCTCACGCTCTATAACACAGGGGTAAAAGGACTACCCTTAGGGTTGTGTGTGGATCTGGTGAGATAAAAGTGAGGTTATGGATGTGAACTACTTTAGAAACTGGATATAATTATTGCACTTTTTGGACATAGTTCCAATGCGATCCCTATCAAAATTCCAATGGCATTCTTTAACTGGAATAGAAAAATCCATCCTAAAATGTGTATGGAACCACAAAGGACCCTGAATAGCCAAAGCAATCCTGAGAAAGAAGAACAAACCTGGAGGCATCATACTTCCTGATTTCAAACTCTACTACAAATCTATAGTAATCAAAACAATACGGTATTATATAAACAGACATATAGACTAATAGAACAGAACTGACAGCAAAGAAATAAGCTTACACATATATGGTTAACTATTCTTTGACTAGAGTTCCAAGAATACTCAATGGGGGGAAAGATAGTGTCTTCAATAAATGGTAATGTGCAAACTGTATATCCTTAGCCAAAATAATGAAACTTGACCTCTACCTTATACCCCTCACAAAAATTAATTCAAAATGGATTACAGACTTAAATGTAAGACCTGAAACGATAAAAGTTTTAGAGAAAGTATTGGGAAAATGTTTCTTGACATTAGTCTTGGCATCAATTTTTAAAACATAATACCAAAAGCATGAGCAACAAGCAAAAATCAACAAGTGGGACTACATCAAATTAAAAATCTGCACAGCTAAAGAAACAATCAACAAAATGAAGAAAGAGGCAACCTATATAATAGAAGGAAATATTTACAAAGCACCTATGTGATAAGGGATTAATATCCAAAATATAAGGAACTCATACAACTCAACAGCAAAAATAATAATCCAATAAAAATTGGGCAAAGGATAAGTAAATAATATTTTTAAAAATGGGCAAAGGACTTGAATGGCCATTTTTCCAGTAAAGACATAAAAATTACCAACATGTAAGTGAACAGGTGCTCAACATCACTAATAAGCAGGGAAATGCAATTTAAAACCACAATGAGTTATTGCTTCACACCTGTCAGAATGACTATTCTCAAAAAGACAAGTGCTGGTCAGGATGTAGAGGAGAGGAAATCTTTGTGCACTGTGGTGGGCATGTAAATTGGTGCACCCACTTTAGAAAACAGTATGGAAGTCTTTCAACAAATTCAAACAGAATTACCATATGATCCAGAAATCCCACTTCTGGGTATATATCTGAAGGAAATAAAATCACTATCTCAAAGAGATATCTGCACTCCCATGTTCATTGCAGCATTATCCACAACAGCCATAACATGGAAACAATCTAAGTGTTTGTTGGCAGATGAATGGATAAAGAAGATATTGTATGTATACATATCAAATGGAATATTATTCAGCCATAAAAAAGAAGGAAACCCCGTCATTGTGACAACATGGATGAAACTTTGGGCATTATGCTAAGTGAAATAAGTCAGAAAAAGATGGTATGATCTCACTTATATGTGCAATATAAAAAATATCAAACTCAGAAACAGAGTAGATTGGTGGTTTCCAAGGATTGTGGGATTTGAGAAATGGATAAAGGTGGTCAAAGATGCAAAGTTCCAATTATAAAATGAATACGTTCTGGGGATTTCATGTACAACAAGTTGATCATGTAAATAATACTGTATTATGAGAGAAGGACAAATATCATATGATTTCACTCATATGTGGAATTCAAGAAAACAAATAAAGGAGAGACAAAGAGAGAGAGAGAAAGAGAGAGAGAAACCAAGAATTGGACTCTTAACTACAGAGAACAAACTGATGGTCACCAGAGGGGAGGTGGGTGGGGGATGGGTAAAATGGGTGATGGAGATTAAGGAGTGCACTTGCTGTGATGAGCACCAGGTGTTGTATGGAAATGTTGAATCACTAAATTGTACACCTGAAATTAATATTACACTGTATGCTAACTTGAATTTAAATAAAAACTTAAAAAAACAAAAAAAATAATACTGTATTATATACTTGAAATTTGCTAAGAGAATAAATCTTAAAAGTTCTCATCTCTCTTTCTCTCTTTCTCTCTCTGTCTTACACACACACACACACACACACACACACACACACACACACACACAATGGTAACTATGTGAGGTGATGGTTGTGGTAACAGTATTATAATCATTTCACAGTATATATGTATATCAAATCATCACCTTATACACTGTAAACCTACACAATGTTATATGTCAATTATCAGAATAAAGCTAGAAATAAAAAAAGAAAAAGTTACCTAAACAATAAGGTCAGATGTTTAGCCAGAGAGCTCTCCAGAAACCTTGATGAGATCTTTTAACTGCTCAGTCTGTGGGCTGAAATGTCAATTTCCACTACTCTCAGGAGATAATAGATGACATGAACAGTGGAATGGTAGATTGCTCAAATAGTTAAGGGCTATTTTTTAAGGAATATTTTAAAAAGAAAGGATTTTGCAGTTGCTGTGACGATCTTTTTGATGGGTCAATTTGGCTAAGCTACAGTCCCAAGCTATTCAAACAAACACTAATCTAGGCATTGCTGGGAAGGGATTTTGCAGATATAATTAAAGCCTCTAATCATTTGGCTTTAAGGGAAATTATTCTGGTTTGGGTGGGCCTGACTAGATAATTTGTTAAGGCCTCAAAGGCAGGGCTGAGGCTTCCTGGAGAGTGAAAAAATTGTACCTGTGTCTAGGCCATTGCCCACAATCACATAGGCCCATTCCTTGTCTCGGTGTGTGTGTGGGGGGGGGGGGGGGGGTGTTTTATTTATCTACATATCTTACAAGTTCTTTTTCTGTTGTTGAATCCTGACTGACATGTGCGTGTGTGCATGCCCCCTACACACAAACCCCAAATCCTCCACAAGTTGTCTGCCATTCTCCATACCTCTCTACTGGATTATCTTTGTTAACTTCAACACTCCCCAGTATCTCCTGGGAGCTCCATTTCCTGAATCTCTGATCCTTTCTCATTCCTTCTGATTAGAGTACAGATTTTTCTGTACACATACTTGGTGTTCTAACTTCCTCACTTGCTATTCCTTTTTAAGCCCATTACATTCTGGTTATGGTCTCCTACTAATCCACTGAAACTTCTATTTCCAATTATCTCTGTTTTACCAAATCCAGTAGAATCATTAATTTTAATGTTACTTGATATATCACATAGATATATCACATCATATATATATATCACATCATATATATATCACATCACACTCAGTTTTTGAAGCACCTAATATTCTTTCATTGCTTTAGTGACAATACACTCTTTTTCTTTATTTTTAGCCTACTGCCCTTCGTCCTTCTCAGCATCAAATGTTTCAGTTTCTTCAAAACATTGCATTGGACTCTTCTCTCTCTCTTCTTTTTCTACACTTTCCCTTGGTAATCTCATGACATCTAATGTTGATTACTCCACAATTTATGTCTAAAGTTCTTGGGAGGTAGAGACTTCCATATTTAATTTCCTGGTTGATATCTGCACTTGGAGGTCTCATAGGCATTTTCAAACTTAACATTACCCAAACTGAGTTCTTCCGAATCCTCCCTAATCCCTGCATCCAAGCTGCAATTAGCCTCAGACCAGCCTTCTGTAACATTCTCCCTAGATTTAAGCTTTGCATTATCCAAGCCCATAATAAACATTTACAAAATGTTTACAGTTATTTTACTATAGTTATTTGCACAACCATAAAGCAAGAGGAGGTCCAATGAAGGATAGGGAAGGAAAATTCCTATATCTTAGTATAACTCTCACTTTACCTACAGAGTATTATTTATAGTTACAGAGGAACTTTAAGGAACTTTAAGAGACTTGATAAATCAAACCTCAGTCTGAGAGAATGCCATGTTAGCTCATACATTATGGAAGAATCTGTTAGCTTCCATATTCCTTGCCATCAAAGGAACTCTACAAACACTAATTATGTGTATTGTCATGTTTCCTGTTAGCCATGCGACTGCCTCATGACAAGTGCCAGCAAAGCCCTATAAAGTCCTACAATTTCTACCCATAGAATAATATTCAATCTTACTATCTCTCTAGTTGCCCTCCTCTAATATTGCAGTCCTATCACCACAATCATTCACCTGGACAACAGCAACTGCCTCTCAAATGAATTTCCCAGTACCATTCTTGTCCCATCTAATCAAATCCTCTAAAGAGATAACCTTCACTGAATGCAACTCATACCTTACCACTCACCTTCTTAACATCTTCCAATGGCTTCCTATTGGGCTTTGGACAAAATCTACAATCTTTAGCTTTGCTTATAATACTTCGCTTGGTATGGCCCTTATCTTCTTCACATCCATTCATGTTACTCTTCCCATTTTCAAAAGATTCAGTACAATTCAGTCACATAGGGCTTTTTTTAACTAAAAAACTTCAAATTGCTCAAGTTCTTTCTTCTTTTATATTCACAAATGCCATTCACTGGAACCTAGCATACTCTTTCCCCATATTTTTGCTTAACTAACACAGATTCATATAAACCAGGCCCTCTATCAAGCCATACTCATCCACTTTACTTTTTCTTTTTAGCAATTAAAACAACTCTTATTTATTTGTAAGTCTTTATATCACTAAGCTATAATCTTCATGAGTGTATGGTCTTGTCTATATAGGGTTAATGCTGAAATATAATGAACCAATGACATAATCCCATAAAGTAACCTAAACATTGTCTGTCAGGGACAGCTCTGCTATAAGTGTTTACATTTTGACCTCATTTTATCAGTGCTTGGCATCATACTGGGCTGCTTTGTGAATAGGTTAAGTTTTAAGTAGCATGATGCAGTCCATTTAGTATTTAAAGTGGCTCATCCAGGCTTAGGTGTGGTCACAAGTAGCCTCCCCTATTTACACCATACTTTATACTAATTATTATTTTCTTTCTGTACCAAGATGTGAAAACATTTGAGAAGAACTGCAATAAATCATTTGCACTGAATCAATACTACTGATAAAGGTTTGTGTTTTTTCATACAAACATGCATTGATTCTTTACAAAATATAATTTTTTCTTGCTACTCCCTTGAGACTCTTCAGTTGTTTCCCCAGTTCTCTTGGGATACAATACATATTTAATTCCATGAGGCAGTATAGTGTTTCTCAAACCTGCCTGTGTATCAGAAATCCGTTATGTTTTTAAGGCTTTAAAAATATGGTTTCCTGGAAATTGCCAGTGATTTAGTAAGTTTCTGGTGGTTTTGGGAAAAACAAATGTACTTATTTCCCCTCCTGATGCTGTTTTCCATGTAGAGGGATGTATCATAGTGTAACCCACTCAGCCTTTCTGTACCTCTTCCTTAGTTGCTAATGAGTGAGTCAGGCAGGGGAACTGGGCACGGATAGCCCCTTCTTATCCAGTCTCTCTGGGGAATGAATGGTCTATGGGGAGTACTTAAACTCATCTGCTCTTCTTATATTGTAAGTCTTAAAAGGGCACTCCTTCTTCCCATGGGGAAATCTTCCCTGCCTACCACTATCAGTGACTGGGGAGACAACTCTGCCTACTTCTGGAATTCAGTATTAAGTCTGCTTCTTTTCAGATATAAGCTACATTATCTAATAATAGGTTTGTTAATAACAAAGGTGATATTTTGAAGATTTATTTGTCAGAGAGAGAGAGAAAGAGAGAGAGGGAGAGAGAGCACGAACAGGGAGAGCAGCAGGCAGAGGGAGAGGGAGAAGCAGGCTCCCCATTTAGCAGGGAGCCCAAAGTGAGGCTCATCCCAGGACCCTGGGATCATGACCTGAGCTGAAGGCAGTTGCTTATCCAACTAAGCCACCCAGGCGTCCCAACAAAGGTGATATTTTGGTCTCTATCTGTGGATTCTTTGTCTTGCTTCTTCACTGGCTGAGAATTTGGACAGCACAGAAGGTATTATTTATTTATCCTCTTGAAAAAAAAACACTAAAAGTTAAAGACTTGGAATAGTATTTTTAAAGTAAATTTTCATATCATTAAAATGATCACTGTATTTTGAAATCTTGAATATAATTGGGTTATTTGCCCAGCCGTTCTTTTCTGGGAATTGCCAACTTGACTAATAGAGATGGCCTTCTAGCAAGCATATATTTGTTGTTTGTCATCATACTTTGGGACATAATAGATTGTTGTGGGTGTGGGAGGGGCAGAGAGGAAAAGGGG
>NW_027397153.1:1664069-1984644 GCF_003265705.2 Callorhinus ursinus | reverse complement strand
TTATATTTTCATGGAATGATAAACAATTCTCCATTGATGGAATTTGGAGTACATGAGAAGCATGAAGAGAGATACAAACGTAGAAAGGATGTGGAAGGTCTTGGTCCATGGTTAGTATGGAATTTTTCCTGAATCATATAGGTTTCTTCTGAGAAATGTTTCTCATGAGAGTGGTACTCTTACACTGATGTGTACAAAAATATTTGGAAGACCATGAGACAGGAGGTAGACACTATTTCAGAGACCACTGCAATTGTTCAAGCCTGAGTTCATAAATGGTGGTAGAAAAAGGAAGAGAAGGTCTATTCATAAGATCTTTAGAAGGCAAAAATTGAGGTACTCTGATAAACAAAGTCATACATTCATTTATGCAACAAATATGCCCATTGCATGTTAGATAATCACAAAATATTAGAACTCAAAGGGACCTTAGATTATTTAGTTCAATGACTTCATTACCGACCTGAGCAAAGTGAGGCCCAGAAAAGAAAAGCAATTCCTAAGATAACTAATAAATTAGTGAAGAACTAAACTTAGAATAATCTTCTATTTATTAGTGAAATGGGAGGGGTTTTTTCCCTTATAAAACAGATTCGAATTTATGGCAAGAATATTGCACATTTTAAAATGAGGGAAATTGCATCTTCTACCAGTTAGCTCTAAAGAATTCTGAAACATGTAAATATAAACAACTTTCCCATTTTCTCTTTACTAATTAAAGGGGAAAATCTCCCTACCTCATTAAACTTGTAAAGGACAGCAACTATAGATTTATGAAGGCATTTGGAAGGACATATGCTTGGAGAGTCTATCCAAAGCATAATATGAATAGAAATGAGGGAAAAAAATGAATGACTATCTTATTAGTAAGTATAAAATGCATGCTGCTTAAATCTCACATTCAGATGTCCTTGATCCCAAATTGAAAAGATAAAAATGCTGGCATTTCTCATAATTGTTGTGCAGATGAATTGAGAGCATGCATAAAGCATATATTCCACACCTGGCTTACTTTAGCAACTCAATAAAAGGAACCTATTGTTACTGTTGATGGTTTCATTATTATTATTTGCACATAATCAGGCAAACATTATTCACTATAGAAAATGATTTCTATGATTTCTGGATTTGTTAGCATCTGTGCATCCTTCACATTGATTTAGCTAAAGTTCAGTTCAATTCAGTAGTTACTGATTGCAAACTGTACTAACCACTCTTCTAGGCACTGGAATTAAAAGAAAAATTAGTTCTTGTTTTAAAGTAAGTCATAGTCAATTGGGAAACTTAGTCATATGAAACAGGTTATTTCAATACAAGATATATGTGCAAGGATAGGTACGCCATGGAAGCAGAGGTGATTGTTAATAAACCTGCCTAAGTGGGTAAGAAGGGGCTTTTTTAAGATGAGATGCTACTCATGCCATTATCTTCAGAGATGAACAGACATTACCCAGGCAGAAAGAAATCACAAATAGATGGAATAGCAACAGCAAAAGCATAAAAGCTGATGCAGTATGGTACATTTTAGGAATTGTAAAGGAAAACACTGAAGTGTGGGATAGAATGAATACACACACACACACACACACACACATATCCATTCCATATATATATATATATATTAGATGACATATTATCAAAAAGAAAAGATTATATATAGAGAGATAAAAAAAATCCCAACTTATTCCAGTGTTTTTCTTAATTACAGTATTTATATATATAATATATATAAAATATATAAGTGAATACTAAAAATACTTTTGTACAAAAAAATAAGATAACATTAAGTGAAATGGTGGACAAATTCCTATAAAGATGCAAACTACCAAAACTGAGTACATATGAAATAAAAAATTCGAATAGACCTTTAGTAATATATATGTGTGTACCCTGGCTCCAGAACCACTCTGTGACTATCCATGCCTTGATACTGAAGCCATTGCCACAGCGGGCATGCCTCTACACCCTAGAGCTGTGGTGACTTCCATGCCTACTCTCCAGACCCTGACTCCATGGCCACTCCACAAGCACCTGAGCCTAGGATGCCTGAGTTATTGCCACAGTGGTATCACCCATAACCCAACCTTGGAGCCACTGCTGCTCCATGAACACCTGCATTCTGAACCCTGGCTCTGCAGCCACTCAATTATTGCCTGTGCCTTGCACACCATTAGCAATGCTACGGTGAGGGGATGAGTCCCAGGCACTGACACGACTGTTACCTTGAACTCCAGAGCCACAATCCCTCCATGTGTGCCCATGCTCTAGATCCTGAGGTTCCATGGCCCCTCCAAGGGCACCTGTACATCAGACACTGGTGCCACTTTCACCAAAAGGGCACCACAAATTGGAGAGGGTGCCAAGAGAAATCCTTGCAGCCACAACATCCCCTATCGGAGAAAAAGAGAATAGGAGGACCCTAGCAGCCTTTGCTACTGAAGATTACAACAGCCCAAACTGCCTCTGGGGACACCCACAGCCTTGGTAGCTGAGAACCCCTGCAATTTTCATGATGCTGATATCAGCTGACAGAGCTGTGTGGAAACTACAATGTTGCACCCCTCCCTAGAGCAAGAACAAGCACATACCATCAAGTGGCCCCTCAAATCCACCCATATATGAAGATTTTCTTCACAAAAACCAGTCAGTAAAGTCTGTTAAAATGCCCACACTTTCCCAAACAATTGACTGATTCAATACAATCTCTATCAAAATTCCAATAACATTTTCACAAAAAATAGAAGAATCAATCCTAAAATTCATATGGAATTACAAAAGACCCTAAATAGCCAGAGCAACTTTGTGCAAGAAAACAAAGCTGGAGGCATCATACTTCCTGATTTCCAAATACATTGTAAAACTATAGCATCAAAACAGTATGGTAACAGGGAGGAGGAGCAAGATGGCAGAGGAGTAGGAGATCTGGATTTCATCTGGTCCCAGGAATTCAGCTGGATAGTTATCAAACCATTCAGAACACTTACAAACTCAACAGGAGATCAAAGAAAAATATAGCAACAACTCTCTGAACAGAAAAGTGACCACTTTCTGGAAGGTAGGACATGGGGAGAAGTGAATCCGAGGCGATATTCAGGAAGATAGGCCACGGGGGAGGAGCCACCGGTAAGTGATAGAACCAAGGAGCCCCAAATCATAACTTCTAGAAGCCGGCTCCGCTGAGGGACGTTGCTCCAGTGGCTAAGCAGGGGGTGGAACCCTCGCGGGACAGTGTGGTCTCAGGACCCTCGGGGTCACAGAAAGACCAGGGGTGCCTAAGTGCGGCAGAGCTCCCAGGTATCGGAGCGGGGAAGCTGGCTGCAGAGACGGAGCCGAGGCGTGGGCTCTCAGCTCGGGGTGGCCATAAACTGTGATCGGTGACAGTTGGGCCACTGCTCCTCCAGCAGGGACCCAACAAGCGGCAGATCCGGGGAGACTCCCCTTCCTCCCCCGGGAGGAGCGGTGCGGGAGCTCACCGCAGGGATCTGCTGGGTTTGGAGACTCCACACGGGGTCGGGTGCCAGAGATAGAAACGCTCGTTCACAGGCCGGGTGAGCACAGAGTGCGGTCAGAGACCGGGGAGACGGGAGTGACTGACTGCTTTTCTCTGGGGGCGCACTGAGGAGCGGGGCCCCGAGTTCTCGGCTCCTTCGGGTGGAGATCGGGAGGCCGCCATTTTCACTCTCGTCCTCCAAAGCTGTACTGAGAGCTTGCAGGGAACAAAAGCTCCTGAGAGCAAACCCGAGCAGCTTGCTTAGCCCGGACCAACAAGGGCGGGGCAATTCCGCCTCCAGCAAAGACATTTGGGAACCACGGCAACAGGCCCCTCCCCCAGAAGATCAGCAAGAACAGCCAGCCAAGACCAAGTTTACTGATCAGTGGGAATGGCAAAACCCCAATGCTAGGGGAATACAACACAAAGAATTCAGGGCTTTTTCCCCTCATTATTCTTTAGCCTTTCAAAGTTAATTTTTTAAATTTTATTTTTTCTTTTTCTGTTTTTTTAGTTGAATTTTTCTTCTTTCCTTTTTCAACCAACATCTTATCAATTCCTTTATTAAAAATCATTTTTGATTTTCATTTTTAGAGTCATATTCTATCCCTTCATTGTAGTTAACCTTATTTTATATATCTATATCTATCTATCTATCTATATATAAACTTTTCTCTATTTAAAATTTTGGGATACAGTGTGTTTAACAGACCAAAATATACCCGAACTCTCTAGTGTACGGCTTTGTTCTAGTCTCCCACCATATCACATTCTTTTTGTTTTGTTTTGTTTTTCATTCTTTTTTCAACCAACTTCTCAATAATTCCTTTTTTAAAATCGTTTTTAATTTTCATCTTTACAGTTATTTTCACCAGCCTGATCATATTCTTTTTTGCTTTTCTTTTCCCTTTCTTTTTCCCCCAGTTTCAGGTCTCTTCTGATTTGTATAGTGGATACCTTTCTGGGGTCGTTGTTAACCTGTTAGCATTTTTTAAAATCATTTTGTTCTCTCATTCATCTATTCTCCTCTGGACAAAATGACAAGATGGAAACTCACCTCAAAAGAAAAAAAAAAAAAAAGAAAAAGAGGCAGTACTGACTGCCAGGGACCTAATCAATATGGACATTAGTACGATGTCAGAAGTAGAGTTCAGAATGACAATTGTAAAGATACTAGCTGGGCTTGAAAAAGACATAGAAGATACTACAGAATCCCTTTCTGGAGAAATAAAAGAACTCAAATCTAACCAAGTCGAAATCAAGAAGGCAATTAATGAGGTGCAATCAAAAAGAGGCTCTAACTGCTAGGATAAATGAGGCAGAAGAGAGAATTAGTGATATAGAAGACCAAATGATGAAAAATAAAGAAGCTGAGAAAAAGAGAGATAAACAACTACTGGATCACGAGGGCAGAATTCAAGAGATAAGTGATACCATAAAGCAGAACAACATTAGAATAATTGGGATCCCAGAAGAAGAAGAGAGAGAGGGGCAGCAAATTATAGCAGAGAACTTCCCTAATTTAGGGAAGGAAACAGACATGAAAATCCAGGAGGCATAGAGAACCCCCCTCAAAATCAATAAAAATAGATCAACACCCTGACACCTAATACTAAAACTCACAAGTCTCAGAGAAAAAGAGAAAATCCGGAAAGCAGCTCCGGACAAGAGGTGTTAACCTACAATGGTAGAAACCTTAGATTGGCAGCAGACATATCCACAGAGACCTGGCAGTCAAGGAAGGACTGCCAGCTAGTCTGTCATTGAAAATAGAAGGAGAGATAAAAAGCTTCCAGGACAAACAAAAGCTAAAATAATTTTCAAACACCAAACCAGCCCCACAAGAAATATTGAAAGGAGCCTTCTAAGCAAAGAGAGAGCCTAAAAGTAACATAGACCAGAAAGGAACAGAGACAGTATACAATAAGAGTCACCTTAGAGGCAATAAAATGGCATTAAATTCATATCTTTTGATAGTTACCCTGAATGTAAATAGGCTAAATGCCCCAATCAAAAGACACAGGGTATCAGATTAGATTAAAAAAAACAAGACCTATCGATATGCTATCTGCAAGAGACACATTTTAGACCCAAAGACACCTCCAGGTTTAAAGTGAGGGAGTGGAAAACCATTTACCATGCTAATGGACATCAAAAGAAAGCTGGGGTGGCAATACTTATATCAGATAATTAGTTTTTTTTAAGATTTTATTTATTTATTTGACAGAGAGATACACAGTGAGAGAGGGAACACACACAGGGGGAGTGGGAGAGGGAGAAGCAGACTCCCCGCTGAGCAGGGAGCCCAATGCCAGGCTCGATCCCAGGACCCTGGGACCATGATGCTTAATGAGTGAGCCACCCAGGCACCCCTGGACAAATTAAATTTTAAATCAAAGACTGTAATAAGAGATGAGAAAGGACACTACATCATACTTAAAGGGGTCTATCCAACAAGATGATCTAACAATTTTAAATATCTATGCCCCTAACCTGGAAGAAATGGGTGCATTCCTAGAGATGTATCAACTACCAAAATTGAACCAGGAAGAAATAGAAAACCTGAACAGACCTATAACCACTAAGGAAATTGAAGCAATCAGCAAAAATCTCCCAACAAACAAGAGCCCAGGCCCAGATGGCTTCCCAGGGAATTCTACCAAACATTTAAAGAAGAATTAATACCTATTCTTCTGAGGCTGTTTCAAAGAATAGAAATGGAAGGAAAATTTCCAAACTCATTTTTTGAGGCCAGCATTACCTTGATCCTAAACGAGACAAAGACGCTATCAAAAAGGAGAATTACAGACCAAAATCCCTGAGGAACATGGATGCAAAAACTGTCACCAAAATACTAGCCAATAGGATCCAACAGTACATTAAAAGGCTTATTCACCATGACCAAGTGGAATTTATTCCTGGGCTGCAAGGCTGGTACAACATCTGCAAATCAATCAGTGTGATACAATACATTAATAAAAGAAAGAAGAAGAACAATGTGATCCTTTCAATAGATGTGAAAAAGCATTTGACAAAGTACAGCATCCTTTCTTGATTAAAACTCTTCACAGCGTAGGGATAAAGGGTACATACTTCAATATCATAAAAGCCATCTATGAAAAACCCACAGCAAATGTCATTCTCAATGGGGAAAACCTCAGACCTTTTCCTTTAAGGTCAGGAACGTGGCAGGGATGTCCACTATCACCACTGCTGTTCAACATAGTACTAGAAGTCCTAGCCTCAGCAATCAGACAACAAAAAGAAATAAAAGGTATCCAAATCAGCAAAGAAGCAGTGAAACTTTCACTTTTTAGAGATATGATACTTTATGTGGAAAACCCAAAAGACTCCACCCCAAAACTGCTAGAACTCATACAGGAATTCAGTAAAGTGGCAGGATATAAAATCAATGCACAGAAATCAGTGGCATTTCCATATATCACCAACAAGACAGAAGAAAGAGAAATTAAGGAGTCAATCCCATTTACAACTGCACCCAAAACCATAAGATACCTAGGAATAAATGTAACCAAAGAGGCAAAGGATCTGTACTCTGAAAACTATAGAATACTCATGAAAGAAATTGAGGAGGACACAAAGAAATGGGAAAATGTTCCAGGCTCATGGATTGGAAGAACAAATATTGTGAAAATGTCTATGTTACCTATCACAATCTACACATTTAATGCAACCCCTATCAAAATACCATCCACTTTTTTCAAAGAAATGGAACAAATGATCCTAAAATTTGAATGGAACCAGAAAAGACCCCAAATAGCCAGAGGAATATTGAAAAAGAAAGGCAAAGCTGATGGCATCACAATTCTGGACTTCAAGCTCTATTACAAAGCTGTAACCATCAGGAGAATATGGTAGTGGCACAAAAACAGACACGTAGATCAATGGAACAGAATAGAGAACCCAGAAATGGACCCTCAACTCTATGGTCAACTCATCTTTGACAAAGCAGGAAAGAATGTCCGATGGAAAAAAGACAGTCTCTTCAACAAATGGTGTTGGGAAAATTGGACAGCCACATGCAGAAGAATGAAACTGGACCATTTCCTTACACCACACACAAAAATGGACAAAAAAAATGTATGAAAGACCTCAATGTGAGACAGGAATCCATTAAAATCCTTGAGGAGAACAAAGGCAGCAACCTCTTCAACCTCAGCTGCAGCAACTTGTTCTTAGAAACATAGCCAAAGGCAAGGGAAGCAAGGGCAAAAATGAACTATTGGGACTTCATCAAGATAAAAACTTTTGCACAGCAAACAAAACAGTCAACAAAACCAAAAGACAACCGACAGAATGGGAGAAGATATTTGCTAATGACATATCAGATAAAGGGCTAATATCCAAAATCTATAAAGAACTTATCAAACTCAACACCCAAAAAACAACTAATCCAATCAAGAAATGGGCAGAAGACATGAACAGACATTTCTGCAAAGAAGACCTCCAAATGGCCAACAGACACATGAAAAAGTGCTCAACATTGGGAAAATCCAAATCACAACCTCAATGAGATACCACCTCACACCAGTCAGAATGGCTAAAATTGACAAGTCAGGAAATGAAAGATTTTGGCGAGGATGTGGAGAAAGGGGAACCCTCCTACACTGTTGGTGGGAATACAAACTGATGCAGCCACTCTGGAAAATAGTACGGAGGTTCCTCAAAAAGTTGAAAATAGAGCTACCCTATGACCCGGCAATTGCACTACTGGGTATTTACCCCAAAGATACAAATGTAGTGATCCGAAGGGGTACGTGCACCCCAATGTTTATAGCAGCAATATTCACAATAGCCAAACTATGGAAAGAGCCTAGATGTCCAACAGATGAATGGATAAAGAAATGTGGTATTGGGATATTATGGAATATTATCCAGCCATCAAAAAAATGAAATCTTGCCATTTGCAACAACGTGAATGGAATTAGAGGGTATTAAGCTAAGCAAAATAAGCCAATCAGAGAAAGACAAGGATCATATAATCTCACCGATATGAGGAATTTGAGAAACAAGACAGAGGATCATAGGGGAAGGGAGGAAAAAATGAAACAAGATGAAACCAGAGAGGGAGACAAACCATAAGAGACTCTTAATCTCAGGAAACAAGCTAAGGGTTGCTGGAGTGGAGGGGGGTGGGAGGGATGTGGTGACTGGGTGATGGACATTGCGGAGGGTATGTGCTATGGTGAGCACTGTGATTTGTGTAAGACTGATGAATCACAGACCTGTACCCCTGAAACAAATAATAAATTATATGTTAATAAAAAATTAAAAACAAAACAAAAAACAGTATGGTAACAGGCTCATAGATCAGTGGAACAGAATAGAGGGCCCAGAAATCAACCCATGCAAATATATTCAACTGATTTTTGACAAAGTCACCAAGAATAAACATTGAGGAAAGTAAAGTCTCTTCAAAAAACAGTGTTGGGAAACTGTATGTCCCCATACAAAACAATGAGATTGGACCTATATCTTATACCATACAGAAAAATCAACTGAAAATGGATTAAATGCTTAAATGTAAGACCTAAAGCCATAAAATCCCTGTAAGAAAATAGGGAAAAACCTTCTTGTCTTTGGTCCTGGCAATGATTTTTTGGATATGACAACAAAAGCACAGGCAAGAAAAGCTAATATAAACAAGTAGAACTACGTTATACTAATATGTTTCTACAAAACAAAGGAAATAATGGGAGAAAATATTTGCACACCATATAACCAATAATCAGTTAATATTCAAAATATTAAGGAATTTAATAATAATCAATGGCAAAACCAACACAAATAATCTGATTTAAAAATGGAAAAGGATGTGAACAGACATTTTTCTAAAGAAGACATACAAATGATCAACAAGTACTTGAATGTATACTCAACATCACTAATCGATAGGGAAATGCAAATCAAAACAACAAATGGGTATCACCTCACACCTGTCAGGATGGCTATTATTGAGAGGGAGAGGGAGAGAGAGAGAGAGAGAGAGAGAGAGAGAGAGAGAGATAACAAGTGTTGCTAAGGATGTGCAGAAAAGGGAACCCTTGTACACATTTGATGGGATGTCAATTTTTCCCAGCCATTATGGAAAACAGTATGGAGATTCCCCCCAAAATTAAAAGTAGAACCACCATATGATCCACCTTCACACTTCTGGGTTTATATCCAAAGGAAATGAAATCAGTATCTCAAAGAGATCCCTGCACTACCGTGTTCATAGCAGTATCATTCACTGTAGCCAAGATATGGACACAACCTAAGAGTTCAACAATGGATGAATGGATAAAGAAGTCATAGCGCACATATACAGTGGAATATTATTCAGCCTTAAAAAAGGAAGGAAATTCTGCCATTTGTGACAACATGGATGAACTTGGGAGATATGGAAAGACAAATACTGTATGACCTAACTTATATTTTGAATATTAAAAAAAAATTGAACTCATAGAAGCAGAATAGAATGGTGGCTGCTAGGTGCTGGAGGGTGGAGGAGAAGAGGAGATATTAGTCAAAGGTACAAACTTTCGATTATAACGTGAATAAGTTCTGGAGACCTAATGTATAGTATAATGACTCTAGTTAATAATAACGTGTTGTATACTTGAAATTTGCTAAGACAATAAATCTCAAGTGTTTTTGCCACAATTAAGTAACTATGTAAGATGATGGATTTGTTAATTCACTTGATTATAGTAATTATTTCACAATGTATTTATGTACTAAAACATCACATTATATGTATATATATACCTTAAATATATACAATTTTTGTCAATCATTCTTCAATAAAACTAGACAAAAATGCTAATTATTGGTAAGAATAATGACATTTGTGGCATTTTAACTTACTCTGGTTCCTTCCTCTGCTCTCTGTACCAGCAGTAGCCATGGAAATAACAGAGCACTTTCCAGGTTTTGGTATCCAGTACTGGAAGGAGCAGAACAGATCTCATTCATAATAATTATATTTAATTATTTGTTCTGACCTGTCTGGTGATTCCTTGGAAGATCTACTCAAAAGGCTTGTCTTTATTTCACCTACCTGGGAATTGGCCTACTGCTTTTTTTTCTCTTGGAGGTGAACAATCTTTATGTTAGGTTTATCATTAGAGAATATAATCTCAAAATTTGTAGTACTCTTCTCTCATAAGAAAAAAAAAATAAAGTTAATGTAATGGCCTACTGCTTTTAAAGCTACTTCCCAGAACATATTTGTTGTATACATTTACAGGCTAACATTTTAGGTTGCTTCTGCCTGAGGTGATAGATAATATTTGGGGCAATCAATACAGTAGCAATATACCTTGGGAGGAAAGGGCAGGGAATGAGATGTTCCCAAGGGCTTTGAAAACTTCAAAGATAGTCCTGGGAATCTAGAAAACCACATGCTCAGAACTGCACATATTCAGGAAAGACCTGAGAAGGCCCAATGCTTTCCCAGAAGGAAGTGAGATTACATATTAAATGTGCCTAAAGAAAACCACTGTAAAAAAAAAAAGAAAGAAAAAGAAAACCACTGTATACCACAAATGATATAATTGGCAAAACTATCCTTTAAAAACGAAGAAGAGAGGCGCCTGGGTGGCTCAGTGGTTAAGCGTCTGCCTTCGGCTCAGGTCATGATCCCAGGGTCCTGGGATCCAGCCCCGCATCAGGCTCCCTGCTCCGTGGGAAGCCTGCTTCTCCCTCTCCCACTCCCCCTGCTTGTGTTTCCTCTCTCGCTGTCTCTCTCTCTCTGTCAAATAAATAAATAAAAAATACAATCTTAAAAAAAAGGAGAAATTAAGACACTGCTAGATTAATAAAACACACACACACACACACACACATACACATTTGTCATTATCAGATCTGCCTACAACAAATATTAAAAGCAGTCCTTCAACCTAAAATGAGAGGACACTTCACAATAACTTGATTCTACATAAGGAAATAAAGAACACCAGGAAAGGTAACTATTTGGGTAAATATATTTTTTAAAAATAAACTATTTTTGAAACCATGAGTTAATGAGGTTCAAATTAGCAGAAAATTTAAAGCTTGTTTTTCAGAAAACTCTTTCTCCTTAATCAGCTATTGTGTCTTTTCAGACCTCACTAACAAAACCACTAGCTGTCTCTTCAAAAGCCTGGATTCCAGGTCAGTTGATATGGTTCTAGCCTATGAACAAGCAAGGCCTTGTATTCCTTACCCAAGATAACAGGCTAAGACCCAATCCAGGTTATACCGACTCTCAGAAAATGCCCATAGAGCTTTCTTCTCTTAAAATAACCTCCTGACATCAGGGGCTGAATTTTGCCTCCTTCTGTTGTCAGGCCTCCACCAGAAAATGAAGAGGTGATGTATGTTGCATATATGTTTGCTCAGTGTGCATGCTCCAACTTTCCTCATGAATAGTCATAAGCTTCCTTGCCCTTTTCATCAATACGTATGTAATCTCAACCCCTAGGATTATAAAACAAAAACTTGTTCTCTCCCCCATTCGGGAAGGCAGATTTGAGGCTTGCACTCCAATCTCCTCCTTTGGCTGCCTCTCAAGTAAACCCGTTCCTTGATGCATACCTGATGTCTCAGTGATTGGCTTTGCTGTGCATCAGACAGATGGACTTGGGTTCTGTTACATTTTTTTCTTTGTCAATCCTCTTTTACTGTTTGATTTAAAAGAAAAATTTACATGAGCCAATAATTATAAATCTAAATTCTTGGGTATACCATGTATAAAGATGCAATCTGTGATAATAACAGCATAATGACAGGGTGGAGAATGGTTACATAAGAGCAGACATTTGTATACTATTGAAGGTAAGTTGGTATTAATATGTTCTAGGTTGTTACACATTTAAGATGTTATTTGTAATCTCCCACGTAACCACTAAATAAATAACTCGAAGTATAGTAAAAGAAGGAACAAGTTAATTGAAACAATACACAAGAAAATATTGATTTAATAAAAGAAATTACACAGTAATAGAGGAATGGAAGAACAAAAAAGGAAATAGACATATAGAAAACAAAGAGCAAAATGGCAGAAGTAAATTTGTCCTTATTGTCAATTGCTTTAAATGCAAATAGATTAAACTCTCCATTTAAAAGGGAGAGATTCAAGTAACAGATTAGAAAACATGATCCAACTCTATGTCATCCATAAGAGACTCACTTTAGATCCAAAAACACAAATAGATTGAAAATGAGAGGATAGGAGGAGACATTCAATGCAAATAATAATCTAAAGAAAGCTGGAATGGCTATACTAATATCAGATAAAATAGATAAAATAGACTTTAAGTCAAAAATTGTTATAAGAGATAAAGAAGGATATTACATATTTATAAACATGTTAATCCACCAAAAAGATATAATAATTATTGACATGTATACCCCTAATTACAGATTCCCAAAATATATGTAGCAAAACTGGCAGAATTGAATGGAAAAACAGACATTCTCCAATAAAAATTCATAAAATAATAGATAGAAAATCTAAACAGACTATCAGCAAGGGAATACGAGTTTGAACAACATTATACACCAAACAGTACTAATGGATATCTATAGAAGACTCCATCCAACAACAGAATATACATTTTTCTCAAGTTCACATGGCACATTTCCAGGATAGACCATATATGTTAGACGACAAATCAGGTCTAAATAAATTTTAAAAGATTGAAATCATACAAAGTGAAGTGTCTTCTCCAGGCACAATGGAATGAAAATATACAAACTGGAAAAGTTAAAAATGTGTGGGAATTAACACAGTCTTAAACAGCCAAGAGGTCAAAGAAATGATCATAAGGGAAAGTAGGAAATACTTTGAAGAAAACAAAAACAATACCGCATAGCAAAATATGTGGGATATACTGAAGGCACTGCTTACAGGGAAATGTATAGCTGTGAAAGACTACACTAAAATTAAGAAAGATCACATTAATTACCCAACATTACACCTTAAGGAACTCAAAAAGAAGAGGAGACTGTCCTAAACAATCAGAAGAAAGGAAATAGTAAAGATTATAGCAGAGATAAAGGAAAGAAGAGAAAAACAATAAAATTAATGAAAACAGAAGTTGGTTCTTTGAAAAAAATCAACAAAATTGACAAATCTTTAGCTAGAATTATTCAGAATAAAAGAAGACTCAAATTACTAAAATCAGAAAGGAAAGAGGGGTGATTACTACAGATCTTACTAAAATAAAATGGATTATAAAGTAATACTATGAACAGTTGTACACCAACAAATTATTTAACCTAGTTTAAAATAGGCAAATTACTAAAAACACAAAATATGAAAACTGACTCAAGAGAAAGTAAAACAAGTCCAAAGAGACCTATAACAAGTATAGATAAACCTCTCAGCAAATAAATCCCAGGAATAGAAGGCTTCACTGGGTAAATTCCACCAAACAATTAAAGAATAAATACCAATCCTTCTCAAACTCTTACAAAGAATGTAAGATGAGAAAGCACTTCCTAATTCACTCTGTGAGGCTATCAATACTTTGATACCCAGACCAGGAAAAGAAAATTGAGACAGATAACCCTTATTAATATAAATGAAAAATCCTCAACAAAATATTAGCATACCAAATCCATCAGCACATTAAAATGCAACATGACTAACTGGGATTTATCCCAGGAATGCAATGGTGGCTCAACATATGAAAATCAACCAAAGTCATACAGCACATTAACAGAATCAAGGAAAAAAATCACACAAATGATCATTTCAAATGATACAGAAAAACAGCCCTTGACAAAATCCAATAACCTTTGTGATAAAAAACAAAACAGCACTCTGCATGTTAGGAATAGACGTGAACTTCCTCAGACATGGCAAAAAATACATGAAAAATCCATAGCTAACATTATATCTACAACTACACTTGGGTACTGAAATGAGCAACAATATTCCTGATTATGGGGACAAATAAAGTTCTATGATAAGTAAAATAAAATGAGAAAACTTATATTTTACCTTACTTGGCATCTCCTCTTTACAGTCATTTCAGTTCTTCTTAGGCTTCTAACAAATGATTGAGTACTGCTGGGTATTAATGCAGGCCCATTCCTGTGGAAGGTGAGATTCTTCTAGCAAATAACTTTGACTTGAGGATTTCCCATCAACCTGGCCAAATCTTTCCTAGAAATGTACTGCATGCAGCATGAAAGGCTTCCTACCCACTTTTTGTTTCTTCTCCTTCCATGTCTCCTTTATATAAGTCGTACCTGCTTTGTCATCTGAAGCACACCCGCTGACACCTGATTATTTTCCTCACTGGCTTTCCTGCACATCTAAACACGCCTTGGTGTCTACTTCTTCGGGGACCTGAACTAATATACTCTGTGTGCTCCAATTATGCATCTCTCTATTATACAGACTTCTATTATGGCATTTATCATACAGCACTCTAATGATGATTTCTTTATCCTCACTCTTGGTATGCTGCAATCTCAGTAAAAGAGCTACTGTATTTTACTCATCTTCCTAATCCTCAAGACCTAGCATACTGCCTATAATTACAGCCCATATTCATCTTTTTCCATCTTCATATACCTAAAGGTTATATTTCAGTAACAGTGGTCTACTGGCTGTGAATAAAGGTGGAATACAGGGACACATGGTACAAATGGTTTACAGGTGTCTGAAGATACCAGTGAGGTTAGGATCTGAGGCAGCTGCATCTCTTGGGCTGATTAAATACCCCTAAGCTGCCTTTCCATTTATCCCAGGGGGGCTAAGGGGAAAAATACTATCTTTCTACTGGTGCCATGATATGAAATAGTTTGGGAACCACTGGTATAGAACATACCAGAGTCTTCCTGTCAGGGGGCACTTCTGAAATTTGAAAAAAAAAATAAGTTGTAGATGTTGATGTGTCCATACCTTTCCACAACGGGAATCACTGGCTTTGTACATTGTAGTTGTTCATTAACCAGTTAATGAATTAAATATGAGTTTCACGCAGTGCAAAAATTTTTAAAATTGCAATAAATAAATAGATATAAGCACACAGTGGGCTTAATAAGCATTTACTAAACTGTAAACTAAAACTGGAAAGTAGAAAATATTAGGATGAAAATGAGCTTCCCACTTTCAGATGAACTTCATAACTTTTTCAAATTATCAATTAATTGGCCCTGCCTTTAGAGAGATTTTCTGCTAAAGGGGGCTATTTCCACAAAGATCAAAGTTCTGAATAAGGTCTTAATGCAAACTGAAGAAAAAATAAAATTGCCTGAAGAAATTTATATGTATGAATAATCCATAATAATGAATTGGCAAATAGGATTCCTGGATGAAAACATGACTTTAGAAATTATTAGGCTCCTTATTTAATTTTCAAAATGTTAAACCTGATTTCCGGATAGAATCATGAAGCATTGAAGCTTGAAGGGGCCTTGAGAGATCTAGTTCCACCCTCTCGTTTTATAGAGAAAGGAACAGGGACTTTGAGAAGTGGTTGGGCAAGGCCATACACTGAAATGGTGCCATAGTCAAAAGTAGAACACAAATATTCTGGATCTTAGTCCAGGGTTTTGGTATGTCCTCTCAGCATTATTGTTCTAGAAAACACTCATATTTAGGATGACTGATAAGATGTCTCACACAGAAGTTGTCTGACTGTCAGGAAACCAAACTGGGGAAAAGCAGAGATTAAATTAAAAGAGCATATGTGGGGCGCCTGGGTGGCTCAGATGGTTAAGCGTCTGCCTTCGGCTCAGGTCATGATCCCAGAGTCCTGGGATCGAGTCCCGCATCGGGCTCCTTGCTCCTTGGGAGCCTGCTTCTCCCTCTGCCTCTCTCTCGCTCTCTCTCTCTGTGTGTCTCTCATGAATAAATAAATAAAATCTTTAAAAAAAAAAAAAAAGAGCATATGTGGAGGAACCAGATTGTGAGGAAGGAGGAAAAGGAGGCTTTGGTTCTAACCCTTACATTTTGACCCAAGAACTATATACTAGTATCTTCTTTCAGAATGCAGACTTACAGGTAGTTATCAATTATCTCTTTTTTCATTAAGGCATACTTTACATACAATAAAACTCACATTTTTTTATGCATTATTGTGAGTTTGCACAAATGCACATAGTCATTTAAGTATGGCCACGTTCAAAGGATAAAAGAGTTCCATTACCTCAAAAAATGTCCCATTCCCGTTGATAATAAACATCTTCTCCCACCTCCATGCCCTGGAAGCCACTGACTTCTTTTCTGTCCCTATACTTTTGTGTCTGTAAAACTGTCTCATTTTGGATCTGATTCCTTTGACTTGGCTAATGCCATTCAGATCCACCCATGTACTCTTGGGTACCAGTAATTAATTTGTTTTCATGGCTCAGTAGATTCCAATGTACAAATGTATCAAAACCTGTATATCCATTCCCCAGGTTAGGAACATTTGGGTTATTTAGAGTTTTTTATTATGAATGAGGCTAGGAACATCCATGTGTAAGTCTTTGATTTGCAAATGTTTTCATTTTTCTTTGGTAAATACCTAGAAGTAGAATGCTTGGTACATATGGAAAGTATACATTTCACTAAACAAGAAACTGGCAAACTGATGGCCTTCTGAGAACAATCTGTTTTCCTACTAGATGCAAAAGATAATCATGAAGGTAAAAATAGCTCTTTTCTAACAACGACTCCTTCAAAAAAGCCAACATTACAAGAGGGGCAACATTACTGCAGGCTGAATGAAAAACTGAATCAAAATCTGCCAATTCAGGTCAAGAGACCCTCGAGCACTAAACCACTGCAGATGGAGCTAGTAACTATATAGGAAGGGCCAGATGCCTCAGAACTTATCTATTGTATTTCCAGAAGCTTTAAATGGCCAACCATGTAGAGACTCAGTATTACAACAGAATACATAAATGATGGTGAATAAAATAAAATCAACAAGTTGTGAAGTTCTCTGATGGTGAGAAGGAGAGAAAGAAGGGGACAAATAGGTGTATGAATGGAGTCCTGCAGGGTTGAGGACCGCATCAGCAGGTCCACAGTTAGCTAGACAAATTTCCTCCGAAGCACTAACACATAGGCAAGGTTGTGGTGATTCCATGTGTGTTTGGGGTAGGGGGTGATGTTAGGGTCTAACCTGCCAGAACCCAGATGGAAAGAATGTTTGAGGTGTGGAAGGTGACAATAACATTCCCCCGAAAGAAGCAGACGAAGCAATTACCCACGTGACCTACTTCATAGTGATATTCGTTGCACCTCACAGAATGCTGTAAGCATCTAAAGACCCTCTGGAGAACCAAAAAACGCACCCTTTCAAAAGTCACTGAGGACTGAAATAGTGGTGTTTGAGAGGCACAAACCCAGCACCGATTAAACTACAGTGGCCTCCCAAGGGTGAGGTGTGGGAGCGAGCCTCCCCAGTTCAGCAATAAAGTGGAGAAGTTTCTTCAGAGATTATTTTGTTTTAGGCCCCAAAATTTTTATTTACCTACCTTCCTGCTCTCTTGTAACATTATAAACATTAATTAAACATTATAAACCAAATTAATCTTTTTGATCCAGGGTTGTGATAGGAACCATCATGTTACAAAGAGGTGGTAGATCTATGCCTGCTTTTAATGATTCTCTGGCCTCTCTCAACCTCTGGCTGTCACTTCTCTTATCCTTTTTTGGCTGTCCCTTAACAGTATATTCTAACCTCTGTAAAATAGAAATTGAAAGTACTAACCTCATTGTTCTGTGAAACCTCTTAAACAAGAGAATGCCCAGCACTAAGGCGGGCTTTCAGGGCATCAAACTCCCAAAAGTTCCTCCCTGTTCTTTGATATAGTTCATTTTCATCTGTCATGGGCTGAGGAAGCAGTGAACCAGTAAACTAAGAACAAGAGTACAAGGTCCACAGGCCAGGTGAGGGCCTAGATGGTAAAGCGCATGCACTTTGTGACCACCATTGTTGACTTCCAATTCGAGTAAGGACTGACTGAGGGAGCAGTTCCAAAACCCCTGAGCTCATGGCTCCCTGTCGGTATCTCCTGTGTACTTCTATCATGACCAGGGCTTGAGAAGGGGCTTCTCAATTCCCTCTGCCACACTTAGAACAGTATGAGGGATGCACCAGAGGCCAAAGACGGGGTGACTAGCTCTGGGGAGTAAGTGGGGGGGCATTAACAAAACTATCTCAAAGTTGGTGCCATTTGCTCTTGGGGAAGAGAGGTGGAACCCCAGCAAGGCCAGCAGTTATAAGGCAAACAATAGGCCTAGTTCTCAGTAGCGGTAATGATCAGGCTTGAAGGGGCCATCACGGGACAAGCCCAGGTACTGGGCCTGCTTCTCAGTCAGTTTGGTCAGCTTCATTCAGCTTACCCAGGTGGGCTTCAGCCACTGCTTCATCCAGCTTCTTCAGAGATTTTTAAGAGAAGAATAAAACAGTGTAAAAATTAGTCTTGCTTTTATTATACTATATTATTTCTATACAATGTCAGTGTGTAAATAATGTTTACCCTAATAATCTTTAGTTGGTATACATTCTAAAAGATTGCTATGTTTAACATTAAATTTTTATTATATATATCACATAGTTTTATATATATTTACATGAAATTATATATACACATATAATTATTATATATCACAGATACATAAAATTTTTTATATATACATTAAATTATGTGTGTATTTAAGATTCAAATTAGTATATTTTTGTATTTATCTTTAGTCATTGTACAAGGTTGTTTTTTATTTATTTGAGAGAGAGCAGGAGCAGTGGGGAGGGGCAGAGGGAGAGGGAGAAGCAGACTTCCTGCTGAGCAGGGAGCCCCAATGCATGGGGCTTGATCCCAGGACCCTGAGATCATAACCCAGCCGAAGGCAGATGCTTAACCGACTGAGCCACCCAGGCACCCCTTATACAAGGTATTTTATTTAGAGAACTTTCTGTTAGCTGGGCTCAGACACAAGCCTCAGCTGCCCTGCTCCTTTCTAAAGCATAGTGTTCATGATTGGGAACTGTCGAAGCTTGTACGATGCACATACAACAGGCTCATAGACAGTAGCTTATAAAAGAACAATAAAAGCACACTGATTATAAAGATAAAAGAACCCTCAGGTTTTAGAGTTCTGTCATTTTATGTAACCACTTGTTTTTACTTGTGTCTATATCAGTGAAACAAAGTATGAAATGCAAGGTGTAAATTGTTTGAAAGGGCATGCAAAATTTTACTGGATTAGAACATAGAGTATTTTACTGAATTTGAACAAGATCTTACAAAGTAAAATGTATTATTCTTTAATTGTTAATTATTTGTCTTTAAACTGCAGGACAAAATCAGAAATGAAAACACTACATTTGCTTTGTGACTTAGTAGTTAACTGAATTGTACCATTTGCAGTCTTTGCTTTCCTTAAAAAATTCCTTGTTTTTACTATCATAATTACATATAAAGTAAATTATATATATAATATATATAAATTATATATAAAGTAATATTTACATTTTTTCCATTATTATTTTCTTTAGTTAATGGTTTTTAAATTTTTTTTTCCTGTTTAAGAAGATGTGTTAAAAAATATGTCTCTTTGAATGTCAAATACACTTATTATGCCACTGGAGGGGGATATTTTATTGCCTAAAATCCGTCATGATTTAGCCTTAGTTTCTGGGCTTTTGGTTTTTTTGTTGTTGTTGTTTGTTTTCATTTTAAACAGCTTTACTGTGGTATAATGGACTTAGAATAAACCACACATTATATTTAAATTACACAGCATGATAAGTCTTGATGTCTGTATGCAACCATCACCACGGTCCAAAGAGTGAATGCAGTAGACCCTCAAACAGCGTGGGTATTAGGGGCACTGACTCCTGGCTGTCAAAAATCTGCATAAAACAAAACTACTAATACCCTACTGTTGATCAGAAGCCTTACCGTGAACATAAACCGTTGATTAACACAGATTTTGTATATTATATGTATTCTGTACTACATTCTTACAATAAAGTAAGCTAGAGAAAAGAAAATGTTATTAAGAAAATCATGAGAGAAAATATATTCACAGTCCTGTATTGGAAAAAATCCAAGTGTAAGTCAACCCACACAATTCAAACCCAAATTGTCCAAAGGTCGACTCTTTTCATCACCCCCAAGAATTTCCTTTGCCCTTCTGCAAGCTCCCTGTTGCACTCCTTGCTACACTGTGATACCCAAGCAACCATTCATCTTCTTTCTGTTACTGTAGTATAGGTTTTCTAGAGGTTTATATAAATGGAATTGTGCAGTATGTACTATTTTATGTCTGTACTCTTTTATGTCGAATTTATTTGAATAAGTATAATCATTTTGAGATGCATTCAGGTTGTTGCATGGACCAAGATTTCATTCCCGTTTATTACTGAATAGTAGTATTACATTTTATGGACATGTCAAAATGTGTTTATTCACTCACCTAATTGGTGGGCATTGAGTTGTTTCCATTTTTTCGCTATTACAAGTAAATTACAAGTAAATACTGTTACAAGTATTACTGCTTTGTGTGCAAGTCTTTTAGTGGATATATGCTTTCATTTCTCTCAGATAAATATCCAACAGTGCAATAGCTAGAATCCAAGGTAGGTATATGTTAACTTCATAAGAAACTGCAAAAATGCTTTTCCAAAGTGGTTGTACCGTTTTAAATTTCTACCAGCAGTTTGCAAAAGCTCCAGTTCCTCCAAATCACATTTGCTATGGTCAACCTTTTAAATTTTATTTTTTGAGGATTTTATTTATTTATTTGAGTGGGGGGAGAGGCAGAGGGAGAGGGATAAGCAGACTCCCCGCTGAGCAGGGAGCCTGATGAGAGGCTCGATCCCAGGACCCTGAGATCATGACCTGAGCCAAAGACAGATGCTTAACTGACTGAGCCACCCAGGTGACCTTTTAACTGTATTTTAATTTTATCTGAGAGAGGGAGAGGGAGCACAAGCAGTGAGAAGGAGAAGCAGACTCCCTGCTGAGCTGGGGATCTGACGCCGGGCTCGATCCCAGGACCCTGAGATCATGACCTGAGCCAAAGGCAGATGCTTAAGCACCTGAACCACCCAAGCACTCCAACCTTTTCAATTTTAGGCATCCTAATAAATGTGTCATGGTTTCTCACTGTGATTTTAATTTGTATTTCCATAATGACTAATGATGTTCAGCATCCCATTATGGTCTTATTGACCAACGCTACATCTATGCTTTCTCAAATGTTTGATAGACTCCTTCATTGACATATCTAGGCCTGCTTTAGCCTCGGGAGTGGGGGCTTTCTCAGTGATGCTGAACCTTCCCCAGCTTACAGAATTTTTCTAATGGTTTCCAGCAGGATGGAATCCTACTCTTCCCCAGGAAAAGAGGGTTTTCTTCTGTTCTCTTCCCCCAGTTGTAATGGGTCTTCACCTGTACCCTCAGGACAAAAGGGCTTTTTGCATTTCTACCAGGGATTTTAGACTTTGGTCTCATAGGGGACATGAAAGAGGTGGGGGGAAGTCCGTCCAGTCAGGGCCATGTGCCTTTCCCAAAATAGCTGCTGCTCCCCATCTCAGGCCTGCACTAAGAGGGAGGCTCTCTCTGCTCTCTCTGCCTTCTCTAATTCATTCTCGTAAGCAGCCAGAGAGGTTCATGGGGAAGAGTCTGCAATTAGTTTTACATTTTCACTGTGTCTGCAGATCCCAGGAGGTCTATACTCTCCTGCTAGCCCACGCTCTGCCTTTAGTATTCTTACAAAATGTTAGCTGCACTTTTCTTATAGTATCTACATGTAGCATCTACCCCAGGTAAGTAGTGCTCACAGCCCGTCTCTCCCTGGAGGTGCCTCTCCTTTAGAATTCAAGGTAGTTGTTCACCTACAACCATCAGTTTTCAGATGAGTTCAAGAGAAGTTGAAGAAGATCACCTAGCATTTCAAGGTGGCAGCAATGCTCTTTCTAGCTTTCTGCATCCTAAGCAGAAGTTTCTCATCAGAAATCTATCCTTTGTTTTTTAGATGTAATAATATCGCATTATAGTCAGATAGTATATTTTGAAAGAGATTGTTGATTATTTGAAATTAATTTGGGCCTAGTATATTTTTGAATGTTCTATTTACACTTGAATATGCATACTATATAAGGAATAGCACAGAACACCATAGGGGAAGGGAGGGAAAACTGAATGGGAAGAAATCGAAGAAATCAGAGAGGAAGACAAACCATGAGAGATTCTGGACTCTGGGAAACAAACTGAGGGTTACAGAAGGCGGGATGGATGGTGTGACCAGGTGATGAGTATTAAAGAGGGCACATGTTGGAATGAGCACTGGGTGTTATACGCAACTAATGAATCCTTGAGCACTATATCAAAAGCTAATGTTGTACTATATGTTGGCTAATTGAACACAATAAATAAAATACATTTAAAAAGAATATACATACTGTTATTGATGGGTATAAGGACATATATGTATGGAATAAAATATTCCATAACATATTAATAGCATTAAATATGTAATATTCATTAGACTTATGTTAATATTGATATATTTTCTGTAAATTTACTTAATTTTGTCTTACCTGTCAGTTTCTAGAAGGCTATGTTAAACTCTGCAAAAGCAACTACTGACTTACTTAGTTCTTTCTGTGATTCTGTCAGATGTGCTTTATATTTTGAGTCTGTATTTTAGTTTGACAATCGTTACATCTTTTTGGTCTATTATTTCTTTACAAGCACATACTCTCCTTCTTTGTTCTTTGTGATGTTTTTGACTTCATATCTTATTCATCAGATAGTACAATGTTTACCTTGGCTTCTTTCTGAAATATTAGGATTTTTAAAATTCATTTATTTTCTTCTTTTTTATAACATTAATACTCGACCTTAGTTCTCTCATCTTATGCTATTCTTCCAATTTTTTTCTTTTTTTTGCTTTTCCCATGTGGCAACTTCTTATTTTCAATCTCTGTGTCATTTTTACCTTAAACGTGTCTCTTATAGAGATTTCATTTCTAGATGGTATTCCTCCTTTCCTTTACTTTTATCTTCCATTCTATTGAGTTTGTTTTCTTCTGCTTGCTTAATGATATACACTCTACTTTTTTTGCATTTGTTACCTCTATCCTATTAAGACAGACTTACATTTACATTTCATTATCAGTGTCTCAAGCTTGTGAAATACCTATGTCTTCCTCCAAACAAGACAAGAAGTTCAGCACTTCAAATTGTGTTCTTCCCTTCCCCTCCTCCATGTTTATTTAACTCACCATATTGAAGGTTTCCCTCCCCATTGACACCAACATACTTTATGTCTTTGTGTTTTTCCTTCAACTCCGTCTTATTCTCTTTCTCATCATCCTCATCCTCATCCTTTTTCTTTATTATTTTCTCTAATCTAGCACTGCTTTTATCCAGGGAAGTGTGTATAAAAGAAACAACTATAAAGATTCTACCCCCCTCTTACCCCTACCCTCCAACACCTCATACTCCACTGCCATCTTGGTCTGCTTGGGCTGCTGTAATAAGTTACCATAGACTGGGTGGCTTAACCAACAAATATTTATTTCTCATAATCGTTACTCATGGTTCTAAGAAGTCCAAGATCAACATGCAAACGGATTCAGTTCTTAGTGACAGCCCTCTTTCTGGTTTGCAAATGGCTGTCTTCTTCTTGTTGTCTCACATGGTAGAGAACAGAATGAAGCAAGCTTTCTCCTATCTCTTCTTTTTTTCTTTTAAACAATTCTTATTTAAATTCAATTAACACATAATGTGTTGTTGGTTTCAGACATACAGGCCTGTGATTCATCAGTCTTATATAACACCCAGTGTTCATTATATCACATGCCCTCCTTAATGTCCATCACCCAATTACCCCCTACCCCCCACACCCCTTCCCTCTAGAACCCTCAGTTTGTTTCTCAGAGGCCATAGCCTCTCATGGTTTGTCTCCCCATCCGATATCCCCCCTTCATTTTTCCCTTCCTACTATCTTCTTTTTCTTTAAACATATGGTGTATTATTTGTTTCAGAGGTACAGGTCTGTGATTCATCAGTCTTACACAGTTCATAGCACTCTCCTATCTCTTCTTATAAGGGCAAGAATCTCAACATGAGGGCTCTACTCTCATGATCTAATTACCTCCCAAAGGACCCATCTTTAAATACCTTCACATTGAAACTAGGGTTTTAAAACATTAATTGTGAAAGGACACAAACATGCAGTTTTTAGCATCCCCCCAAACACACACACACACACACACACACACACACACACACACACACACACAGTGTCCAACTACATTCTATCTCATAAACATCTCTATTCTTTCAAGACTGGTTAGTTGTTAAATGCATCTCTGAAGTTGACCAACCTCCCCACCTCACCTACGCTATCTACAGGATTGGATGGACAAAGTGAGGCAGTAGCCTGGGTTCATTTGCCATCTTGTCAAGAACAAGCTTTTCCTTTATTCACTTCAACAAAAGCCTCTATGTCACCTTTCCCTCTGGTCCCCTGAACATCCACTTTTTCCCCTCACATCAGGCTTGGTATCTGTACATTGTATTTTAAAAATATGATCGAACATTGGGGTAGAATAATGTATTGGAAAGAATGTAGGCCCAGAAATCTTATATCCAAGTCACAACTTACCATAATCCTTATTAATTCCCTTGTAATGTGGGAAAAATAATGAAATTGCTGTTATCCTAAATGGGAGTGCTGGAAAGCACAAATTGCATGATGGATATACAAGTTTCCGGATAAGGTTACATAATATATAAATTCTATGGTCTGTATCAATTATTGCTATAGTCATGTGAGATGTGGACCTAGAGCTTTCCCTGAGCTTAGCCATTGACCGCCTGTGAAATCCAACAACTCAAATGTCACCTTCTCTGGGAAGCCTCCTCATATCCTCAAGAAAGAATTGCTCACTTTCTTGGGTGCCTGGGTGGCTCAGTTGGTTAAGCCACTGCCTTCGGCTCAGGTCATGATCCTGGAGTCCCGGGATCGAGTCCCGCATCGGGTTCCCCCTTCTCTGTGGGGAGCCTGCTTCTCCCTCTGGCTCTGCCTGCCACTCCCCCTGCTTGTGCTCACTCTGTCTCTCTCTCTCTCTATGTCAAATAAATAAATAAAATATTTAAAAAAATTGCTCACTTTCTTGTTAGACTTCTTAAACTTAATCATTCTTTAAAACTGAGCTTAGTGCTAAATCTGGCCTTTCATCTCATCTGGATTATTAGCACCCTTCATCTCTCACAAAAGTTCTTGTACTTACCTCTACTGTGGTCTGTATATAACAAGGGTCTATTTTTTCTCTCTGACTAAATACTTAGAATTCCATGACAAAGATCATGTATCTGTATCTCTGGTATCCAGTGTAGTTCTTCGTCCCAATAAGGTACTGAGTAATTATTTAGTGGCACTGACATAAAACAGCATTAACTTTTGGGGATGCTAGTTTTACCTTGTGTCTAACTTTTGGAGCACTAGAAAGGCTTTAAAAAAGTTAACTGTGGTAGGGAAGGTGCTTGGGTGGCTCAGTCACTTAAGCATCTGCCTTTCGCTCAGGTCGTGAGCCCAGGGTCCTGGGAGTGGGCCCTCCATTGGGCCCCTCATTGGGCCCTGCACCTAGCTCCCTGCTCAGCGGGGAGTCTGCTTCTCCCTTTCTCTCTCTCTAATAAATAAGTCAATAAAATATTTTTTTAAAAAGTTAAGTGTGGTAGGAAAATAGGGGCCTCCATGAGCCGCATACTAACCCATTTCTGAATCATCAGTGAATCCATTTGTGCTTTTGTTTACATGGATTGTTTACATGGAGCATCCAAATGCTCCGAGCAGATTTCCTTTTCTCCGTAACTCTTCTCCACAATGTCTGTGAGATTAGGCATGGGATTTCTATCATAATAATTGAGGCTAATAAAAGAAAATATTTCTCTGGAACATAGAGTGCCATTTAGAGCAATTAATTGTAATCCAAAGGAATAAATTCATTTAGTAATATTCCTGCTGATAGCACTGAAAGAACAATAATTTATTTTCGTTACATTGTAAAATTTTCTAAAGTTGGAATAAATGAAATTATTTAAAAAGAAAATCTAATAATGTTTCAGAAGACAGCCTATATTAAGTATCATGGAAGTCAAATAATAATAGTCTCAAGGACAATGAAATTAGTATTTTTATATTTGAAAACAATTGAGCTGGATGTTCTTAAGTACTCATAAATCTTCATAGTTACAATTGAGTTGAACATATGAAATAGATTAATTTTAACTGAAGATAATAGAATAATAGAGGGAAGAGATTATAAATGTGATCCATTTGGAGTAAATATTATTTGTTGGGGGGTATAATGAAGGTAATGCTAACTACATTTCTTCAGGAGTGGGTGTTGGGAAATTGAATCTGAAACAATGAACATTACACAAATCCCCGTTTTTATCTTCAAAACACTGTCAAAAGGAATTTTCTTTATATTAAATCTTGAAAACATAAGACCTTATCTAAATGAAAATAGATTATCTATTATATTAGCAATAGATAATTTCTGGGGATGGTTTTTACTGAGTCTTGAATAAGAATATTTAATATGCTTGGTTTGTTTCGGTTAGATCTAGTAGTTGGAAATCTTGAACATTAAGTTTGTTTTGTTTAAGACTGAAAATGCGTGCTTCCCCAACCCAATTCAACCAAATTTTTTCCAGAATGATTCTTTTGCCATGATGACTGTGAATCCTTATTATATAATTCTTAGCGATTATATCTTTGTGAAAATAGTTAAACAAGAGAAAAGGAATGACAATTGGTACACTTTATTTTGTTCCTTCTATGTGCAAGGCTCTAAACTAGATGGATCATTTTCATGTATTCTCTTTAGTGGTAATGTAATGATCTCATGCCTTTTTGAAATTGTGACTCTCTTATTTGATATTATAACTACATGTGCCAAATATGAGGCTTACTGGACCCCCCCCAGAAGACTAGCTTTGGGTCCAAACTGTAGGACCTCCTATTTTGTTTGGGAAAACCTCCCAAGTGGACATCCAAACACACCTCTCACATAGTATGTGGCGTGACCCGAAAGTCCATGTCCTGAACACTATGTTAATCTCCAAGGTCAGCTCTGGAATAATATTGGGTTACATGAACCTATCCCTCATACCATACACAAAATATAACTCTAAATGGTTAAAATATCTAAATGTAAGAAGTAATACCATGAAACTCTTAAAAGAAACTACAGTGTAAATCTTTAGGGCTTTGAATTGGGCAACAGTTTCTTAGGTCTGACACAAAAAGCACAAACATCCTAGGGGAAAAATAGATAAATTATATGTCATAAAAATTAATTTTTTTGCATCAAAGGACACTATTAAGGCATTAAAAAGTGTAACGGTGCTGTAGAGTGACAGATGATAGCTACACTTGTGGTGAGCATAACATAATATAACATATAAAGTTGTTGAATCATTATGCCATATACCTGGAACTAATGTAACATTGTGTGTCAACTGTTCTTCAATTTAAAAAAAAAGAAAGTGAAAAGACAACCTACAGAATCGAAAAAGATTACAAATCATACATATGTTAAGGTTTTAATACCTGAAACTTATAAAGAACCCTTAAATTCAACAATAAAAAGGCTAATAACCCAATTTAAAAATGGGCAAATATCTGAACAGGGACATTTGTCAAAAAAGATACACAAATGGCTAACAAGCACATGAGATGTTGAACATCATCAGTCAAAATCACAATAGGATGTCATCCCACACTGACCAGGATAGCTGTAATTTTTTCTAAAAAAATAGAAAACAACAAATGTTGGCAAAGATATGGAGAAATGGAGTACTCATACACTGATGGTGGGAAAGTAAAATGGAACAGCCACTGTGGAAAACAGCTTGGCAGCTCCTCAAAATGTGAAACATAGAGTTACCATAAGACCCAGTGATTCTACCCCTGCCTATATACCCAAGAGAATTGAAAACACATGTGCACTCAAAATCTTTTCCATAGATGTTTATAGAAGCATTAACAATATCCAAAGAGTGGAAATGATCCAAATGTGTATCAGATGATGAATGGATAAACAAAATGTGATATATGAATACAATGGAATAGTATTTAGCCATAAAAAGAATAAAGTGGGGGCACCTGGGTGGCTCAGTCTGTTAAGCGTCTGCCTTCAGCTCAGGTCATGATTCCAGGGTCCTGGAATTGAGTCCCACATTGGGCTTCTTACTCAGCGGGGAGCCTGCTTCTCCCTCTCTCACTCCCCCTGCTTGTGCTCTCTCTCTCTCTCTCTCTGGCAAATAAATAAATAAATAAAATCTTTTTAAAAAAAGAATGAAGTACTGATACATGCTACAGTGTGGATGAACCTTTAAAATATTATGCTAGATGAAAGAATCCAGACCAAAAAAGTCCATATATTGTATGATTCCATTTACATAAGATGTTCAGAAGAGGAAACTCTATAAAGAGGGAAGGTAGATTAGTGGCTGCCTAGAGCTCAGTAGGATGGGGGAACAGTGGAAGAGCAACTAAAGGGTCTGAGGTTTCTCTTTGGGTGATAAAATGATTGTGAGATTAGACAGTGGTGTGGTGATGGTTACACAACGTTATGAATTTAGAAGACATTGAACTATACTTCAAAATAGTAAACTTATGGTATGTGAATTATATCTCTGAAAAAAATGAGGGTGAAAAAAAGGCACTCCCAGATTTTTTAAAAACTGGGGCAATGTGTTTCTAGAAGATCCACTTTACAGGAAATACTGAGAGAACTTTTTCAGGCTGACAGCAAATGACTCATTTGATAGCAAGATGATCATTTGAATCCAGAGGAAATAACACAGACTACTGGTAAAGCTAATTATGTAGAGTTACTTCAGTATAATTCTGTTTACTTGTCCCCTTTTCTGTGACATTGACGTTATATGTATTATTTCAGTACAGTTTAAATCTCAAAATTATTTTTACTTATAAAACACATGCTATTTTAATCATCTCATGAATTCAACTTACCGTATGGTGTCAGTTCCTTTTATTGAAATACAACTCCTTTCCACAACTCTCTGTTCTATTGTCAAATAGATTATATTTCTATACGTTATAGCCTGTCATACATTTATATACATATTGTTTTATACATTGTTTTTGATAGCCAGTTAAGAGATGAAATAAGAAATATGCAATTACATTATCTTTTATAATTACCTACATAATTAGCTCTACCAGTGGTTTCTGTTATCTCCTCTGGACTCAAATAATCATCTTGCTTTTGAAGCCAACATTGCCACTATTAAATAAAGACTCTCAGAATTAGGTAAGAGGAGTGTCAGAAACTCAGATCTATATAAAGATGAAAATAGGCTCAGAGAAGGAATAAATGAAGGTAAAATGCAAGCTCTTAATCTAAAAGCAACTGCCTTGAGTAATAATAGCAACAATGTATCATATGATTATAACACAGAGGTAAGTGAAATGAGTAAGAGCAAAGCCATAAGGCACTGAAGAGGGAAATTAGGAATACTCTGTTATAAGGTACTTGCAATAAATATAAAGTGGCATTGTATTATTTCAAGGTAGACACACATTAGTTGTAAATGTATACTGCAAACTCTAAGCAATTTAAAATATTTTAAAAGGAACACAAAAATAGTATCTTAAGGTTCTGGAGGTCAGAACTCTGAAAACAAACCTTACAGAATTAAACCCAAAATGTCAATAGATCTGCTTTCTTTCTGGAGGCTCTAGGAGAGAACTCAATTCCTTGCCTTTTCTTGGCTCTAGAAACCAGAAGTATTTCTTGTCTTACGGCCTCTTCCTTCATCTTCAAACTGGTAGTGTAGCATCTTCTCATTTCTCCCATGCTGATCTCAGCTTCCAGCTTCCATAGTCACATTTCCTTCTCTGACAGTCTTATCTTCCATGGACTTTCTCTCTATATATATAGACTCTTGTAATTGCATTGGTCCCACCCAGATAACCCAGGATATAGCCCCATATCAAGATCCCTAACTTAATCACATCTGCAAAGTCCCTTTTGCCATGTAAACTAACACATTCACAAGTTGTGGGGATTAAGGAATGGACATAGTGGAGGGAACATTACTCACATCACAACCATAGTTAAGAAAGCTGACGTTACTAGTATTCCAGTATCCCCCTGTGCCACTCTCCTCCCCAAACAGCTAATCACTATCCTGTTTCTTTTTTTTTAATTTTTCCATTCTTAAAAACTTTTATACTATCCTATTTCTTGAGATAATAATAGTTCTCTGGCTTTTCTCTATATTTCTGCCCCTTACGTATGTATTCCCAGAAAATAACTTGTTTCATAGTGACGAACAAGTAGCAAGCCCAAATCTAGCCATGTTAGAAAAGGGTAATATTGCCACTATTAAACTTACAAAATAGATAAGCTAAAAAATCGGTTCTCAGTTTCCCCGAAAGTTTGTAAGATCCCCTGCTGGGAAAGTCCATGTATCAAGTCACAAAAAGCCTGGAAAGCATAGGGCTCACCAAAGTCAGGGCATCTGCTATATTTGTATGTGAACCAGGTATTGAACGTCTGGCAAAGATATAGTAAGGTTGGGTATGTGTTTTCTTCGTGATTTAGAACTCACTGCTTCATTATTTTGACTCCAGTGGTACCTTTTGAGATTTTTGTAAATGTGTGTGCCTACTCAGGACTCAAGTCTTTTGTACTTTTGTACTTTAAGCAAAAATTATTTCCTAACTACAGGCTGATTTATAGTGTCTATCTACACTCATTTACAGTTGCATCTCACATTTCTGCATTTATTCTATATGAAGCTTTAGGAATTATTATTCTAATCAGACATCAATTCTCTTCTAAAGCATGCTTTGCCTACGAGGTTAAACAGGATTCAAATATAACAGCAGGCTGTGTTATTTATTTCTGACTTATATCATAAGGTTACTTCTTCTCCACCTTGAAACAGTTATTCTCCTATCCCAAACTCACATATATACCCATATGTATACTCGCACACAACCAGTTCAGGCAGAGTTGCTGCTTATTTTGGGCAATTGTCTCCAGCACATAGAGGATTAATCTGCTTTCCCTGTAGGCTGGTGTCACCTGTGATCACTAGAGGGTAGCAGAAAAGGAGGTGGATTTTAGAGTCTGCTGACTGAGAAACCCAGGTTAATTTCTGGGACAGAAATTGGACAATCTACGTTGGATTTTATTATGAGTCAAACCAGTTGCCTCGAATAGGTTTTTAAGGAAGGCATCAAAAAGAATGGTGCAATGAAATCAGAGATGATTTCCAAGGGCTGAATTTTTTAATTTTATATATCTATGAAACATTATATTGAGAAAATAAAGCCTTTATGGGCCTTCTAGGACTTTCAAACAAGAACATGCATGCAAGAAAAAGTGATATGACAGACCATTATAAAACTTTTCAATATCACTAAATAAATGAGGCTGAAGTAGTGGGAAAGATGTGGCTGTTTACATGGAACTACAGTACTTTATTAACATTGGGGAGAAGAAAACATATAAAAGTACATACCATACATAGAAAGTACTTATTTTTATGACTGATACTGATGCATACACTTCTATTAGCTCTTCAAGTTTCTTTAAATGGAATCAGAAAGGAAAGCTTTTTAGTGGAGTTCTACCATTTAAGTATATAAAATAAAAATGTCTTTAGGAATGAGCCAGATCTTTGAAGGTTCACTCTTTGGTCTAGACCAGTAATAGCAAGGCAAAGAAATGAACTTGACCTCAAAATGCCACCATTTTAAGAATGGATGCCTGGTTTTTTTTTAGCATGAAATAATCCTCACCAGCATAGCAAAAGGCAAGGAGACTAAAAAGTATTTTCTGGTATTTTCTTTTCCCCGTATCATAGCTGCAAAGTCAAAATAAATCCTGGCCTTCTCCGTGGTTGGAAAACTGAATTGGATTTGACTAAGTTACTGCCCTTCTGGCCGTAGGCTTCCTTCTTAAAGCCCCTTAAAATAGAATTATCTTTAGTTGATCATTCACTATGTCACAAGCATTATGCTAAACATTTTTTTAAAGATTTATTTATTTATTTTTAATTTTATTACGTTATGTTAGTCACCATACAATACATCATTAGTTTTTGATGTGGTGATCCACGATCCATTGTTTTCGTGTAACACCCAGCGCTCCATGCAGTACGTGCCCTCCGTAATACCCATCACTGGGCTAACCCATCCCCCCTCCCCTCTGAAACCCTCAGTTTGTTTCTCAGAGTCCATAGTCTCTCATGGTTTGTCTCCCCCTCCGATTCCCCCCCTTCATTTCTCCCTTCCTTTTCCTGATGTCCTCCATGCTGTTCCTCATGTTCCACAAATAAGTGAACCCACTTTTACATCCACATGGATGGGACTGGAGGAGATGATGCTCAGTGAAATAAGTCAAGCAGAGAAAGTCAATTTTTTTTTATTTTAGTGGGGGAGGGGCAGCAAGAGAGGGAAAGAATCCTCAAGCAGACTCCCTGCTGAGCATGGAACCCCATGTGGGTCTGGATCCCAGGACCCTGAGATCATGACCTGAGCCAAAACCAAGAGTTGGATGCTCAACTGACTGAGCCACTCAGGTGCCCCTTTTATGCTAAACATTTTACATGTACTATGTACTATTTTACATGTAGCTCCCTTAACCACAACAATCTCCTCATGACAGAGAAATTCTCATTGATTTTATCCCCATTTAACAGGTGATCATAGTTGTGTTAAATAAGGTAACTCATACCACAAATCTAAACTAAATCCTGATGGCTCTACTTTGGGAAAATTTATCCAGACTCCCACTATTTCTCATCATAACTACTGCTACCAACATCATCCAACACTTGGTAATTACAATAGTCTTTTATCTAGTCTTACAACAAACTTATCATTTTTCAGTCAGTTTACTGAAACCAGAAAGCCTGAATGACTTCCACAGAATAATTTAGCTGCTAATTTCCTGAACCAGAACAACAATACATGTGTTGCTATTCATTCCCAACACTTTGAAAATTTTCCACAACATCATGATGCTTGGAATACTAATAAAAATTATCTCATATGTGGGGTTGCTGTTAGAGAAAGGATCTTTGCCTTGACTGTTTCTTTTGCCTATTTTATTTTTAGAAGACAGACACTCTTATGGAGTGGTGTTCAATAATACTTTTTAAAAAGAATTGTTAAGATACCCTATCAAAGATTCAGAATAATTTTGTGGGAGATATATGCCTAAATGTTATTATTATAAAAATAGGTAGAATTGAAAATTAGGCTATTGTGAGGTCAAACAGATATTAGAAGCACTTATTTTCTGTATATACCCAAAAGTACCCAAAAGACAGTTTTTATTATTCAGTTATCAATAAATGTTTATGGAAAAATTAAAGGCATGTAAATGGATTAAGTTATGCTACTATAGTCTCTCACACTGAGAAGGGACTAAATATAATATCTATATCATGTAATGTAACTTACAAAGAGAGTTTAAAGTCAAAGGTTGGGTGCCATGCACCTACATCTGTCAGGTTGGTCCTCACACTAAAACATTTTACCGATAAAAATGAATAAATGAATGAATCCTTGACTCATAAAATAAGACAAAAAAACAAAAAAGTAAATCAAAAGAAAGTGCAAAAAAGAATGATAAGAGAATAATAAAGATAAAAGAAAAACCTAATGGGGTGGAGAAGAGACTATAAATAATACATCAAAATCTTGTGCTCTTTTTGAAAAAAAATAACTCACTAGATAAGATGATCAATAAAACATGGAAAAAGCACAAATTTGCAAAATAAGATATGACAAGAAAGAAATAACAATAGAAACACATGACAATTTTAAAAAATCAAGAGACTAATTTGCAAACATCTTTGCAAATACATTTAAAAATCTAGATAAAATGGATAATTTCTTAGGGAAATATAGATTACCAGAAGTTACCCAATTTTTTAAAAAAAGCTCAAACAGACCAATTTGCAGCTAAAGAAATAGAAGCATTTATTAAGTAACCACCCCCCAAAAAAGCACCAAGCCAAGAAAGTTTCACGGAGGGATTCTAGAAAATCCCCTAAGACCAGATAATTTAATGCTCTAGAAATTATTCTGGAGCACTAAAAAGAAAAAAATAAATCTTTCTAAGTTCCTTTTTGAACTAAGCATAACATTGTCCAAACCAGATGTAATAAAAAGAAAAACTACAAACCAACATCACTCTGAGTATCAAAACAATAATATTAAATAAAATATTAGTGAACAAAATCCAATGCCACATTAAGAAAATAATACACCGGATCAGCTGGGATTTATTCTAGTAATGTAAAGTTGGTTCAGTATTAGACAAACCATCAAAAGCATGTACTATACTAATAAATCTAATTAAAATATATTATTCTTTCCATTGATCCTAAAAATATATTATTCTTTCTATTGATCCTAATATTTTGGGGACATTTGACAAGTCCCCAAAATAAGATACTGGCTTTAAGATATATAAAATACACAGGATAAATAGATCCTAAAGCCAGCATCTTATTTAACAGAGAAACATTGAAATTATTTCCATTAAAAGGAAAAACAAGGCAAGGATTCCCAGTGTATCAACTACTGTTCAAAGTTGTACTAGAAGTATTAGCAAATTTAATTAGACAAGAAAAAAACAATTACATACATAAGAATAGATGAAGAAGTAAAACTACATCCACGTGTAGATGATAAGTTAGTATACTGAGAAATGCCAAGAGAATCTCAAACGGCAAACAAATTCAGTAAAATAATAAGATAAATATTAACATAAAAATCAATAGTTTTCATAAACAAATAATAAACAGGATGTAATGATAGAGGAAATCCTATTTACAGGAGTAAATGGGAGATTCATATTCGTAGGAATGGAATTTAACAAATAATCTGCAAACTTACATGAGAAAAAATTTTAAATTCTCCTGAAAGACTCAAAAATAGACTGGAACAAATGGAAAAAAAGTATCTTTTGTTCTTAAATAAGGTAAATCTTTTGTTAATAGATGAGTATTCGTATAAGTTAACTTATAAGCTCAATATAATATAAATAAAAATCCCCACAAACTACATCATTGTGTTAGACAAACTGATACTAAAGTCCATATGGGGAAACAAACATGCAAGATTAACCAAGAAATTACTGAAAAAATAAAGAGAACTATAAAGGGCACCAGCCCTATCAGACATTAAAGCAAAATATAATGTCTGTTTAATTAAAGCAGCTTGGTAGTGGTTCATGAATGGACAGAGACCAATGGAATAGAGTGGAAAGTTCAGAATTATAGCCAAGTATATATGAAAATTAAGTATACGACAAAGGAGGCATCTCAAATCACTGGGACAAAGATAAATTTTTTAATTTAATGTTGTTGAAATAACTGAGTAGCCATTTGGAAAAAGATAAAATTAGATTCAAATCCCCCAACCTAAACAAGAGAAAACTCCATGTTGTTGTTGAAATAACTGAGTAGCCATTTGGAAAAAGATAAAATTAGATTCAAATCCCCCAACCTAAACAAGAGAAAACTCCAAATAGATTATCTAAAATAAAAATAATAACAAAAGTAACAATAATAACATAATAAGAATACTAGAAAACAAGGCATGAGTACATTTCTCTTTAATCTTAGCATTGGAAAAAGCTTTCTAACTATGACATGAAACCATAGATTCAGAAATTTGACCATATGCATACATACATGTACACAGATATGCATATAAATATTTACATGTAACATGGCAATAAATGCCATTAAAAAGATAACAACACAGATGACAAACTCAGAAAAAAATATTCACAATGTACACCACAAAGAACACATATCTCAAATATACAATGGATTAAAAAACAGACAGTCATGAAGCCCAATAGAAATATGGGGAAAAGACAAGAACAAATAATTTACAAATATACATGTACATGGAATATATATACTGCACATATATTCTCAAAGTTAGAGGAATGCAAATTAAAACAGTACTGTAATCTCATTTCTCACTTATCAAACTGGTCAAAATTAAGAAGTATACAACAAATCTTGATGAGGCTATGGGAAAACAGGCACTCTCCTACACTGCTGATGGGAATGCAGACTGGCATAACCTTTCCAGAAGGAAATTCAGTAATACTTAACAAAATTAAACATGCAACTTACCTTTGACCCAGAAATATGACTTTTAGGAAATTACCCTGAAGATACACTTCCAACAGAACAAAATACATATCCACAAGCTTATTCATTGCAGCACTGTTTGTAATTGTCATGTTTAGGAAATAATCTAAAGGCTTTTCACTAGTAGTGAAATGGAATAAACTATGATACATCTACTCAATATAATCCTAATACAGATGTAAAAAAAAAAAAGTGATTTCCTTCACTTAATAATTTCAAAAAGCAAAGTGCACAGTCTCCAGTAGGCTACTCTCCATGAAAGAAATAGTTATAAAAATATCCATGTGCCTGCTTATTTGGGCAAAACAAAGACAAAAAGTTAAATCAGAAACTAAAGAAATTCAGTTTCGGGAGTAGGTGTAAAAGAAGGGGAGATGGAGAATGAGTTAGCAGGGGTGAGGACAAATCACATTTACCCGAACACTTCTGTAAGTGCATACTTTTGTATAGGCATGTCCCTTAAAGCCATAGTAATGTTTCACATATCTCCAAAATAATTAAAACAAATTGGAATGTAGGGGAAAATAAAATGGAATAAAAAGTGGAACAGATAAGTACAGCAATATGAGAAACAACCACACTGAAGGGAACGGGGAAGAAAAAACGAAGCTAAATTACTTTAGAAAACATTTTTTATTTTTAAAATTTTTAATTAATTTATTTAATTGAAATATAGTTGACACACAATGTTACCTAAGTTTCAGGTGTGCAACAGAAATAGACTCACAACTACAGAGAACAAACTAGTGGTTTCCAGAGAGGAGGGCAGCATGAAGATGAGTGAAATGGGAGACGGGGAGTGGGAGATACAGGCTTCCAGTTATGGAATGAAGACGTCATGGGAATGAAAAGCAGAGCATAAGGAATAAAGTCAATAGTATTCTAATAGTGTAGTATGGTGACAAATGGTAGCTACACTTGTGGCAAGCATAGTGTAATATTGCGGAAAACAGTATTTTGATTGGATACTGCCAGGCTACAGACAAAAAAGAATTGTAGATACCGTATTACTAAATCTGTTTTCCGAGGAGTATGGTTACCAATTCTGAGACTAAGATTGAACAAGTATGTGAATATATTGTAGATCATGAGAGCCACGTGTGTAAGGGGAGATTGGGAGAGGTATTCTGAAGGGAGACAGTGTTATCATCAATTTCTGTCCTCCATTCATGAAATGAAGTGCTTGTCAATTATCCATGATCTCTTATGTCAAATGTAGTGAACAGACTCAACCAAATGAACATCATCTATTGCTCATCACCATAGGGGGCTGAAAGACCTCTAATGTAATTGCTAATGGAACTGTTTCATTACTGTCTATCAGTGCAAGCACTAGCAGTGCCTGGCCCAGGAATTTCAAAAATAAGTTCCCTTCTCCTTTACCTCCTCCTTCTCTTTCACCTTTTCTTTCTCCTCCTCCTTTGTCAAGATATTTTATAAACCCCGGTGACATCTTGCAGAACATTAGAATTTTGCACAACCCTGGATGAGAAATTCTGCTTTTAAGGTCACCACTTAACATGGTAAAATAATATATAACAATCTCATGGGTGTTTCAATAGCAGGTGCTGAGATGCAGTTTGGACATACACGAATGTGATACGCATTTGGGATACACAGCAGAGTTGTGGAGTGTTTCCCTGTAGAGTGACCCACCTGGGACTGAATTAGCTGGGCATTTATACTCCAGCTTTGCTCAGTCACTAGATGTGGCCTGCCCCAGTAAGGACATGACCTTTGGGCAAGGCAGCTTCTGTAGCTAAGGCAGACCCTGAAGATGACAGCTTGAGATTATCAGCTAAGGACACTCCTCTCAGCTAGGTAACTAGTCCTTTCTTGAAGAAGATTCTCAGTGGTGGATCTCCATGTCTAACACAGTCCATCTCATATACCTCCTGGATCCATTGTCCCACATATACTTGAGTACCTTCTGCTCTAGGATTCTGGTGGACCTCTCTTACTAAAAAAGAAACTTGGGAAAGGAAGGTTAATGGAACAAACTATAGCCTCATTCATTGCAGTTGGTTTTTGGATCCACAATTGATACTCATTGTCTCTTCTCCAAAATATATTCTAGATTCTCCTGATGCTCAGCTACCATCTATGCTGGCCTCAGTGGCTTACCTGGTGCCCAACCCAGAACCCCCCATTCCCAAGGGGCCTGAGCCCTTGGTAACCATTTCCTTCTCATGCCAGGGATGCTTTACTTGTCCTTTTACAATCATATTTGGTAAGAAAATAACCAAGAAGAAACCAAGTGGATCTCCAAAGTTTCATACCTATTTCTCTCTGAAGATACTCTATAACAACAGCTCTATTTCATTGTCTGATCCATCTCAATTACTCCTGATAAAATGGAAACTCTTCTTCTTACCTGCTGTACCTGGAAACAGCGAGCAGCCATATCTTGTGGTTCAATAGGATACTTGTGTCTTCAGATGAAATTGTGTTCCCTTTGGGAAGCATGGCCTCTGAGCTTGCAGAGCCTAGAACTGTGAGAAGCAGCAAAACATCCTTTAATGGATCCAATCTTGCTTCTTTTTTTTTCTTCAAGTTTTTAATTACATTCTGGTTAGTTAACATACAGTGTAATATTAGTTTCAGGTGCAGAATTTAGTGATTTATCACTTACATACAACACCTGGTGCTCATTACAACAAGTGCCCTCCTTAATCCCCATCACCTATTTAACCCATCCCTCCACCCACCTCCCCTCCAATAACTATCAGTTTGTTCTATATAGTTAAGAGTCTGTTTCTTGGTTTGCCTCTCTTTTCCCCCCTATGTTCATTTGTTTTGTCTCTTAAATTCTACATATAAGTGCAATTATATGGTATCTGTATGGAACCACCAAAGACCCTGAATAGCCAAAGCAACCTTGAAAAGGAAAAGCAAAGCTGGAGGCATCACAATTCTGGACTTCAAGCTATATCACAAAGCTGTAGTGATCAAGACAGTATGGCACTGGCACAAAAACAGACACATATCAATGGAACAGAATAAAGAGCCCAGAAATGAATCCACAACTATATGGCCAACTAATCTTCAACAAATCAGGAAAGGATATCCAACAGATAAAAGGCAGTCTCTTCAACAAATCATGTTGGGAAAACTGGACAGTGACATGCCAAAGAATGAAACTGGACCACTTCCTTACACCATACACAAAAATAAATTCAAAATGGATGAAAGACCTAAATGTGAGACCTGAAACCATAACAATCCTAGAAGAGAACACAAAACACAGGTAGTAACCTCTTTGACATTGGCCATAGCAACTTCTTACTAGATTTGTCTCCTGAGGCAAGAGAAACAAAAGCAAAAATAAATTATTGTGATTTCATCAAAATAAAAAACTTCTGCACAGCAAAGGAAACAATCAACAAAACTAAAAGACAGCCTATGGAATGGGAGAAGATATTTGCAAATGACATATCTGATAAAGGGTTAGTATTCACTCTTGCTTCTGTTGGGAAAACAGTCATCATGTAACCTGCTGCCCATCTCCAAGATTATCCTGAAGATTAGTGCTCCAGGCCTAGTATATTTTCCTATATAAGCAGGCACTGAGCTATCACTCGGTCCCAGATTCTTCTTCTTTATTAGAAGAAAACTTTCCCCTATTCTGGGTATACAGTGAACTTCCTTGTTTTGCTAAAGCATGTGCTTCATAGGGCACCTGGCTAGCCCCACCAGTATATCTGGCCATTGTGGGAATAGAACAAGGTCTTAGCCTGCAGCATGAAGGGAGTGCATGCAGTCCATCACCCTGCATAGGCTATCAGGAGGCACCCAATGGCCATGGGAGACCAGTGCACGTCACCAGCACTGACCTTGCTACATCTCTTCTGTGTGTGAGGAAAGCCTTGCTCTAACCAGTGCTCTGAGTCCAACCAGTGTGTTGAGTCCTCCTTGATGACTCCAAACCTGTAGAAGGGGTACAATGGGCTGAGGTCTGTGGTCTCCAACCCCTAGTGGTGGCCATTGTAATGATCTTTGCTGTCTTCCATGGTGGGAATCTTCATTTGGGATTGGTACCTAGGTCTTATTAACACTTATCCTTTGGTTCTCACACCCACATATTCTTCCTATGGGAGACACAGTGCTACATAAAGGCATGTGATGAAATGCATGTGTTCTAGGAAAAAACACCACATACATGCAGAGTGTTTACTCCAACTTGGTGCCTAGGCTATGCATTCATCTGGCCATTCTAACATTCTGACTAGCAACTTCTGGGTGGTGTGGTATGTGTTATGATAAAAAAAAAAAATCTGCCGTCACGGGCTCACTATCACATCTCCTTTGCTTTAAAGTGGATCTTCCCCCCACCACTCCAGCGGGATGGGGTGGCTGGGTGATAGACATTGGGGCAGGTATGTGCTATGGTGAGTGCTGTGAATTGTGTAAGACTGTTGAATCACAGACCTATACCTCTGAAACAAATAATACATTATATGTTAAAAAAAAAAAGAAGAAGAAGAAGATAGCTGGAGGGGAAGAATGAAGGGGGGAATCGGAGAGGGAGACGAACCATGAGAGACTATGGACTTTGAGAAACAAACTGAGGGTTCTAGAGGGGAGGGGGTGGGGGGATGGGTTAGCCGTTCCGCATGGAGCACTGGGTGTTATATGCAAACAATGAATCATGGAACACTACAACAAAAACTAATGATGTAATTATGGTGATTAACATAACATAATAATAAAAAAAGAATAAAGTGGATCTTCTTTGGTCAGTGGGTCAAACATTGAGTAAGCCATGAAGAGTTGTGCTGGATGAAGCCCTGTGAGCAGGAAAGGCAAACCCATATCTAGAATGTGTCTTTTCTGTGAAAATTAAACTCTAATACTTTCAGGATGAAAGGGGCCCAGAAACTAAACAAGGGATTGTGTCTATTTTTTGTGGTGACCTTCCTCAATTTTATGGTCAATACTTTTTGATTGCTTCTACTGGTATAATGTGGGTAGTACCCATCTATTAGCTATGTTTCTATTTTATCCCTCAGCTCACTGTGTTCTATTAATCATCTATACAATAGCCCCCCTCTTATCCACAGTTTGACTTTCTGCGGTTTCAGTTATCCATGGTTATCAGTGGTCTGGAAGAAGATGATGCTCCTTCTGATATATCATCAGAAAGTCAGTAGTACCCTAAAACTGTGTCATAATGCCTATGTCATTCACTTCACTTCATCTCATCATGTAGGTATTTTATCATCATGTCATCACAAGAAGAAAGGTGAGTACAGTACAAAAGCATATTTTGAGAGAGACAACATTCACATTTTATTACAGTATATTGTTATAATTCTATTTTATTATGACTGTGCCTAATTTATAAATTAAACTTTATCATAGGTACATATGTATAGAAAAAAATCATAGTCTATATAGGGTTTGGTACCATCTGTGATTTTAGGCATCCACTGGGGGTCTTGGGACATACTGTATGATATTCTGCCAATCAAGATCACTTGTCTGCTACTTCCAATCTTGCTAGTCATTGTGATAACTTTACCCTCGGGCTTCTGGAGGTGATGCAACACCATCACCACCTGGCCTCTGCTATTTCAGAGCCCTATCATGCCTTTTCTATCAGAAATCTATGTTATATAAGCAATAATAAAAGGGAATGGGAGTTTAACATTTTTTAATTGTGGTAAAAAGCACATACAATTTACCATTTTGATCATTTTTGATTATATAGTTCTGTAGCATTAACTATATCACACTGTTGTATGACAGATCTCCAGAACTTTTCATCTCGTAAAACTAAATTCTATACCCATTGAGCAACAACCTTCCATTTTCCCCTCCCCTCATCCCCTGGGAAACCATCATTATACTTTCTGCTTTTTATGAGTTTGACTACTTTAGACACCTCATAAAAGTATACAATATTTGTTTTTCTGTGACTGGCTTATTTCACTTAGCATGATATCCTTCATTCATGCTGTAACATGGAGCAGGATTTTCTATTTTTAAGAGATGAATAATATCCCATTGTGTATACATACCACATTCTCTTTATCCATTTGTCTATTGATGGACATTTGGGTTGCTTTCAGCTCCTGGCCATTATGAATAATGCTACAATGAACATGATTTCAAATTTCTCTTTGAGACCCTGCTTTTTATCCCTTTGGATATATATCCAGAAGTGGGATTCTTGGATTTATATGGTAAATCTTTTTTAATTTTCTGAAGTCCCTCCATACTGTTTTCCTTGATGACTGCACCATTTTCCATTCCCACCAACAGTGCACAAGGGTTCCAGTTTTTCTACATCCTTGCCAGTACTTGTTATTTGCTAGGTGCTTTTTGATTATTTTTTAAATAGTGACCATCCTAATGAGTGTAAGGTGATATTTCGTTGTGGTTTTGTTTTGCACTTCACTAATAATTAGTGATGTTGAACATCTTTTCATATACTTGTTGACCACTTATATGTCATCTTTGGAGAAATGTCTATTCAAGTATTTCGCCTATTTTTAATCAACTTTGTTTTTTGTTGTTGAGTTTTAGGATTTCTTTATATATTATGGATATTAACCCCTCATCAGATATATAATTTGCAAATACTTTCTCCCATTCTCTAGGTTACCTTTTCACTTTGTTGATTGTTTACTTTCATGTGCAGAAATTTTTAACTTTGTTGTAGCTCCATTTGTCTTTTTTTGTTTTTGTTGCCTGTAGGTGTTATATCCAAAAAATCATTGCCACATCCAGTGTCATGAAGATTTTTCTGTATGTTTTCTTCTAGGAGTTTTATAATTTTAGATCTTACATTTAGGTCTTTAATCCATTTTGTGTAATTTTTATATATAGTGTGGGGTAAGGCTCCAAATTCATTCTTTTGCATGTGGAATTCCAGTTTGCCCAACAGCATTTGGTAAAGAGAGTCTCCTTTCCCTCTTGTGTGACTTGGCACTCTTGCTGAATATTGTTTGACCATATAAGCAGGGTTTATATCTGGACTCTCTATTTTGTTCCATTGGTCTATATGTCTGTCTTATGCTAATACTACACTGTTTTTATTAGTGTAGCTTTGTAATATATTTCGAAATCAGGGATTGTGATGTCTCCAAATTATTTTCTTATTCAAGATTGTTTTGGCTATTCGGGGTTCCTTCATATACCATATGAATTTTAGGATGGTGGAATGGAATATTTTTTAAGTTTTTATTTGAATTCCAGTTAGTTGACATACAATGTAATATTAGTTTCAGGTGTACAGTATAGTGATTCAACACTTCTATTCAATACCTGGAGCTCACCACAACAAATGCACACCTTAATCACCATCACCTATTTAACCCATCCCCCCACTGAGTTCCCTAAGTCTATTCTCGTGTTGCATAATTCTTCTTTCTCTCTTTTGTTCAGCTTCGTTATTTTCCGTTATTTTGTCTTCTATATCACTAATTTGCTCCTCTGCTTCTTCTAGCCTGCTGTTCATTGCATCAAGCCTGTTTCCAATCTTGTTTCTTGCATTCTTCATCTCTGATTATTTTTTTTAACTCTTTTATCTCTGTGGTAAGGGTCTCATTGATGTCTTCTCTTCTTTTCTCAAGCCGAGTGAGTATCCTCATGATTGTTGCTTTAAATCCTCCATCAGTCATGTCACTTAAATCTGTTTCACTTAGATCTCTGGCCATTGCCTTATCATTTGGGATAAATTACTTCATCTTCACATTTTGTCAAAGTCTCTGCCTTCTTCTCTGTATTACAAAAGCCAGTTATGTCTCCTTCTCCTGAAAGTAATGGCCTTATGAAGAAGAGGTCATGTAGTGCCCAGGGCCTCGCACTTCAGGGAGTGTCTCTAGTGTGTGCTGCATGTGGTCTGCTGTTGTGTTCTGCCTTCTCTATCCTTCAGACCAGTCATCAGCCGAGGTTCTCTTTGCCTGTTGTAGGCAGTGTTTGGTCCCTAGCCTGAATATAGCAAGTTTTAACTAGGTGTGCTTGGTCTACTTGTGAAATGAGACCTGAAGCCACTTCCAGAACTGAAGCCCTGCAGAACTCTCTAGTCAGGACATGGTGTGGGCAGGAGTTTGTGCTGGTCTTCTAGGTGAGGGGCCCACCACATTGGGACTGAGGCCACCTTGACTGAGAAAGACCATCCCATCAGATCTTAGGGCGGTGGAGCCTGGTATATGCAATTTAGGCAGTCTGTGCTGGGCTGCCACCTGCAGGTGATTCTGTGTTTATGCCGAGGGGTGGGGAGGGAAATGGTGCCAACCAGCTCCTTTGTTCCTGGAGAGGCATCTCCATGAATGCTGCCTCTCGGGGACACACTCCAAGAAGAGTGAATAATCTCCCCACTGTGTGCCCCAAGCATTCTTCAGATAGCTGTTTCTACACTGTCTGCCCCTAGGTGTTTGCCTGCCTTCTCTTCAGGAGCCATGCTGTGCCCTCTAGCTCTATCCCAGTCAAGCCTGCTGACCTTTACCACTCCAGGCTTTAAGACCCGCTGGTTGCAAGAACTCAAGAAATTCAGCCCTTCTTGTTTTCCAAGCCAATGCCTTTGGGGAAACATTCTCCTTGTGTGTTCCCCTGTGTGTTCTTCTCTCTCTCACCCTTCTCTGCAACCACAGCTCCCTTCCGTTCACAGCACCTGTGATCATTTCTCCCCTAAACCACGTCTCCACACTTCATAGCTTCTTCGATACGGCCTCTTCTCTCCCTTTAATTGTCGAGTTCTGTCAGTCTTCAGGTCAATTTCTGGGGTAATTAGGATGATTTGATAGTTACCTTGTGTTCATGGGAGGAGGCTTGTCTAGGGTCTTCCTACTCCACTGCCATCTTCCTCTCCCCCACTGGAATGGCATTTTTGATGTACTGAAAGAAAATAAAGAACTGCTCAACTTGGGATTTTATACCCAGCAAAAACATTTTGCAAAAATGAAAGAGAAATAATGACTATTTCAGATGATCAGAGTGGAAAAGTATAAAACATCCCTCTCAATAGGTGATAGAACAAATTGAAAGGAAATCAGTAAGTTATATAAAATCTGAGGAAAACACGAACAAATATAACACTGGATATGTACACACACATCACTTCATCATTTCATTCAATAACAGAATTCATAATTTTTTCCAGGGCATGTGAAATATCTATCAAAAGTCACCATATACTGAGCCATATAGAAACCCTCAACAAAGTTCTAATGATTGATATCATTTAGAGCATGTTCTTTGATCACAGTGCAATTAATATTCTATAACTTTCTCCACACAGCATGGCCCCTGGAGTTAAAAGTACATGTGTTCAAATGTCTGTTCTGCTGCATTATTCATTCATTCCCTTACTCATATACTTGGCAGTACTTATTGTGTCCTACATGCCTTATACTATGCATGACTCTGAGAATAAAAAGACAAATATTATACAGTCTCTATCAAGTTACTTAAAATGTATTAAGGTACATTTGGCTTTAAGGCAAACTTGGTATTAAGGTGAAATGTATTAATGTAAATTTGGCTTTGCCTCACTGAGCTTGAACTCTTTCATCTGTAAAATGGAAATATTAATATCTAAAGTATATGGAAGTTATGAGGATTACATAAATACAAAACACCTGAACAGAACCTGGCATAATATACATACTCTATTAATGATAGCTCCTCCTTTTCTTTACTTTCACTTTCCACATTTTTTTCTAAATTACATTATTGGTATGATAAAGTTGGTGAATAAAATCCTTGTTTCTTCAGAGAAACTCTCCTTGTTAAGCAGGAATATGGCTTCACCCAAGATGCATTTCCATGATCAACTCTTACTCATTCTTCCCCTATTTTCCACTAATGAAATATAAACCAGAATGCTGTTAACATGAGGCATCCCTGGTCTGTTTCTTAAGCAGGATGAGAAAATGCAGAGCCTCCTGGAGTGTGTGTCCTTGTTATAGTTTCATGAATTCAACCAATGTGTTCTACAATGGAGCTGCAGACCAAGTGTGCTGAGTGAAAGAATATTATAGCTGCTAGTTATGCACTTTTCTAGGACAAGCATTTCATCAGTAAAAGACTACACTGGACGCTCTTTTGGATGTGCCCACAATGTGAAGCCAATTTACAAGTTGTCAGTAGTGGTTTCTGCAACTTCTAGGAGAAAACTTTACATTATTACCGGGAGTCATAAATTTATCTTTCCTTTATTTTTACAATTTACAGAATTTGTAAGCCATGTAAGAAATGAGGTGATTCATATAGTAGCTAAGGTTTAATGTTAAGACAAAATAACTGAATAACAGAATCTGATTTCTTATGCATAGGCATATCATTAATTATAACTTTACATGCCTCCTGGACAAAGTATGTATGGCCTTTTCTCATTTGTTAATCTTGCACACCATCAAAATGTCACCAAAAATAATATCCTTAATCTTTTCCCTGCCCAAATACCAACACAACAACTGTGTGAACCAGCTTGCCCAGCCTAATTTTATTTTTCTGTCTCTGCCTACATTGCAAAATTAGTAATTGCTTTCTTATTTTCCACAAAATCGCCTCTTGGTGTTGATATGTGTATCTAAAGAAAGAGAATATAAATGGGAGTAATGATTTTCTATGAATGAAATAAAATATTGATAAGATGATACGAACTGTAATTATTGGCTATGCCAGTTTTCCACAGTAGCTCAAAACCCAGCTATAATCTTCATTACATGTGCATGTTTTAGAGGTTTATACAAAAATTATATTGATAAACATACACCCAAAGACTTGTGTAACAAGAACACATTTTCATTGTTTAATATTTACTTGTAGATATTTTCTCTATCAAATATCTCTCTATGGGGTGCCTGGGTGGCTCAGTTGGTTAAGCATTTGCCTTCAGCTCAGGTTATGATCTTGGGGTCCTGGGATCCAGTCCTGCTTTGGGCTCCCTACTCAGCGGGGAGTCTGCTTCTCCCTCTCTCTCTGCCCTTCCCCCTGCTTGTGCACTCTCTCTCTCAAATAAAAATAAAATAAAATCTTAAAAAAACCCAAATGTGTCTTTAAAGTCCATTTATATTTCATGAATTTACAAGAATTTTAAGGAAGTCCAAAGTAAATTTTGCAACAAGTCTGATAGATTTTTTTGGAATAAACATTTAATTTATAAGAACTATCTTAAACCAATAGCTAACATGGTATATCTGGATATAAGGACACATCATAGCTGAATTCATGCCTGGTTAATATTTAATATGTATTGATTAAAAATGCCACTCTTCTAAGTGTTATATAATACATATAATACATTATATGTATTAACAAAATTTACACTCCTTGTGGCCTATTAAGTACTATTATTATTATTCATATTTTACAGATGAAGAAACTAAAGCAAAGATCGTGTAATTGATTTGTCCCAGCTAACAGGATAAAAGTAAAAATCAGTTGCTGGTTACATTCACTTGATCAGTCTGCTGATCAACTAAAAACAAAAACAAACCAAAAATAATAGTTGCTTAAAAATCATGTACAAACACCCAGAGTTTTAGTCATAATAATTAAATGGGTCTTAGTGAAAATTAAATACCTGTTGATTATATATTGGTGCAGGAAAATGGGATGGAAAATTTGAGGTAAATTTTTAGGAAATTTGATTTACAAAAATCAAGTCTTGAGATTAAGAATTTATGTTATTTAGATTCGTTCAACATGTAAAATGTGTCAAGCACCATGATGTATATTATATAAATTCTATCTGTGATGTATTTTTTTTTTCATTTCATTGGTGATAGCACTAGGGTTCAGACATTTTAAGTCACTTCCACAAGATCACAAAAATTTTAAGGACAGAGCTGCAAGTCATTCATCTGTCTTAATATGTCCAGTTTTTTCCACTATAAAATATGTGGGATATAAACAGCAGATGATTGTATTAGGGTTTTCCAGAGAAACAACCAATAGGATATATACAGTTATATAGAAAGATTTACTATGAGGGATTGGCTCATGTGATTATGAAAGCTGAGAAGTCCTACAATCAGCCATCTGCAAACTGGAAGCCCAGAAAGGCTGGCCATGTAGTTCCAGTTCAAACCTGAAGTCCTGAGAACCAGGAGAGTCAGTGGTATAAGTCCTAGTCTGAGCCTGAAGGCTAGGGAACCTGGAGTCACTGACGTTCAAGGGCAGGCGATGATGGATGTCCCAGATCAAGCAGATGGCAAATTCAGCCTTCTTTAGTTGATCAGCAGACTTGCTGAATTGTTCTCATTACTTGATAAGGTTCTGGGAGATAGAGTATAACTCTAATAGGACATTCTCTTGACCACCTTATTTTTATTTCTGTTTTGACTCAGTTATTTCATTAGAGGATAGTTTTTAACATTTTTCCTCAGGTAAAGGTGTATGGGTGGTATACCCCCTGAATCCACACATGTTTAAAAATATCTTTTTATTTTACTCTCCAGATAACTGCAGTTTGGGATGGGTATAGGACTTTAGGATCATAGTCTTTATCTTCTAATGCCTTGTAAAGAATGTCTACTTACTTCCTGTTTTTGGCATTACAGTTGAGAAAACCAGTACTACTCTGAATCCTTTGTAAACCATCCTTGGAAGTTTTTAAAATACTGTTTCATTATTGGAATTCATAAATTTCCCTAGGGCATCTCTCTTTTCCTCCATCAATCCTCCCTAGGAGCCCTTTCAATTTGCTGGTTTGATTAAACCTTTTTGTTCACGAGCCCCCTTTAGTTTGCTGAATCCAGTCTTTGGGTAAAGCTAAATTTCTTCTATCATTCATTTCATTTACATATTTCTTCCATATAATCCATTTTAATTTTCAGGAATTTTCATTTTAAAGTTTATTTTTCTTGGGGCGCCTGGCTGGCTTAGTCATTAGGTGTCTGCCTTTGGCTCAAGTCATGATCCCAGGGTCCTAGGATCAAGCCCCACATTGGGCTCCCTGCTCAGCGGGAAGCCTGCTTCTCCCTCTCCCATTCCCCTGCTTGTGTTCCCTCTCTCGCTGTGCCTCTCTCTGTCAAATAAATAAATAAAATCTTAAAAAAATAAAGGTAATTTTTCTTTTCATGATTTTTATTTTTGTATGTTTTTGCACTATTTTAGATTTTCTTCAACTTGATTTTTTTAGTCTACTAATTCAGTTCGCTTTTCAACATTGATTGTCTTCTCCTCCATTTTATCTATTGCAATTTTAAATTCAAAATCATCTTCCAAAGAAATTTTGATATATTCTACATGCATTTAAGAGCTCACTTCTGTATTTTTCATTAATTCTATTTAAATAAAGATCATCTGTATTAAATGTTACATTGAATTTCTTCCCTCACTGAGACCCTCTAAGAGTTATATTTCCCATTATTTAATCACAGTTTTCTGTCCCCCCTGCACCAATAAGTCACTTAGAGAGTCTTTTTGAGAAGTGGCAAACCATGCAGTGGTAGAAGGCATGGTTTTGTGAGTCACCATTGAATGAACAGAAAACCACTTGACAACCAAAATACAGAAGTTGAAAAAAAAGAGAAGTTCCCCCAAGTGAACATATTATTTAAGATAATTGCCTTTTCAAGATGTATGATGGATAATAAGTTGATACAATGTTTATCACAACTCTCAGGAAAGAATGTTACCTAAAACACCAAAGGCAGGACAGTAGAATTCAAAGAGAACATAGTTAAAGAGGCTTTTTAGGTGCTTTCTCCTACACTAATCCACCATGAGCATAGGCAATGAATGCCCTTGAACCATAATTCCATTTAGGCTCCTTAGATTTCCTCTCTCTGATATGAAATTCTGGATGCCTCTTTGTGTAACTGTAGCCCCCTGTCAACTCCATGTACTGGGAGCCACCCCAGTCAGTTTTATTGGGTTCATCAGGGATCAAGAAGGACAATCCAGGGGCACCTGGGTGGCTCAGTCCATTAAGTGTCTGTCTTTGGCTCAGGTCATGATCCAGGGTCCTGGGATTGAGCCCCACATCGGACTCCCTGCTCAGTGGGGAGCCTGCTTCTCCCTCTCTCCCTGCCTCTGCCCAACCCCTGCTTGTGATCTCTCTCTCTGTCAGATAAATAAAATCTTAAAAAAAAAAAAAAAGAAGGACAATCCCGTACTATAAGTAGCAAACTAGCAAACATACAAGTTTAGGCCTTCTTTGAGGGGATTCATAGACTGAGGTTCTTTAGGGAAACCTGAAGCACTGGTCTTTACCTCCAAGCTTTGAAGAGAGGCAAATTCTCTCTTCTGCTACTACGACTTCAACTCTCATCTGGCCTCAAGGAGCAAAGTCATTTGGATTGTCTCTGTCCAAAGATCTCGGGGAACCTGATATTTTATTTAGATGGACCCTCCAGGCTCATAAACATGGTGATTCTACTTGCTGTTTCACTCCAAATGCAAAATCAGAAGAAAAAAAGGAATCAGTACTGGAAGATCCACCTTCTCATGCCGTCCAAAGGGGCATAGGATACAGAGAGAAAGGTAACAGAGAATATTCCTCTATCAGTGAAATGGCCACATTCAGATCCTTACTCAATTCATTGAAAATCTATTATATTAATTTTAAGATATGAAAATGGTGTTACAGGAAAATGCCATTGTTTCTGACTAAATACAGGTGTGTAAGTAGTCAACATCACTGAACCGAAATTAACCATAAGACTCAGAATACATTTTAGAGATGTTTAGGATAAGTAGTCTGTTGTGATTGAATCTATTTATACTAAAATGCTGCACTAACCAATTACCACATTTTTAGTGAAATGCTAATTACCTACTACTGAATTTATTTGTAAATTATACTAATAAAAGAGCCCTTGATAAAGAATAAAAGTGTAAACACCAATAAATCCAAACAGTTAGTAATAGCAATGTTAATTCCATTGGTGTCATGTTTTAAAGGTGTTGAAGAATTCCAAATGTAACTTTTGTACTAAGTAGAAAACAGAAAAAAATTAACCTAGAAATAGGATGCTGTGTCCTTTTCATTTTTTAAGCTAAAATTTAGTTTAGCTTTCCAGGATATCCCAAGTCAAACAATATTTAATGCTTGAATCTGTTGATTGATTTAAATTTCCCAACCCTTACTATGGCTGGAAACCACTTGCTGGGCAACATTTAAAAAAAAAAAATAAAACAAGGAAAATAATCTGTTCTATGCTCATTGTAATTCACTTGTCTCATTTTCTTTTGTTAGGAATGTCCCAGCAAAACGTGGATCATAGCCATGAACCAGGCCTAAAGATTCCAAGCAAGTTCTCTGGGTTTGACCTCCTTAGGAATGAGCTTTAGGAAGATGATGTTAAGAACCCAGAAAAATTATGTCAGGTCACCACCAAATGCTTTTTTGAAATCATTAATATCCTATTCAATAAAGTATCAAAGGTAACTCAATGGAGAAATGATAGCCTTTTAAAAAAATGATTCTGGAACAATTAGATATCCAAATATAAAAAAAAAGAAACTTTATATACATTTTACAATTTCACGTAGATAATAGACCAAAATGTAAAATGCAAAACTATAATACTTGTAGTAGAAAGTAGTGGAGTTTTTTGGGTTTTTTTTTTTTTTGGTTGTTTTTGAGAGAGAGAACAAGTGTGTGAAAATGTGAGCAGTGGGTAGGGGCAGAGGGAGAGGGAGAGAGAAAATCTTAAGCAGGCTCCATGGAGCCTGACGTGGGCTCCATCTCACAACACTGAGATCATGACCTTAACTGAAATCAAGAGTCGGAGGCTTAACTTGACTGAGCCACCCAGGTGTACCAAGAGTGGAACTTTTAAGATACAACACTAAAAGCACAACCAATGAAAGAAAAATTGATAGTTGGGCTTTATTTAAATAAAAAAGAAGCTCCTTATGCCACAGACTAGAAGAAAATATTTGCAAATACAGAGTTGCTAAAGGACTTGTATCCAAAATAAAGATATTAAAAATAAAAAAAGACAATTAAATTAAGAAAAAGGAGAAGAATTAATATTGTTCAAATACCCATACTTACTCAAAGCAATCTACAGATTCAGTGCAATGCCTATCAAAATACCAGTGGCATTTTTCAGAGGACTAGAACAAATTATCCTGAAATTTGTATGGAATCACAAAAGACCCCAAATAGTCCAAGTAATCTTAAGAAAGAATAACAACGCTGCATGCATCATGCTTGTGTGTTTCAAAATATATTATAAAGCTATAGTAATCAAAACAGTATGGTACTGGCACAAAAGCAGACCTATACACCAATGGAACAGAATAGAGACCCCAGAAACAAACTCATGCTTGTATGGTCAATTAATTCATGACTAAAGAGGCAAAAGTATACATTGGGGAAAACACAGTCTCTTTAATAAATGGTGCTGGGAAAACTGGATAGCTACCTGCAAAAGAATGAAACTGGACCACTTTCTAAAAACCGTATACAAAATTAAACTCAAAATGGATTAAAGACTTAAATTTAAGACCTGAAATCATAAAACTCCTAGAAGAAAACATAGGCAATAATCCCTTTGACATCAGTTTTAGCAACATTTTTTTGGATCTGTCACCTTAGGCAAGGACAATAAAAGCAAAAATAAATAAATGAGACTACATCAAACTAAAAAGGTTTTGACAGTGAAGGAAACCATCAACAAAACGAAAAGGGAGCTTTATTTAATGGAAGAAGATATTTGCAAATCATCTATCTGATAAAAGATTAACATCAAAAATATATAAAGAAATCATACAACTCAATAATCAAAAGAAAAAGCAAACTGATAATATGGTTTTTTGATAATATTATTAATGATAATAGACATTTTTCCAACGAAGACATACACATGGCCAACAGGCACATGAAAAGATACTCAACATCATTAGCCATTAGGGAAATGCAAATCAAAACCACAATATTACTTCACACCTGTCAGAATGGCTATTATCAAAAAGACAAGAAATAAGAAGTGTTGGCCAGGATGTGGAGCAAAGAGAATCCTCAGCACTGTTGATGAAAATGCAAACTAGTACAGCCACTGTGGAAAGCAGTGAGGAAGTTCCTCAAAAAATTAAAAATAGAACCCATATGATCCAGCAATTCCACTTCTTGGTATTTATCTGAATAAAACAAAAACACTAGTTTGAAAATATATAGGAACCCCTGTATTTATTGCCACATTATTTACAATAACCAAGATATGGAAGCAAGTTAAATGTCCATCGATAGGTGAATGGATAGAGATGTGTTATATATAAACAAGGAATATTACTCAGCCATAAAAAGAGATCTTGCCATTTGTGATAACATGGATAGACCTAGAGAGTATTTTGCTAAGTGAAATATGTCAGAGAAAGACAAATACCATATAATTTAACTTATTTCAATTATGTGGAATCTAAAAAACAAAACAAATGGACAAACAAAACGAAACAGAAACAAACTCATAGAAAACAAACAGATAGTTGCCAGAGGGGATGGATGAAATAAGTAATTGGGATTAACAGGTACAATCTTCCAGTTATAAAGTAAATATGACAGAGGGATATAATGCACATCAAAAGGAATATAGTCAATAGCATTGTATACCAATAACTTTATAAGGTAATAGATGGTAACTAGACTTATTGTGCTGACCAGTTTGCAATGTATGTAAATATTGAATCACAGCATTGTACATATAAAAATAATACAATATTGTATGTCAATTATTCTTCAGCAAAAAATGTAAAAGGGAGAAAGACCTGAAAAGAACCTTACCACAGAAAATATACAGATTGCAAATAAGCATATGAAAAAATGCTTAAGGTCATGTCATTATAAAATTGCAAAGTAATCAACAATGATATACTACGAGACATTTATTAGGATGGATAAAATGTAAAAAAAAAAGTGGCAATAATATTTTCTGGTGAGGATGTGGAAAACATAAACTCTCATTCATTGCTGGTGGGAATCCAAAATAGTACAACCATTCTGGAAAACAATTTTGCAGGCCTCTACAAAACTAATCATAGTTTATCATGCAATCCAGCAGTTGTGCTCCTAGGTATTTACCAAACTGATTTGAAAACTTATATTTACACAAACACCTGCATGTGAATATTTATAGCACCTTTATTCGTAATTGCAAGTATTGGAAGTGACCAAGATGTCCTTTAATAAGTGAATGTATAAACAAATTATGTTACATCCATATGATGGAATATTATTCAACAATAAAAAGAAATGAACGGCCAAGCGAGGAGGACATGGGTAGATCTTAAAGGTATATTGCTAAGTGAAAGAAACCAGTCTGAAAAGGCTGCATACTTTATTATTCTAATCATATGACATTTCAAAAAAGGCAAAAATATAGAGACATTAAAAAGGTAAGTAACTGGTACAGGTTCAAAGGAGGGTGGATATGTTGAATACATGAAGCACAGGAGATGTTACCATTGTGGAAAATTACATAAAGAGTACATGGGAGGGCACGTGTTATGATGAGCACTGGGTGTTATACACAACTAATGAATCGTTGAACACCACATCAAAACTAATGATGTACTATATGTTGGCTAACTGAACATAATGCAAAGAATAAAATTAAAATTAAAAAATTAAAAAAATAAAAATTAAAAAAGAGTACATGGAATTTCCCTGTATTATTTCTTACTGCTGCATGTGAATCTACAATTATGTCAAAATAAAAAGCTTAATTAAAAAACAAACCAAGTGAAATCAATTTCAGTAATACATTTTTTTTATAACCTAATATATCTAAAGTATCATTTCAATGTGTAATCAACATAAAATTGTAATAAGATATTTTATATTTTTTGTACTAAACCTTCAAAGTCTGGTGTTTATTTTACACCAGCAGCATATCCCAAATCAGATGCTTATTTTCCTCAGGAATGCTTAATCTATATTTACATTTTATGAGATTTAATGTTGAAAAATTAGATTCGTATGTTCAAGTTATCCCAAATACACTTAAATATTTCCAATAATTGACACAGCTACCAAAAAAGTGTTTGGCTTTAATATCTCTATACACATGGCTAAAACAGGCTTATCAGGTTGCCTGGGTGGCTCAGTTGGTTAAGCGTCTGCCTTCAGCTCAGGTCATGATCCCAGGGTGCTGGGATGGAGTCGAGCATCAGGCTCCTGGCTCAGTGGAGACCCTGCTTCCCCCTCTGCCTGCCACTTCCCCTGCTTGTGCTCTCTCTCAATCTCTCCCTCTCTCTGACAATAAATAAATAAATAGCTTTAAAAAAATAATAAAACTGGCTCATCTTTTTTAGAAAAATTGATTTGACTTTGAAGCAAAAATACATTAGTTTCAAACTACATTTGTCCAAGTGAATTAAATTCACTAACTTTTGTGTCATCAGCTCAGCATTATTAATATTGAATTCAAAGGGGTATTTTATAAGTTGAATGTAATTCTAAATGTATCAATATATAGAAAATGTTCTTTACATTTGTCTTGTAGTTTATACATCAGTCAATGTATATAGTGCTGTCAATTATAATTAATACCTTCCATATGTTAATTCATAATAGGAAAATGTGTAGTGTCATTATTATTGATATATATTATGAAAAGTTTCCATTTTTGTTTAAATTTTTATACATCTCTACCTGGGTCACAAGCTTTTCCTTTGCTTGGAGCTTCTGTTCCATCTCATTGAGAAACAATGTAGTATTGGTGAAAAAATATAAATCACAGCATCAATTTTGTCTTCGATTATTGAATATTTGGCAAGTATTCTTTTTAAAAAAAATCTTGAACTGGAATTAATGGTACAGGAAATCTTTATAAATCTCTTCCATGACTCAACCAATGAGTATTGGTACAGACCATAAGATCATGAAATTTGCTGTCTTCCATTATTTTTATCAGTTCCATAAACTGGTGATGATTTAGAATATTGCAGGTATATACTAAGCAATTTCACCACTGTACTCTTGATATGGAGTCTGCTTCAGAAAATTGATCAAAAATATTTTTAATATGTATCATGCAAGGAATGAAGTAATAAGGGAAACACCATTCAATGAATCCAGACATCTTAACTAACATAGATGGAACACCAACTTTTGTGATGTAAACTTTTTTTTATCTAGCTGAAATTCTTCTTTGACAGATGTAAAATACTCAAAACTATCTCACAAGTTTGATTTTTTAGGCTGAAAATTTATATTTATATTTCTTCGTAACTTTGCCACAAAATATATTTAAAGTGTTAATTGGGCAGTGTCTCTTAAAATACATGGACTGGTGACCTGTGAGTTGAAACTTGTTTCATCAGGTCTTTTGGAGTACTATGTGGGCTCTGTAACTGGAAATTACTTGTCTCTAATTCTTTACCTATATTCCTAACAATTGGAAATACATTTGAATGCATATTTGCTCAAGTGTATATCTTCAGCCTTCTGCATTCTCAGGAAAATACTTGAGTAGAAAAAGAAAAAGATATGTCTCACACAACATTCTATCAATTCATAGTACCTAAGCATAGCAAAACATAGCAAAAAAGCCCACTCAAGACAGTGAACACAATTTGTCTCCAGAGACAGGGTCATAAATCAAATTATTTTGCTTCCTCTCCCATCCTTGAGCACATTGAGACCAGACTATTATCTTTAACAACAACAAAAAAATATGCTTTGCTGGCAAACCTGTGAAAACATTAGATGTGGGGCACCTGGGTGGCTCAATCGTTAAGCGGCTGCCTTCGGCTCAGGTCATGATCCCGGGATCCTGGGATCGAGCCCCACATCGGGCTCCCTGCTCTGCGGGAAGCTTGCTTCTCCCACTCCCACTCCCCCTGCTTGTGTTCCCTCTCTCACTGTCTCTGTCAAAATAAAAACAAACAAACAAACAAACAAAAACATTAGACGTTACCTGTGTCTATTCTTGCCTATGCAGTAATCTTGGACACTCAGCTATTCTACCAAACTGTTACCTGTGAGAGACAAGTATGTACACACAGAAGGATGTAGTATACTGCCTGGAAACTAAGAGACACCTAAAAAACCAGAAAATATTATTAGTAAATGCTACTTTACTATGGGCAGCACACATTTCAGAGCAGGAAATATTTCCTTGTTTTAGGCACTGAGACGGAATATTTGTTTCCATGTTACCGAGACTATATCACCAGAAAAGTCAATCCCCTCCAGAAATGTCCACAACTTAGTAAATATCAAAGATGAATGTAATAAATTTGGGGATTCTCTCCATTGCCTTTAGTAGTATGCATTAGTGTTGTTTTTTTTGTATTGGTTCATATTTTCAGTGACTCACCAAATACTTTCAAGGATGCTGATCAATGCCTTCAAATGAGACAAAGGAGAAAAAAGGACACCTTAGCATCATTAGAGCATAAAGAGAGAATCTGGCACATTTTGTGGGTCCCTTAAGTTCATTAAAGATAAAATAAGTATTCACAATTTGTTACATCATGGGCCATTTAGTAGAATCAACATCTGAACCTGCACCTGGGTATCTATTGGCTATCTGTTCTCTTTTTGAGTTTCTGTATTTGCTGAGCTTTGAAGCCACAGGCATGTAGAGTCTTCTTCCTGGAGTTCTCTCCTAATATCTCTCTGCTTACCTGAATTATATTTTCTCAGTTTAATTTCCTCCTCCACGGAGAGGCTTCCTTGATGGCATAGCCTTCAAACTCAGAAAGTCTGCAGCAATTTTTGTATGTGCCACTTGAGTGGTATTTATCATATGCTGGTGCCAAGCCTTCTATCCTTTGGTGGACCAAGGACCTAACATAGGGCCTTACAAATAAGTACATAACATGCCTATGCTGCTATACTCAGATAGCCTCTCACTGTTCCAGAGTGAAGCACTCTTTTTGTTGGTTGGATAAAATAATTAGGGGGTAGAATATCAAAGTGAAAGAGAAAACTCTGTCATTTTTTATAATTTTGAATATATAAAATTCTGCCTAATCCACAGCCTACACCAGACCTAAATAGAGGCATACTAGCATCCGTATTGCCAAAATAGATGTAAATAAATAAACAAACAAAACCCCTGCACAACACAATATTGGTATTGTATTTTGGAACCTGATAGCAAGCTGTTTTTATCATTAGCCCAAACTGAACATTAACTTTGCCTTGATTTCACTCCCTCAGAGTATAGTGTGAGCTTGGTGATGATAGAGACTGCAGCTTAGAAGCCTCTAACTTCCCACCACCCACTGTTTAACCTACAAATTTATATACAGCTACATTCAGTGAATGCCTGCTAAATTAGTGGAGCTGAATGTGATGAACATGCCCTTGAAGTACACAGAGAATTTCCAAGTGGTCCACAGGCTTGGCTACATCTAAGGACACCAGTTTTCAGACCCTCCACCTCCTTATATACTCTTTCTAAAACTAACCTGTCTGAATACACCTCTGGTCCATGCCTCATACTGATTCTGCTTTCACATGTCCACTTCAAAATTGTCCTTCTCTCACTTTACAAAAGAAAGACATCCTACACCTCCACCTGGAATCTTACTTTAGTGCCTTAGGTTATACTGGTAACCTCTCAGGTGCCAAGCAAAGAATAAATTTGGAATATTAGTGAAACTTCTTTTAAACAGAGAACAATTTAAAATGTGGCATTTGGACTTACATTGGGAAGTTCTGAATCCAGAAATATTGTAGAATAAGGTAGGGATGAAACAAATTTTTGTTTAATGAACTCTCTTCCTCCACATCCCAAGTATTTTTAAAGAATTCATTGATCAGTAGAGTTTTGTGAGAGCAAAACAAAGAGAGCATTGTTAAGAAATATGGATGGTGATGGTGCTTTATTTCAGATATGTGGCGAACTCAAGGTAATGCTTTGTGATTTAGAATTCAAAAAGTTAGATGTAGTCATGGAGGCTGTATTAATACGCTTACTTGAAATGCAAAAAAAAATGAAGTCAGACTTTTTCTGACAGAGTCTGGTTTGACAATGAAGACTGCCTTTGGTATTTAGTTTATTTGACAAGCCAATTTCCAAATTTTGGATAAGCTAAGCCTGCAGCCCCACAATTTTGAATGGTACATATTCAAAGCTTGTGATGAGATAAATCATTTTATATAAAAAACATTTTCTTTTCAAAAGTAAGTTGAAATTAGCAATACTTTAATTCCTCAAAGTTTTCTAAGTATATAAAGGCACCTATAAGTAAAGGAGGAATACACTTAGCTAGGATGCATATAAAATTTTCATAATAGTTACAGGCACATATAACCCATGAAGGAGGAGTTTCTATTTTATATGGTTCATGGTTCTATAATTTTAGCCTATATTAGTGTCTGACACATAGTAGGTGCTCAATAAATATTTGCTGAGGAGTGAATAAAGTTATTTTGCATAACCCTGGTTCTCAGCATGTTGGAGAAGAAGCAGCACATCGAATTTTGGAATCTTCTTTTACTCTTTCACAATTTGCTACTTTGCAAAGCTGGCAAAATTGAACACTTTAATTTAGTGCTGTTTAGTTCAGCCTTTTTCTTCTGAATTTTACTCAAAATTTGTACTTTTTTTTTAGGTTTAAGGAAAGAAAGTTTGGTGATATGCCTTTATTCAGTTATCTTAGAAATTTAAGATTTGTAGAGACTTTTACATCTCCCATATTTATTAGAAAAATGAAGACAAACAGAAATTTAATGACTTCAACACATTGCTTCTTTTAGAGTATACTGCTCTTGATGGTGATAATAATGTGTTCTCTAGTGAACCAATTAGTCTAACAATAATCGCATCAAAAAGAATAAAATTCCTAGGAATAAATTTAACTAAGAGGGAGAAAGAACTATACACTGAAAACTATAAGATATTGATGAAATTGAAGAAGACACAAACAAATGGAAAGATATTTCATGCTCATGGATTGGAAGAATTAATATTGTTAAACTGTCCATACTACCCAAAGTAATCTACTGATTCAGTATAATCCCTATCAAAATTCAAATTTCACACAGCAAAGGAAACAGTCGACAAAACCAAAAGACAACCGACAGAATGGGAGAAGATATTTGCAAATGACATATCAGATAAAGGGCTAGTATCCAAAATCTATAAAGAACTTATCAAACTCAACACACAAAGAACAAATAATCCAATCAAGAAATGGGCAGAAGACATGAACAGACATTTCTCCAAAGAAGACATACAAATGGCCAACAGACACATGAAAAAATACCCCATATCACTTGGCATCAGGGAAATACAAATCAAAACCCAATGAGATACCATATCACACCAGTCAGAACGGCTAAAATTAACAAGTCAGGAAATGATAGATGTTGGAGAGGATGCAGAGAAAGGGGAACCCTCTTACACTGTTGGTGGGAATGCAAACTGGTGCAGCCACTCTGGAAAACAGCATGGAGTTTCCTCAAGACATTAAAAATAGAGCTATCCTATGACCCAGCAATTGCGCTACTGGGTATTTACCCCAAAGATACAAATGCAGTGATCCGAAGGGGTACCTGCACCCCAATGTTCATAGCAGCAATGTCCACAATAGCCAAACTATGGAAAGAGTCCAGATGTCCATCAACAGATTAATGGATAAAGAAGATGTCACACACACACACACACACACACACACACACACACACACACACACACTAGAATGCTACTCAGCCATCAAATAAATGAAATCTTGCCATTTGCAATGACGTGGATGGAACCAGAGGGTATTATGCTAAGTGAAATAAGTCAATCAGAGAAAGATGATATCACTGATCTCACTGATATGTGGAATTTAAGAAACAAGGCAGAGGATCATAGGGGAAGAGAGGAAAAAATGAAACAAGACAAAACCAGAGAGAGAGACAAGCCATAAGAGACTCTTAATCTTAGGAAACAAACTGAGGGTTGCTGGAGGGGAGGGAAGAGGGGGAATGGAGTAACTGGGTGATAGACATTAAGGAGGGCATGTGATGTAATGAGCACTGGGTATTATATAAGACTGATGAATCACTGATCTCTACTGAAACCAATAATACATTATATGTTAATTAATTGAATTTAAATTTTAAAAATGGGAAAAAAGTAGCAAGACTGCTACTACAAATGCAATGTAATTTGATGATAGTAATCTATAAAATGTAAAATATATAATTATTCTCACAAAATTATATAATAAATCTAAGTTAAAACAAAAAAAATCAAACAGAATTTTTCAGAAAAATAAAAGAAACAATCCTAAAATTTGTAAGGACCACAAAAGATCTGAAATAGCCAAAATAATCTTAAGAAAGAACAAAGCTGGAAATCATCATGCTTCCTAATTTCAAACTATATCACAAAGTATAGTAATCAAAACAGTATGGTATTGGCATAAAAACAGACGCATAGATCAATGGAACAGAATAGAGAGTCTACAAATAAATTCATACATATATGATCAATTTATGACAAAGGAGCCAAGAACATTTGGTGGGGAAAGAAAGTCTCTTCAATAAACAAATATGGGAAAACTGGATAGCCACATGCCAAAGAATGAAACTGGACCACTATCATACGCCATGCACAAAAATCAATTCAAGATGAATTAAATATTTAGACGTAAGACCTGAAAGCATAAAACTCGTAGAAGAAACAGGCTGTAAACTTGACATTGGTCTTGACAAGGATATTTGGATTTGACACCGAAAGCATAGGCAAGAAAAGTAAAAATAACTAAGTGGGACTGCATCAAACTAAAAAGCTTCTGCACAGCAAAGGACATCATCGTCAAAATTAACAGACAACATACAGAATGGGAGAAAATATTTGCAAATCATATATCTGATAAGGGTAAATATCCAAAATATATTAAAAAACTCATACAACTCATTAGCAAAACAAACAATCCAATTGAAAAATGGGCAGAGGAAGTGACTACACATTTTTCCAAAGAAGATAACAGATGGCCAGCAGGTACATGAAAAGGTGCTCAACACCACTCATCATCAGGAAAATGCAAATCAAAACAACAATGAGATATTGCCTCACATTTGTTAAACTGGCTATCACCAAAAAACAAGAAATAACAAGTGTTGGTGAACACGTAGAGAAAAGGGAACCCTTGTGTACTGTAGGTGGGAGTGAATGTTAATTGGTACAGCCCACATGAAAAACAATATGGAAATTCTTAAAAAATTAAACTACATACAGAACTACTATAATGATCCAGCAATTCCACCTCTAGGTATATATCCAAAGGAAATGAAAACAGGATCTCAAAGAGATATCTTACTCCCATGTTCATTGCAGGATTATTTACAATACCTAAGATATGGAAACAACCTAAGTGTGCATCAACAGAAGAATAGATAAAGAAGATACGGTGTGTATATATATAAACAATGGAATATTATTTAGCCATGAGAAAGAAAGAAACCCTGCCATTGGGGACAGCATGAATGGACCTTGAGGGCATTATGTTAAATGAAATAAGCCAGAGAGAGAAAGGAAAAAAAAAACTGTATGATATTAATTATGTAGAATCTAAAAGAAAGAGAGAAAGAGGAAGAAGAAAGAAAGAAAGAAAGAAAGAAAGAAAGAAAGAAAGAAAGAAAGAAAGAAAGAAAGAAAGAAAGAAAGAAAGAAAGAGAAAGAAAAGAAAGAAGGAAAGGAAGATAGATTCCAATACTGAGAAACAGAGTAGAAAAGTGGCTGCCTGAGGTTAAGGGATGTGGGAAATAGGGAAGTTGATAAAAGGGTATAAACTTCCAGTTAAAAGATGAATAAGGTCTGAGGATTTAATGTAAAACATGGTGAGTATAGTTGATATAACACTGTATTGTATAACTAAAATTTTCTAAGAGAGTAGAACTTAAATGTTCTTATCCCTCTCCCTGCCCCTCAAAAGATAAATATATGGGGTGACGGATGTGCTGATTAACTAGATGGTGGGAATCCTTTCACAATTAAAAAACAATTGATTGTACACCTAAAACTAATATTACACTGTATGTTAACTAACTGCAATTTAAAGAAAAGCTTTAAAAAAAACAAAAACAATTGACCTAACAGAAACAAGTTCAAGCTTACTACTCTGATTTGTGTTTTCTTCAAATGGATTATTCAAGGGTCAAACAAGAATTATATTTTTTAGGGCACCTGGATGGTGCCCAACTCTTGGTTTTGGCTCAGGTCATGATCCGGGATCATGGGATGGAGCCCACATCGGGCTCCCTACTCCACATGGAGTCTGCTTGAGACTCTATCTCCCTCTGCCCCTCCCCCCTTCTAAAATAAATAAATAAATAAATAAATAAATATTTTTTAAAAATTATATTACATTTAAATTTTGTTGTTTAAAAACCAACAGCAAATCTAAAATCATCTTTTCTGATACTCAGGTTAGGATCTATAGAATTTCATAAGTAATACAAGTTATATGCTTTGTTCATTTTGAAATTAAAGTTTTGTGCCCAGACATGAACAAATAAATAGATATTGGTACATTGGATTTTCTAAACAGTCCCAACCAGAACAGTAAAGATCTTAAAATCATGCAATATGAATAAAAGTTGAAACTTACTAATTATTACCCTGAAAAATAGAAAATTCATGGTTGGTTGATAACTGTCATTTTAAAATGTGAAAGATGGTCATTTGTATACTTCAATAGGATTTGGACAAATTAAAAATTATAGGAATTATAAATTAAAAGGAAGACTCCTAACAATTCAGGCATATAACTAAAGATCTTCAATTCCCTATAACTAGAAAAATTCAAATAACCTTTTCAAGGATGCTATAGGTTGTAGTCACATTTAAGAACAAAATTAGGTATCTTTAATGCCCATTATTGAACTAAGAGCCCATAATTCTATGAATCCTATGATGCTACTGCTAACTTTTGTTGAACATTTATTATATGTGCCCATCACTGACCGATAGTGTTATCTATTTTTTCTTTAGACCTATGTGATAAACCTTATTATCATCATTTTTCACATTAGAAAATTGAGGTATTTTAACAAACTTATCTATGCTATCACAGGCAGCAAATGGTGAGCTGCCTCCAAGTTTAGATTGACTGAAATAACTCACCTTTATTATCTTATTTTATTGTTAACAACAAAGTAGTTGGTGGTTGGATACAGTAAATCACCATCACCATTTTAGAACAGGGAATGTTCAAATATGCAAAATCTATGTCAACTTGTTTAAGATTACATAGTTAATAACTGGCATCAAAACTGGATCTTGAACTCTAAATCCCCAACTCCCAGCATAGATTTTTACAATTAAAAAAAAAGTATAAGAAGGAAAAGCCAAACTCTCAACTTTTTTTGTAAATACAATGAATTCAAAAACCCAATGACAGTTGATGTAGGAGAATTCTTTACTATTAGCAATTACAATATTCTCACAGGGTTTGAGCCTTCAAAATCTCTGCCTTTAGCCATGATATATGAGCTAAGACAGGAAGAAAAAATAACTGAAGGGCTTTGGGAAGATTTATATGGTCAGCACCAGCGCTAAACTGTCCCATGGATTCTCAGGCTCAGTGAGTTTTATATTATGGGAAATTTTAAATCCCACTGCTGAAGTTTACAGACATTTTTGTCTTCTGTCTTTGACAGAAATTGGGAATCAGTCATCTAAAACTTGTATGATAATCCTTATCCTGCAAACCTTACACAGCTTTAGTAAAGTCCAAAAGAGCAAAGCAAAGTGCTTTGGAAACTTCAGATGGAAGAGTCTGCCGCCATGTTACAAGAAAACAGCAAAAGACCAGGCATCTTTCCTAGAGAGTCAATAATTTATCAATTATCTCTTTAATATAATTATATCTTGATTAAATGGTGCCTTCATTTTGTTTGCTCAGAAAGAAAAGAGACTGATTGCTTGGGGTGATCCTGGCAAGTCTGAAGACATCTTAGTGTAAAGAGGTACTGACTGAATCAGGGCTTTGTCCTCTTAACCACTGGCTGCATGGCTAAGACATGTCCCGCTTTTTAGGTAATCGTTTATCACATTATCAATCTCTGAGCTCTCCAGTCACATTCTCAAGATTAAGCTCTGAAATGAGAGTCTTGTGAAGGTTTATACTCAGCAACAAGATGCTACTCATGGAAAAGAGTGCACATGAATTAATCTTCACAAAAACTCAGGCTGTTATACTTCAATAAAAAAATAAAAAACCTCATAGGCCACATTTTCCAACACTGTTTGAAGTCATTTCCCTTAGCTGTTGACTGGATTTTTATTTTTATTTTTTTGTAGAGGCCACTTTTATTTATTTTTTAATTATTTATTTGACAGAGAGAGAGAGAGAGCACAAGCAGGGGGAGCGGCAGCAGAGTGAGAGGGAGAAGCAGGCTCCTCTCTGAGCAGAGCGCGTGACTTGGGGCTCTATCACAGGACCCTGGGATCATGACATGAGCCGAAGGCAGACGCTTAACTGACTGAACCACCCAGGCTCCCCTGTTGACTGGATTTTTGAATTGCGCTTTTGTCACCAAAAATTTTTAAAAGTACAATAAATTAAATTTAGAATATTTGTCATATTGGAAAAAGAAAGGAGGGCTGTCAGTTAAGAGATATTACTTTTAACCCATAATAAATATGGGCAAAATGCAAGCTGAGAACAGTTTTAAATCTACTCTTTCAATAAGATTTAAGCTTTAATACTGATGCTGCAAAAGGTCATGGGTTTCAAAAAAATTGATAAACCACTGGCTTCGTGGTTAAAAGAAATCTGTTGAAAGCATACTGCAGCTACCTTTTGTAGTGAATTATTGTCATATAATGCCACACCACTATAGAGTAGTTATCACCAACCCTCTGGTGGTACTGAAAGGGCACAGGTGACAATCCAGCATGTCATTTAAGAACAATGTATTAAGTCCTCTCTTTAGATTGAAGCTATAGAATTTTTTGTCTTTATTTAGTTCATTAACTTTAAGAATATGATGACAACTATTTTCATCTTTGAAGACAGCCAATTTTTGCCTGAGCTTATTTCTTTCTGAAAAATGCTTTATTAAAATATTAGGGGTCTAACACAATACAAGTGTAACCAACACATGTTTAACTCTCCTCACCTCATTTCCTTGGAGCTACAGGAAGAGTAGGCCTATGTTCTGCTTTCCAATATCTAACAGATCAGAATTTTACTATTTCCTATGGCATAGTACATTGTATACATTCTAGTTTATCATATGTTTTCTCACCACCTGCTGCTAGAGGTATAAATCTATAATCTATGCCACAGATTTTAGTTGTTTGTTATATAAGCCCTCCATTTTTGTGTCACTTTGTTAGACAGAAAAGAAATACTAGCTGCTGTAACAAAAAAAAAAAAAGCTACAATCTCAGTGGCTTAGCACAGTAAAAATATATTCTCACTCATGTCACTATCCAATAAGGTGTGTTCCAAGCTGACAACTGCCATTTGATCTTTCAGAGAACTGAGCTTTACTTAACACATCAGTTTTCTCCCCTCTAGGTCACTGATGCCATCTTAATACAGAGAGCCAATAAAGAAAGGCAAAGAATATAACATTACTCATGCAATTTTATGGACCAAGACTGGAAGTGCTGTACATCACTACTGTCCATATTCTATTGGCTAAAATTCAGTAGAAAAATTGGCTTACAGGAGAAAAAAGATACATTTTGCTCCCAAGAAGATTAAAGGTGAATATTATCATACAAAATACCAGCATATCATCTTGTTGGATAGATACAGATCATGGCATTCTCCTTAAAAATTGTGACCTTCTTTAACTGGTACATCTGCATATTTTGCAATTTTACATATTTCCTCATATATATCCATAATAGTCAGGCACACTAGGTCCAAATCTCTTAAGAAGTTATACAAATAGGAAAGGAATATTTCCCATGGCAAAATTTCCTAGTGATATCACTAACAGGGAGGAAATTATAGAAACAGGATAACCTTATGAATTTGATGCTTTCATGATTTATTAAAAAGTAAAGTAACTCTGTCACACTCAAATAGTGGGTAATTTTTTGAGGAAGTTTGATCAGGCTCCAAAGGTAACTCAAACAATGTTAAAACCACTAAAAGCTAATCCCAGAATACTAAAGTGTCCTTTTCTTTTCTTTTCTAAGATTTATTTATTTATTTTAGAGAGAGAGAGAGAGAGAGAGTGTGAGCATGAGTGGGAGGGGTGGGGGAGAGGGAGAGAGAATTCAAAGAAGACTTGGCGCTGAGCGTGGAGCCCAATGATGGGCTCAATCTCACAACACTGAGATCACGACCTGAACTGAAACCAAGAGTTGGACGCTTAACTGACTGGGCCATCCAGGCACCCCTAAAGTGTTCCTTTCATAAGAAGTTGTTCCACATGCAATTCAAGCCAAAAATATAATAATAATAATAATAATAATAAAAGATACTCTAGGGAAAATGAAACAAAGAAATCTGAGGTCAATCCTTCATTAAGATTTGACCAGTCTTGGCTTTTCAACTCTTCTGACCACACAGGCCAGGCTTTCTCTAAGTGTTGACCATCACCCTCTTCCTTAAACTCATCCACTTTGACTTCAACGAACTGGTGAGTCCTCTTAGTTCTAACCTGTGACTGTCCTCAATCTGTTTCTGTTAATTTCATTAAAAATATATTTAGTGCCTAATGTGTGATTTTGCTGTACTAGTCACTGTTATATGGAATCATGTGTAAAATATGATCTTGGTTCCCCTACAAGGAATTTACATTTAATTGAAGAAATAGACATGCTCAGAAATAAATAATGACTATAATAACAAGTACTTTTCCCAGTGTTTACTATCTTCTACGAGCTCTTACAATTTACAACTGTTCTCTTATATAGCCCTCTAAAGTGAGTACCATTTATATGTGTTATAACAACCTCATGAATTTAGTGTTATTGTTATCCCTAGTTTATAACAGATCAAAATGAGGTAAAGAGAAATTAAGGGACTTCTCCAAGGTCAGAAATTTAGTAAACATATTTTTCAAAAGGTGAAAAGTAATAAGAAAATATAGATCCACACAAAGTATTATTTTAGCACAGAAAAAAGAGATTTCTTTTGATTAGGGAATACAGGGATGGCTTCCTAAAACAGGTGGCTTTGGGGCTGGGCCCTGGATAGTGCAATCTAAGTTTTCTCTGACTGGTTTTTTGCACAGCAGTTGACTAGCTCCATTTCTATTGCTCACCAATTAAATGTTGGCACCAAAGTTAAGCCAAGACCTTTCCCTGTTTCTCTCTATTCCCTTTCTTTCCCATATACCCGTGATTATCTGAAGTATCACTGGAATTTCTTAATTTCATTCATTCATTAACACTTTACATCCCTAAAAATTATGGAAGAGTCCAAAGAGCTTTTATTTAAGTGGGTTATGTCTATCAATATCTTCCATATGTGAACTTAAAATTGGGAAATTTAATACTAACTTATTAATTAACTTTAAAACAATAATAGTAAGAAAATTACATCTAACATAAATATTTTTCTGAAAAGCGATTATATTTTCCAAATTGACAATGAATGTAGTGAGAACAGTGGTATTGCTTTACATTGTTAAAAATATCTTTAATGTCTGTCTTAATAGAAGACTGCTGGATTTTCCTCTCTGTTTCTGCATTCGGTCTGCTGTAATGAATTGTTTTGGTTGAAAAATATTTAAAAATCAACCTCATGCAGATATCTAAAAAATGAAGGAATGTTTTAATAGTCTTTTAAGACAATTGGATATTTTCCTTTGATACCACATAGAAACTCAACAAGCAATGGGGTTTTCTTAACAACTAGGTAGCAAAGAACTTTATTTGTGGATACTGAAATCATTTGTTGGCATATTAGAAATTAGAGAGGTAAGTATGAAATGTGCAATGTTTTTTTTTTATTTTTTAATTTTATTTTATTATGTTATGTTAATCACCATACATTACGTCATTAGTTTTTGATGTAGTGTTCCATGATTCATTGTTTGCATATAACACCCAGTGCTCCATTCAATACATGCCCTCTTTAATACCCATGACCAGGCTAACCCATCCCCCTACCCTGCTCCCCTCTAGAGCCCTCAGTTTGTTTCTCAGAGTCCACAGTCTCTCATGGTTCGTCTCCCCCTCCGATTCCCCCCCTTCATTTTTCCCTTCCTACTATCTTCTTTTATTTTAACATATAATGTATTATTTGTTTCAGAGGTACAGGTCTGTGATTCATCAGTCTTACACAATTCACAGCGCTCACCATAGTACATACCCTCCCCAATGTCTATCACCCAGCCAGCAACGGTTTCTTAAAGGTTCGTCGCATTGTGGACTCTGAAGCCATATGGTTGAAATTTTCATCCTCAATTACATTAAAATCCATTGGTCTCTCTTGCACTTTCAGTGAATCTTTTACACATATGTGATTTCCTAACATCATGTTTGGGTCATTTGAAAAATGTTCATAGAGTTATGCCCATCTTCCAAATATTGAAATATTCCATAATACAACATCAAAAATTACATTCATTAATATGATCACTAGTCTCATCAGAAAATATTTCATGTATTGGGAAGCTGTCAAACTGATAGTGATAGATACATGTTTTCCAAAATTATATTTTTTCACTTGAAAGCTCAAATTTTGCCATTGGGAATAAACACTATCAGTTATTTTCCTTGAGGTTATAAACTCACTTATATAATTTTCCATAAAATGTCTGCCAAATACCAAAGTCTGATAACCATAGCTTGTCAGTTGTTCTTTCAATAAAAGAAAGCAGCTAGTTTGGCTCTCAACTTAGTCACACAAGTCCTTTCTGTGAGGAGACAACTGTGATGCTGTGGTGTGTGACAGAAGCAGTTTAAACAAAAGGCATGGCTTTCAGTCCCCACCCTAAGAGACAAGAGGATGGAGGGTAGTCCCTCCCTTCAGGTGAGAACCTTTAATGTCAGAGGCCTCAAAATGCCCAGGTAGGGACCAGTGAAAACTGAATGAGCCACATAACAGTGCTCTATTTAGTTCCATTTAATCTCCAGTTTCTGACCAATGCCAGAAACTTGAACTTGTTAAAATATCAGCACCTGAAACCTGATGAAAGGTAGACATGAATAAACTATTCAACTTCCTGTTTTCCGTGATTGGTTTTTACCTTCCTTCTAAATGTTACTTACAAGAGAGCTTGAGACCCTCTGAAGATTTCTAATTTTTTGGGGGGGGTAGGTATTAATGATAATGCATATCGTATATTTCAACCCACACTCAATATGTGCAGTCTTAGGAAAATGCCATGTGCCTCCCTCATCAGGCCTTTAGAAAGTTCAATTGGGGGCATATGTTATAACATTTAAATGCTAGGATATTGTATTCTCCTTAGTAAAACTTTGTTACTTCAGACTGTTGTAATCCTATGGCCCACTTTCTAGTCTCTAGTATCTGCCATTGTGAAGGCATGCCACAGAACCATATTGCCAGTATTGTTCTAAATGCAGCTCTGAAAACATCCCTTCCTTGTTCAAAAAGTTCTCTTGGGGCAACTTGATAGAAATTTCTTCACTCATCTTCTCTGCCTCATGAAATTAAAGTTCATTCTTCAAGGTCAAATATTTGCATTGCCTGAAACACAGCAGCACTTAATCAATGGTAAATATCTTGAAATTCTTAAGTTAAAATATCACTTTATTTCTGAAACCCTCCATGATTATCCAGTCTGTAAGTCCATTTAAAAAAAAATACTGAATAGCTAATCTATAAAACGGAGTGTTTTAGCAATTCATAGAGCAATGAGCAACACATGGAATAATCTTGCCCTCAGGAAACTTAGTCTACTGCAGAGATACTTAAGCAAAAAATAAATCCATAATATAATGTTGGGTAGTGATAAGACCTATGAAGAAAGATAAACAAGTAACGGAGGGCTAAAGTGGTAAGCTCATTTAGATGGCAGTGATAAGCAGAGAGCCAAACAACCAAGAAGTGGCTGGCCATGTAGAAATTCAGAAGTATTACAGTAGCTTAGACAGAGTAGAAATGGAGTAGGTAGATAGATCTAAAATAACTTATCATTTTCATCAGCACTTCTAATAGCACTTTAGTTTTATGACTACTACCACATAATGATTGACATATTATACACAAATCAGGATTGCAAGTTACTTGAAAGCAAAAATTGTATCTTATCTCTTTGTATTCCCAGTGCCAAGAATGGTGCTTGTCTGAGTAGGTGCTTGGTACATGCTCACTCTTTAACTTCCTAAACCTTCCGTCTGCACAGATCTGTGACATCTGCATGATACTTCCTGTATAGGTCGAAACTATTCTGAGCCTCTTTCATTCTCCCCTCAGTGTTCCAGGCAGGCTTACAACACACCTTTGTAATAAATGAGCTTACACAGCCATTCTATCAATCACATAACAATTGCCAGTTCCAAATTAACTGCATGTGGAAAAATTAGATCCTCAAATAATTATGTGTAATCGGCTGCTTGAACTAAATAAGATTTAAGTGGTCATTTGCTCCAGAAACTAGCCCAAAAAGCCAACAGTTGGCTAATTTCATGTGTAATGAACTGTGTCTATTATTTCACCACCTGCAGCTAATTGCCTATAGATAATTATACCTTAAGAATGGAAAACTGCCCTGGGAAAGTTGAGCCTAAGTGGTGTCCAATATACTTTATCTAACAGGCCTCTTATTTTAAGCAAGAAAAAAGAATCAGTTCAGAAACAATTACACAGGAATGAAGATTGTCTCAAGTGCCAGGGTCTTTTTAAAGACATTGGTGTTCCAAGTTGATTTACATATCTGCATTTGTGTTGACCCAAAGTTTGTCTGAAAAACAGCAGCCATAGGTCATCTCTCAGCACTTCTACCACCATCCCTCACTCACATGATCTAGAGATGTATCCAGATGATTATCGGACTGTATATTCATAAACTATAACCAGCCTATTTACTGGCTAGCTTTCATTACTTCACTTACTCAAATCAATCTACTGGGATTAGATATTCTTGTGTCAAAATAAAATTGTTCTTTAGCAGATGTCTGAGGAGCAAACAAAGTAAAGAGGGATGTGGGACTCAAACCTTTGACTTTGTATATTTGATAAAAAATTCCTAGCATTAATTATGGGACAAACATGCACACTTACAGAACTTTAAAATGTTGATCAAACTAACTGCTTAATATTCCAAAAAGAAGTCTGTTAATTACATACTTCATCATTGAGGTCTGGGACTTTTGCGTGGCATCTCATGGCCAACTTGAAATTCAATGCCAAAAGGTCATTTTGAAATGAATGGATTTCAACAGAATTCATGTTTCAAAGGAGATGCCTCAATTCACTACTTGTATAATGGGAAAGAAAAAAGCCTGCAACCCTAAAGTAGTTCAAATTATCATCTCAGAAGTTCTTTGTAAATGAACAGTGCAGTGTAAAGTTACTGATACTCATTTTTAAACCAGTAAAAAGAGGTAATCAATTCACATAGTGTGTGGTTAAGTTGAAGTAGAAATGAATAGTGAGAATTCTGATTGAGCTCCAACTGTACTGCTACACATTAACTTTGTTATTTTGGGCAAAGTATTTAACCTCTCTGAGCCACATCTGTACAATGAGAACAATCTTGACAATTTACCAGAGCATTTGTGATCATTGAGATAAAACTATATATTTAAGTGCTTTATGAAATGTGATATCCCATAGTAAGATAGTGTATAAGAGGATAATAGAAATAAGAGTAAACATAGAATGAGAAGAGATGTTTTTGTGTCCTAACACTCCACTTATTGGACATATTCTCTCGATAAATGTGTAGACAAATGAATGCATAAATTAATGAATGAATAAATTGCATCAACTATTATTCATTGAGTCACATGGTACTTGGCATTCTAATAGGCACTGCTGATATAAAAGTATATCAGGAATATTCTCTTTCCCACAGGGAGCTGACACTTGAGGAAGGAAGAGTAGCAAGAAAACAGATGGTTTGTTATGCAGTAATAGATAACTATAACATTATGGAACCCATTCATGGACATCAAACATTGAATCCAGCTTCACTTAACATTTTGATGTTAAGCATATCACTTGGGATAAAGTGTATACTAATCATCTATACAGGAGGCAATTTAAAAATTATGTAATTCCTGCATACCAGGTAAGTAAGGGTAAAGGCAAAGCATTCTACAAGAAAAGTATCTACAGGTTATTAGCAGGTTTCCCTGGGTTAAATTAAAAAATGCATACAGGGGGCGCCTGGGTGGCTCAGTCGTTTGAGCAGCTGCCTTTGGCTCAGGTCATGGTCCCAGGGTCCTGGGATTGGGTCCCGCATCGGGCTCCCTGCTCGGCGGGGAGCCTGCTTCTCCCTCTCCCTCTGCCTGCCTCTCTCTGCCAAATAAATACATAAAATCTTTAAAAAAAAATGCATACAGGATCTTGTAAAGTTGCAAAAATTAATAATACTACAGAACAAAAGGAAAAATAATTAACCAAAACATATCGTGTCACAGATTCATTAGCCTGTTCAGCATGGCTCTTTCAATTAAATGTGAAGTCCTTTTCAACATAAACCTCAAATAAAATTTGTTTTTATAATTATTTCTTTGTCTTTGGAATCTCTAATATTAATTTTAGTCCATCTAGGTTATTAATCAATATAATATATCACTTTACCTACCCACTGATAATTTCCTATTTTAACACTTACATTTCTCCAGAATATGAAAGAAATAATTTTGTGTAAAGTTACTTATAGTCTTTAAAAATTATAATTAATTTCAAAAAAAGAGAAGCCTGCTTTCCTTTAAATCCCAGATGGGTTTTCCTAGGTAATTAAAATCCAAGAACAGAATTTGAATACACTCAAAATGTGAAAAGAAAAAAAAGTATGGTTCTTAACCCTATGAATGGCAAACCAGGTTATATAATTTCTTCTGATTCTCATAGCATTATTATAAACTTGGAGAGAACAGAAATTCATCTGCTACTTTAAAGGTTAGTACCTATATGATAAGGGAATTGATAAAAAAAAAAAAAGCAGTGAGGATTATTCTGAAGGAAGATCAAACACTTCCATGAAGAATTCAGTATTTCAATATTAACTGGGATCTGACAAACTTTAGAGAGCAAATGAATGGGGCTGAGGAGGTCTAAAGCACTCAAGAAAGAAGATTCTCCAATTGCAGTGAGCAAATCTTGCAACCTCAGAAGTTAGTACCCCTAAATTTGACATTCCACATGAGAGTCAAAAGTGAAGCATTGTAATGCAAACTTTGTTAAGAAATACAACGGTCAGTCAACTATAAGATGTTTCCCAACTCCTATACACCTGAAAGCAAAAAAAGACTACATCTTTGAATCTCATATGCCTCAGGTTTTTTATCTCTAATCATTTCTGCTCACCAGTCTGGAGCAAAGATTCTCCCATCTGTTGTGAAGGAAGAAGTTCCTCTACCCTTCAAGATCCTTCTAGCTGGACTAAGAATCAAGTTGACATGCAGATTAACAGGAGAAAATCAAATTTAATAGTGTACATACAGGGAATTCACACAAACATGGAAATTCCAAAGACATGATGCTTATATGAGCTCAGGAGATGGGTAGAGGTCTGAAGGTACAAAGGGGAGAAAGGCCATTAGCAGAAAGGTGAAGGGAGGTATTTGGAAAACAAAGGTTGCCCTAGTATGCAGATAAGTTTCTTAGATAAAGAGGAATCTTCATTAATAGGTCTCTTCCTGGTATAAGTAGGCAGTTGAGGGGGAAGTGAAGAGCTTTTTCTGAATCTGCTAGGTTTGGACTACTTTTAACTCAAAATAATGTTCATGCCAAAGTGGCCCATCTTGGGGTGGGCTGCCCTTGGCCCCTACAGGACATATTTTTTTTTCCCTCAACAAAAATGCATTCCCCTTCCTCATGCCTTTTTTTTTGGCCAAAAGCACATATCTTACATCTTACTGTCTTGCATACAGAGGTGTTTCCCTTATTATTTCTAGCAATCTTATTTATTTATTAGAATTCTTAACTCTTAGAAACCTTAGTTTCTAGTAAAAACTAAGTAGTAAGCAACTGTGAACTGTTTGCTATAACAGTATTCTCTAGATTAGCAAATTTATGAATACATTTCATAATTTCTAAAATCATGTGCTCCTTCATAATACAATCTTTCAATAAAGCACAAAACATGTTTACTAAAAGATCTATATTTATTTTTAGTTTCCCTGTAATAAGACAAAAGTAGATAAACCGGGGCACCTGGTGGCTCAGTAGGTTAAGCATCTGACTCTTATTTTTTTTAAAGATTTTATTTGAGAGAGAGAGAGTGCATGAGTGAGCATAAGCAGGAGGGAGGTGGGTGCGGAAGGCAGAGAGAGAAGCAGGCTCCCGGCAGAGCAGGGAGCACTATAAGGGGCTCGATCCCAGGACCCTGAGACCATGATGTGAGCCGAAGGCAGATGCTTAACCGACTGAGCCCCCCGGGCGCCCCGAGTCTCTGACTCTTGATTTCAGCTCCGGTCATGATCTCAGGATTCTCTCTCTCCCTCTCCCTCTGCCTCCACTTCCCTTTCTAAAAAAAAAGTAGATAAATCTACTTAATGTTTTATTATTTTATCTTATTTGGAAATGATCTAGATATTCAATAAATTTAACAACTCATTTTTTAACTTAGCAAAATTTTTAAGTTCCAGATTATCAAAGATTTTGAAGCTATTTAAAAGTTTTACTTACTGGGGCGCCTGGGTGGCTCAGTCGGTTAAGTGTCTGCCTTCGGCTCAGATCAGGATCCCAGGGTCCTGGGATCAAGCCCCTTTTAGGGCTCCCTGCTCAGTGGGGAACCTGCTTCTCCCTTTCCTGCTCCCCCTGCTTGTGCTCTCTCTCTGTCAAATAAATAAATAAAATCTTTAAAAAACTTTTACTTACAAATATTTTAGTTTTATTTACATCTATTTAATCTCCTTGTTCTTAACAATTATGTTGGGTTACCCACAAAACTTTATGAAGCATTAGACATAGTCAACCATTATTCTAAGTGGTTTTTTTTTTTTTGACAAATTTTGCAACAGAGATAACATGAATTCATTTGACTTTTAGCAAATGCAGGTAGAATAAAAGTCTTATATTTAATGCTGAGAACTCTAAAGATACGTCTATTTTAATTAAACCAACAACCTTAAATTAGTTTTAACACCAAACATTTTCCCAGATGACATGATCTTGAAAAACATTTGGGTTAGTTTCTATATTTGAGTTTTGGAATGCCCAATCCTAATAAGTGCTTGCCTTCAAACCAAGTAAATAAGGCCCTTCTACAAATTTGCAATACAAGCCAGAGGTAGAGAAAATACCTCACATTTATAACACATATGGACACACCACAGATAAGATACAAACAAAAATCTTATAGCTTTTGCTTTTACCAATATTTGTGCAGAAATCAGCAAGGGCCTAATTTCCAAATGCGTCCCTCTTTTTTTTTTTTTAAATGAACAACTTCCTCCTAAAGTTTGTATTTCAAAGAATGGTTCTCAGGTCCTAGAGGAGATGGGGGGGGTGTGGGTGGGTAGAAAATTTATATCACAGAGGCATAGAGAAATTATTCAAGTTTTCTCCAAGGTGATTTGGAGCATAACTGCCTGTTGTCAGAGGTGCTAGGGTCTGGGCACAAGAGCCCTTTTAGCAGTTTGTATTTTAAAAAGGCCTTCTTTCCCTTTTTTCTTTCTCTTCAGTCTCAGGTAATGGTGGGCTGTGTTTCATATTTCAAAGACATGATAAGATTTATAATTTCAAGGGGCAGAGAAAGAATGCAAAATTTATCCCCAGAGTTTTAGGGTAATTATTAGTTAAAATTTACCTTTATTAAAGTACAGGACAAAAAAAATACAGGATAATTTTGTTCCAATAGTCTGATCTTTTATAATATCCACAAACATGTTAAGAGGAATAGGTAAGGTTTGGGGATTGGTAAAGATAGGTGGGCTCTGACTTGTTTCTAAAGTTGCATTTCTGGTTTTGTAGAGGTTTGTAAAACAAAGATAGTTGTTTCTAATTCCCCAAAGACCTGGATTACAGCCTGAATATCAAGGGACTGGCCTGCCCTTTAACTAAAGTTGCTTCTTTATATCAGAGAGATTTTTTAAAAGATTTATTTATTTGAGAGAGAGAGAGCTGACACAAGTGCCTGCACGAGTTGGGGGAGGGGCAGAGGGAGAGACTCTTGAAGCAGACTCCCTGCTGAGCAGGACTAGACCTCCCAACCTATGAGATCATGACCTGAGCTGAAACCAAGACTCCGATGCTCAATCAACTGAGCCACCCAGGTGCCCCTATATCAGGGAGATTTTTAACTAAAATGGGAATCAAAAGATTTATATTTTTATAAAGTCTGTTTAAAGCATTTTAACAAAAGCCTTCTTTCTGGGCATCCAATTCAAACTTGGCTTCTCTTGGCCCCTGAATTTTGGCCTTTTGCAGGTCATTTGTAGGAAGGCCTAGGAAAAATTTTGGTCCTGTTTCCTCTGTGAAGGGGGCTATGAATAGTCATGAATCTTTTTAGTTTTTCTCTAAATTTGGTAGGATCTTCTCAAAATAGATTAAAAAAAAGAAAAAGGCTTTATAACTTAAAAGATTCTGTTGCTGTCCAGGGACACAAAGTGTTTTTCAGTGGTGGGGTCTAAGATACACCTATAAGGAACATTGTATAGGAATGTTGACATTGGCAGAGCCTAATTATCAATCCCTGGAAGGTAGGAGCAAAGTGAGCCTTACTGCATCTTGGATGCCTTTGTTAAATTCATTTTCTGGCTTTCAGCATTGACATGAGCAACTTATATACTTTGAACCTAGATATTAGGTTGGAGTGCTCCTTAAAAATCTTGTAGGAAAAAGAAGTTAAAACATGCAGATGAGGCCAGATTTTAAGGGGACTTCTTTGTTGAATGTGGACTTTTTGAGTCTTATGTCTAATTTCTAGGATTTCATCTTGTCAAGAGAGTCCTTAAGGCTAGACATTATACTGATAAGGCAATTGAGAGCTCTCTATAAAGAATATTTTTTTCTCTTAAATATAGTCAATTTAAAAGGATCCATTGTCTGGCCATTGATGAGTAGGTACTCTTAATGACTCAAACCAAAAAGCCTTTTAATTGCTTAATCAAAGATAGAGTAGGCATCCAAAGAGGGCACAGATGATGCAGCCTCCATGATCCAAAAGTTTACTCCCAAAATTAGTCTAAGAAAGCAAAGGCCTTGGTTGTGAGTTCAAGATGGCCATGTAGGATGACTGAACTCACCTCCTCCCCATAGAACACACCAAATTACACCTATTAATAGAACAATTATTGCTGAAGCAGAACTGAGGGTTGCCTGAACAGCTACTGAACAAATAAAGTTGGAGAGAATGGCAAAAGAACAGCAAGAGACAAAGGGAAACCCCACCCCCAATGCTGTGAATGGTAGTGGGGTTAGTACTGAAGACTGGGAACAGATCCCTCTGTACTTGGGCACAAAAAAAGCCACATTTAAAAGAGCATACATAAACTAGCATATAAAAGAGACAACACTAGAATTCTTCCAAGCCTCAGAGTTGCTGTGGAAAAGCTCTCTAGGTCAGAGGGACTGGAGAACAACATAGTTTACATTCCCACTCTACCTTAAAAGCCTAGACCAGAGCAGGGTCTGGACACCATAACTGGTGGATCCAGTCATCACAGGGAGCTTGTGATCTCAGTGTGCTCAGGGTCCACGAGCCCACACCATCCCTAGTTGTGCTGGGACACACACACAAAAATCATGGTCTAAATGGGGGGAGAACTGCAGGACTGTTCTCTCCACCCCCACCTTTAAAGCCCAGACCAGAGCAGAGTCCAGTTCACAGTGATCCTGTGACCTCAGGAAGGCCAGGGTCCACAAGCCCACACCAGCTACCCTGTGGTGCTAGGGTACAAGCCACGGTTTTGAGGGGTTTTTATTTTTAACTTTCATTTTTTATATATATATATTTTTTACTTTTTAAAATTTGTCGTTTTATTTTTTTCTTTTTGATTTGTTCTTTCCTTTCTTGTTCTCTTTTTTCCCTTTCTTCTTTTGTTCTTCCTTTTAGTTCTTTTCTTTTTTTCTGTTTTCTTTTCTACTCTTATTTATTTCATTTTTTCTTTTTTCTTTTATTATTAATTTTTTATTTGCTCTTTCTGTAAAAAGCCACAATTTGAAAGAGTAACTAGCATATACAACCACAGCACAAGTCACCAAGTGCACAGAGTCTGCATAGGGGACACCATACACAAGACCACTCCTTCACCTTAAGGAGAAGTAGCCATTCTGCCTAACCCATAGAAACAAACACGGAACAGAAAGCAAAATGTGGAGGCAGAGGAATATGCTCCAAAAGAAAGAAGAAAAAAAAAAAAACTCAGAAAAAGACATAAATAAAACAGGAGATAAGCAATATGACTGATTTTAAGTAATGATTGTAAAGATACTCACTGGGTTGGAGAAAAGAATTGAAGAACTCAGTGAGATCTTCAATAAAGAGATGAAAATATGGAAAAGAACTGTTCAGAGTTGAAGAATATAAGACATGAAATAAAAAAAGACAATAGAGGGATAGAGGGAATCCACAATAGATTAGAGGATGCAGAAGAACATATCAGCATTCTAGAAGACAGGGTAATGGAAAGCACACAAGCTGAGTGGCAAAAAGAGAAAAGAAGTTTTAAAAATATGGATAGATTAAGAGAACTCTTGGATAACATCAAGCAAACAAACATTCATATTATAGGGGTCCCAGAAGAAGAAAAAGGTATAGAAAACTTATTTCAAGAAATAATAACAGGAGTGCCTAGGTGGCTCAGTCATTAAGCGTCTGCCTTCGGCTCAGGTCATGATCCCTGGGTCCTGGGATCAAGCCCTGCATCAGGCTCCCTGCTCTGTGGGAAGCCTGCTTTTCCCTCTCCCACTCCCCCTGCTTGTGATCCCTCTCTCACTGTCTCTCTCTCTGTCAAATAAATAAAAATAAAAAAAAAAGAAATAATAACTGAAAACTTCCCTAACCAAGGAGGGAAAAAGATACTGTGGCACACAATAATTAAAATGTCAAAGGTTAAAGATAAAGAGAGAATCCTGATACCAAAACCAGCATTACACTGATACCAAAACCAGACAAAAACACCACACAAAAAAGAAAACTATAGGCCAATATCCCTGATGAACATAGATGTAAAAGTCCTCAACAAAATATCAGCAAACCACATACAATATATTAAAAAGATCATTCACCAAAATCAGGTGGGATTTATACCTAGGATGCAAGGATGGTTCCATATTCACAAATCAATCAACATCACATATCACATCAACCAAATGAAGAATAAAAATCATATGATCATCTCAGTAGATGCAGAAAAAGCATTTGGCAAGATTCAACATCCATTCATAAAAAACTCTTAACAAATTGGGGTCAGAGGGAACTTACTTCAACACAATAAAGGCCAAACATGAAAACCCTCAGCTAATATCATCCTCAATGGTGAAAAACTGAGAGCTTTTACTCTAAGGTCATGAACAAGACAGGATGTTCACTCTTGCCACTTTTATTCAACATTGTACTGGAAGTCCTAGCCATAGCAATCAGATAAGAAGAAATAAGAGGCATCCGTATTGATAAAGAAATTAAACTGTCACTGTTTGTGGATGGTAAAATACTATACATAGAAAATCCTAAAGACTCCACCAAAAAAAATTACTAGAAGTAATAAACAAATTCCATAAAGTGGCAGGATACAAAACTAATACTCAGAAATTGGTAGCATTTCTATACACTAAAAACAGAGTTGCAGAAAGAGAAATTTTAAAAACAATACCATTTACAATTGCACCGAAAGGAACAAAATACCCAGGAATAAACTTAACCAAAGAGGTGAAAGACCTGTACTCCAAAAACTATAAAACACTGATGAAAGAAATTGACGATGACAGCAAAACAAATGGAAAGATATCCCATGCTCATGGATTGGAATGCTTAATATCGTAAAAATGTCAATATTACCCAAAGCAATCTACAGATTCAATGTAATCCTTATCAAAATAGCAACAGAATTTTTCACAGAACTAGAACAAATAATACTAAAATTTGTATGGAACCACAGAAGACCCTGAATAGCCAAAGCAATCCTGAGAAAAAAGAATAAAGCTAGAGGCATCACAGTTCCAGATTTCAAGATATACCACAAAACCATAGTAAGTGGAACAGTATGCTACTGGCACAAAAATAGACACATAGATCAATAGAAGAGAATAGAGAGCCCAGAAATAAACCTACATTTTTATGGTCAACTAATCTATGACAAAGGAAGCGAGAACATACAATGGAGAAAAGACAGTCTTTTCAATAAATGGTGTTGGGAAAACTGGATAGCTACATGTAAAAGAATGAAACTGGATAACTTTCTAATACCATACACAAAAATAAACTCAGAATGGATTAATAACCTAAATGCAAGACCTGAAAACATAAAAATCCTAGAAGAAAACAGAGGCAGTAATTTCTCTGACATCAGCCATAGCAACGTATTTCTAGATTTGTCTCCTGAGGCAAGGGAAACAAAAGTAAAAATCTATTGGGACTACATCAAAATAAAAAGCTTTTGGACAGTGAATGAAACCATCAACAAAACAAAAAGTCAACCTACTGAATGGGAGAAGATATTTGCAAATGATATATGCAATAAATAGTTAATATCCAAAAATATATAAAGAACTTATATAACTCAACACCAAAAAAATAAACAATATGATTATAAAATGGGCAGAGGATATGAATAGGCATTTCTCAAAGAAGACATTCAGTTGGCCAACAGACACATGAAAAGATCCTCAACATCACTCATTATCAGGGAAATGCAAATCAAAACCACAATGAGATATCATTTCACACCTGTTAGAACGGCTAAAATCAAGAAGACAAGAAACAACACGTGTTGGTGAGGATGTGGAGAAAAAGGAACCCTTGTGTACTGTTGGTGGGGATGCAACCTGGTACAGCCACTCTTGAAAACAGTATGGAGTTCCCTCAAAAAATAATGGAAATATCATATTATCCAGTAATTCCACTATTGGGTATTTGCTTAGGGAAAATGAAACCACTAACTCAAAAAGATATATGCACCCTTATATTTATTGCATTATTTACAATAGCCAAGACATGGAAGCAACCTATGTGTCCACCAACAGACAAATGGATAAGGAAAATGTGGTATAGATATGCACTGGAATATTACACTGCCATAAAAAAAGATGGGATCATGCCATTTGATACAATATGAATAGACCTAGAGGATCCTATACTAAGAGAAATAAGTCAGACTGAAAAAGACAAATATGATATGATTCCACTCATAAATGGAGTCTAAAAAATGAATAATGCAAAAGCAGAATCAGAACTATAAATACAGAGAACTGATGGTTGCCAGAGGGCAGTGGGGTGGAGGGGCTGGGCAAAAATGGGAGAAGGGGAGAGGGAGATACAGGCCTCCAGTTATGGAATGAGCAAGTCACGGGAATAAAAAGCAGAGCATAAGGAAGACAGTCAATGATATTGTAATAGCCATGTAGCTATACTTGTGGTGAACACAGCATAATGTATAAACTTGTCAAATCACTAAGTTGGACACCTGAAACTAATGCAACATTGTGTATCAACTATTCTCAGATGTAAAAAAGAAATATTGAAAAAGAAAGAAATAAAGTGAATAAGAGACAAATAGGAGGAGAGAAAGGAAGGAAAGGAAAAAGGAAAGAAAAAAGAAAAAGGAAAATACACATTTCTTTATCTGATTTCTTGGCTGAAGATTTTAACTAAAAGAGCATTTCTTTTTCTTTTCCTATTCATCCCTATTTAGAACTACCTCTCATACAATTAAAATTATATGATATTTTATCAGTATTGTCTATTCAAGTATTTGTAAGTTAACTTCCAAATTTGCAAAAATGTTTTCATTTGTTCTGGTCTTGTACTTATGTGCTCACAGTCAATAAATACTTCAGCTGTGGTATTATTAAAAAAGAATAGCATACAATTTTTTGAAAGCACCTTGAATATCTGTGGTGTTTGTTTATCTGGAACAGTTGGAAATTAATGAAGGATTCATTTCCTCCCAAAATGAGGGTCATATAACCCAAATCCTAAGAAAATTATTAATATCTAAATTAAAATCTAAATTAAATCTTAAAAAAAAAAAGCAAAGGCCTTCATTGCAGATGGTAAGGATGGTACAGTGAAAATGGTGTCTTCAGTCTCCCACAAAAATGTGAGATGTCTCCAGTCACAGACTCACTATTCTGTGACACCAAGCAGGTGCTACTGGAATGGGATTTTCCAACACTAACAAACAGCAAAGATTGAAACTAAAAAGTTCCTGTGGGCTGGAACCTCATTGTTATTGAAACCCAAGTTTGACTGCTTGTCACTTAGACATCAATACTTGTGAAAAAAATGCTGGTTGGAAAGGAAAGACTGCTTTATTCAGGAAGCTGGTGACCTGGGAAGATGGTGGTCTAAAGACCATCTCCAAATAGGAGATTTTTTTAAGGGGGAAGCACAGGGAAGTGGTGGGAGTTGATGTGCAGGGGAAATAGTTGTACAGTGGTTAATCATTCTTAACGTGATCTTCAGCAGACTTGCTGGCATCAGGGAAGGCTAATTTCTACCGTGGTCAAGTTTGATCTTCTAGGAACATCTGGTTCCTTGTTTCCCCAGGGTCAGCATTCTGTTGAAATTTCAAAGAAAGCTATAGTTAGTCAAGTTATAAACTAGAGGGCACAGGTTAGTGAGTTATAGGGATATAATCTTCAGGCTGCTTGGAACACAGTTATATCATGACAAATACCCAGAGGGCTGGCACAGCCAGAGGGAGACTGAGTTCCCCAGTCTATCTGACTGGCTGCCAAGGTTCGCTCTAATAAATGCAACCTACAGATGGTGGAAACAAAAGAGAATATTTTTAATGGTCACAAAGTTCTTGTTCTTAGAATATAGAACAAGACAAAAGAAAAAAAATCCCAGGGAGGCCTGGGTGGCTCAGTCGGTTAAGCGTCTGCCTTCGGCTCAGGTCATGATCCCAGAGTCCAGGGATCAGGTCCCACATTGGGCTCCTGGCTCAGTGGGGAGTCTGCTTCTCCCTCTGCCTCTCCCCCTGCTTGTGCTCTCTCTGTCTCTCTCTCTTTCTGACAAATAAATAAATAAAATCTTTTAAAGAAGAAAAAAGAAAAAAAATCCATCCAGTTTTTCTTTAGGCTAAGCCTTGGTCTCTTAGAGTCACATAAATACTTAGGAGCGATGTATAGTGGGGATGGGGACTGTATGTTGTTTTATAGTGTACCTCATTGCACAGTTTTCTTGAGGTGGGTGGGTGATCTAGTGTCAATCTAACTCATTCTGTCACCAACTTACCCTAACACGGGTGTCTTCTTGAGGTAGAAAATGTTCTAATAGCTTTAAAAAAAAGATTTGATATATTTATTTACTTGAGAGAGCGAGAGCATGAGTGGGAGGAGGGGCAGAGGGGGACGGAGAGGGACAAGCCGACTCCACACTAAGTGCAGAGCCCTACTTGCGGCTCGATCTCACAACCCTGAGATCATGAGATCATGACTTGAGCTGAAACCAAGAGTCAGATGCTCAACCGACTGAGCCACCCAGGCACCTCTCCAACAGCTTTTAAGTACTCAACCCATGCCCACCAATTTTGTAGCTTTGACGTCCAAGATGTCCCTTAGCAACAGCCTTTAATCCACAGAAAATTTTGTCTAAATACATGCCAGTCTGACGAGAAGCATGAACTTACCAGTCTGTCAGGCCAGCTCAAACGGGAGGTTTATAGGTCCTATGCCTGCAATTTGCCCTATGGTAATTCCCTTTTATGACAAATAACAAACAAGACATAAAAAAAAAAAAAAACAAAGTCCAACTCTGTGAGGAAATGGATCAACAACCAAAGAGTACTGTATTAAATTTAACCAAAGAGTCACTAAGTCCAAGAAATTAGTTCCACAGGTATTTTCTCCTGGTACTCTAAATTTAGAGAGAAAAAGGACTCTTCGTACTCTCGCTCCATCAGACTCTGCAGACAGAGATTCTGGGAGGCTGACATGGTAAGAAACCTTACCTTCTGCTAGTTGAATGTCAGATTTCCCAAGGCTCTCTGATTTGTACCAGTGTCCTAGGCAAGTGCTGCCCAGTGAGTTAAAGTGTCCAGTCCACTACACCAACTGTCCGGGAGCAAGAATTTCCTTTGCCCTTCGAGGTCTTTCCAGTTGGACTAAGAATCAAACTGACATGAGACCTAATAACAGGAGAAAACCAAGTTTAGTTTTGTATGCACAGTGAATCCGCAGAGGCAAGAAATTCTAAAGACAGGCAGCATGAGGCTTATAGGACTCCTGAGCTAAGGAGAGAGGTAAGGGTCTGAGGATACAAAGGGAAGAAAACACATTAGCAGGAAGGTGAAAGGAGATGTTTTGAAAACAAAGGTTGCCCTATGAGACAGATAAGTTTCTTAGGGAAAGAGGAATCTCCTTTAATAGGTCTCTTCGTGGTGAGGCAGGCAGTTGAGAGGGAGGTAAAGAGCTTTTTCTGAATCGTCTGGGTTTGGATTGCTTTTAATTAAAAATAATGTTCATGGCAAAGTTGTCCATATTGGAGTGGCTTGCCCATGGCCCCTACACATCCATCCTAGTCCCAAGTCATAAATCTTGCCTTGTATTGAAAGCCTCAAAGATGTCAGGATATGATCTACTTCAAAACGATGCTTGCACTCAGTCTGCAAATACGGCCTGAAGCTCTTTTTAAGGAGTGCTGTCAGTATGAAAGAAGCATAGACCATATTAGGGCTGTACATTCCTCTATTGCTCCCATCAAACCAGATGACTTTTCTCCTTGGTTTGACCCCCAAGTCCCAGGGGCACCAAGAGTCACTGTCTTTTCTCTGCTTCACTGTCTGTGCACTAATTTGTGCTTCTATTTTGAATTTTCAATGTGGTATGAAAATAGAGTAGTGTTCTCTCTCTAGAAGGTGTACATGTTAGTGTATTATTATTCATAAAGTGAGCAACATGTTTCCACAAACATACTTGACTCTTGCTCACCCCTTTATTTCCTTGTTTTAAAATTTTTCTTTGTTTCATATGTCAAACATTTATATAGCACCTGTCATGGGCCAGGCACTATCATGTGTTTTACAAGTATTAACCTGTTTAAACCCAACGATTCTGAGGTAGTACTGTTATCATACAACAAGGAAACTGAGGAACAAAGACATTAAGTACCATATCCAAGATTACAGAGCTAATAAGCAGTGTTCAAACTCAATCAGTCTGGCTCCAGAGACTCTATTTTAATCAACATGCATTCTATCTGAGAGTCAAATATTGCACTAAAAACACGAAAGAAGGATGTGAGGGTTGTTTATTGTGCTGGTCTCGTGTGGAAGTGACGATGAAGTGATATTAGATTAACTAATATTAATTAATATTGACTTTTTGAGATGAGTGATACTTTACTCATCTCTGGAATTATAAATGAGGAGTTTAAGAAAATGTAGGGTGTGGGGGGAGTACAAGCTGATTCAAATCTTATAGCAATCTTTATCAACTGCTAATCAGAGTTAACACTCTTCGTTAAATACAGAGTTTATTTCTTCGATTCCATAAGTGTGTGGTAATAAGTTATTGATGTTGACAAAAATCCTATCCAGAAGATACTGCACACCCCATAAGAAAAGCAATTAGAACTTTATAAATCCAATTAAATAGAAATATCTTTATTTTTGTATAGCACTCTATAAGACAAACTTGATCTCAATTTTAGAAAAGCCACAAGATATTCTTTTCCATCCATCTCTTAATATTCTCTATTATGAGGAGCTGTCCCTGTAAATCTGTTTGGCTTATTTTTCCTAGGTTTAGATAATTTTATCATTTGTTAATGCCATTAGAGTATATAGTGCATTTTCCAAAATGTAACTAAAGACAAGCAGCTCTGATTTTGAAAAGTATTAATACATGAGAATGATGTACTTTCTCTCCTCTTTTTTGCCATAAAGATGGGGCTTGGTGAAATTCCTCAAATATCCTAATTCTATAATGGAATGAGGAAAATGAGAAATGAAAAATATCAGTCTGATGTGTAGGGACCAAGGGCAGGCTGCCTCAAGATGGGCCACTTTAACATGAACATTATTTTGAGTTAAAAGGAATCCAAACCCAGCAGACTTAGAAAAAGCTCTTCACCTCCCCCTAAACTGCCTGCTTATACCTTGGAAGAGAGCTATTAACAAAGATTCCTTTTTACCTAAGAAACTTATCTACATAATAGGGCAACCTTTACTTTCCAAACATCTTTCACCTTCCTGCTAATGGTTTTTCTCCTCTTTGTATCCTCAGACCCCTACCCCGCTTCTTAGCTCATATAAGCATCATGTTGCCCCATTGTCTTTGGAATTTCCATGTCTGTGTGGATTCTGCATATGTACATTATTAAATTTGATTTTCTTCTGTTAATCCGTTTCATGTCAATTTGATTCTTAGTCTGGCTAGAAGGACCTTGAGGGGTACAAGAAATTCCTCTTCCCCAACAGCTCCCGGAAGTGAATCCCAAGTGTCAATAAAACTTTGAGCACTGAGTAATGTATAAAATTATTGATTCATTTTATGGTACACTTGAAGCTAATAAAACATGTTAATTATACATGAATAAGATATATACATCTTTGCTGACCCCCTGTTTCTTTAGTCTTTTTTTCCCACCTCTCTGATGATTTAATGTTCTGTTTTTTTTTATAACTGATTAGTTATTCCCCAGTGGTGGCAGCAATGTCTGGGAATTTGGTTTTATGATTTGACCATTTGGTGATCTTCATAAATGGATTAATGGATTATAAAGTTCTTGTCTCTGGTGGGTGAAAGACAACAAACAATCTGGCCTGTTAGCTTTTGTTTGTTTGTTTATTGTATATTTTGAGATCAAATAAATTAAGAATTTTGTACCCACCAGGAAGGAAATGGGCTCTTTGGTATCTGGACTGGTGAGTTTATTGTGTTTCTAAGTCTCTTGTGTTTCTGGATGTTGAACTAAAATTGAAGAATTTTAGCAGCAAGTTCTTTCTGTCTCTGTATGATAACATGCCTGTAATGAAAAGCTATTAATTTTCATTGTGTTGAGCAAGCAATGTTTTCTTATCTCCAGAGAGAACTAACAAATTAGATTACAAGGTCTCTTAAATTAAAAAAGATCCATTCTCATTGGTTTATATAGATAAGTACATATAAAATCAAATATACCTAAAATTCCCAGAAAATAAAGAAATAGAACTTCTAATGCAGTAAATATGCTATACTTAAAAAATAATTATTCTTAGAGAAACTAACTGAAAACTTTTACAAATCCAATTTATATAATGAAAGTAAATCTTTGGCACACAAGAGTAGTTTAATACTTTTAGTTAAAACATCCATATCCTCTCTGACTTATCAGCATTAAGTATATTACAAGCATATGTTTTATTCCACTCCATTTGGATTTGTTTTTTGATCAAGTAAGGTAACATTGCTTTTCAACAATTAAGATTATAAAAACTGCAACTTGTGCTCAACAATATTGAATCATTATTCTGACAGACTTTATTTCAACAATATTCATGTTTTGTAGTATGTCAGCTTGAGGATAATTGCCAAGGTAGTTTTGTAACTTAAAACCTTGAACTGTTACTAAATTGAGCAAAAATATGAATATTGTTGAATACCTACATAATTACTAAGTAGAATATTGAAACATTGATTACTAAGCATAATTTTAAGCTTATATGAGAGTTTAAAATATGGATCATGTTAATGTGCTGATTTTTGTAACTTAAGAATCTGTATAAAAGATATGTGTGGCTATAAAAAATACTACTCTGTGTGCTCCTGAGCTTTGGTAATTGGCTAAAATTGTTCTGTAATACAGTTCTCAATTATTACTCCCCAATTTACTCTGTGAAATAGTATTTTGGTACATTAGTGAAAGATTAGAGTTAATATGAATAGTTGACACTGTATTCTGGAGCAAAGGTGATAGAAAAATAGAATTGTGTTTATCCTTGTATTTGTAGGCAAGAATTTGGAGTTGCCCAAAGAGAAGTTCTGGCCTTTACGCTTGGCATCTGGGAGATAATCTCCAGGCCCTTGAAACATTTTAGGAACATCTGTTATTGTTTGCCTGGAGGCCTTGGGTCATACTGGGTTGTCTAACAATACAATTTTGACTGGGAGCTAGCCACATCCGTATAGTCTTAAGGTAGAGGCTAGCCATACCGGAAAGACCAACAGTGTATTTTAGAGTGAGGTCTCAGAATCACATGGCATCAGTCCACCTGGAAATTCAGATTAACCACATGGGTAATCAGTCAGTCAATCATGCCTACATGATGATTCCCCAATAAGATCTCTGGACACAAACTCATGTGAGTTCCCTTGGTTGGTAATATTCCATGTACATTATAATTCAAATCAATTCCAAGACTAATGTGTCCTGATTTCATGGGGAGAGAAAAACGGAAGCTCTGCACTTGGTACTTCTCCTGGACTCTGCTATATGCACTTCTTTCCCTTGCCTAATTTTAATCTGTATCCTTTCCCTGAAATAAACCATTACCATAATAGTTTTTGGTGAGTTTTGTGAGTCCTTCTAGTAAATTACCAAATCTCAAGCTGATTTTGGGAAATCCCTGAATTTGCAGATATTGTCAGAAGTGAGAGTGGTCTTGGGGGCTGTTTTCTCTCATTTAATAGTTGATCCTAAACTTCACTGTGTTTTTCCAAAAAAAAAAAAAAAAGTCATTCTTTTCCTAAACCAGAAATTCTCAGCCTTTTATTTTTTTTTGATCTGTGGATATATATTTATTCCTGGGACTTACTGTACATTCCAAAGAGCTTTTATTCATCTAGATTATAAAAGTAAATATTTACTGCCTTAGAAGTTTAAAATTGAGAATTTTTTAAAAAGTGTATTTATTGATTTCATGCAAAAATAGCAATAATTAATGTTTAGCATAAATAACCTTAGAATTATTGTGAAATTAATTTTTTTTAAAGATTTTATTTATTTATTTATTTGACAGGGAGAGACAGCGAGAGAGGGAACACAAGCAGGGGGAGTGGGAGAGGGAGAAGCAGGCTTCCTGCCGAGCAGGGAGCCCGATGTGGGGCTCGATCCCAGGACCCTGAGATCATGACCTGAGCGAAGGCAGAGGCTTAACCGACTGAGCCACGCAGGTGCCCCGTGAAATTAGTTTTGACATTATGAACCCCAGAGATACATCCTAAAGTATGACTTTGTTCCAGACTATGAAAGAACATAATGAATGTGAAACCTTGGAAAGGATTTTTACCATGGTTTATAATAACTGTCACTGAAAAGAAGCTATTCAAATCTTAGTAAAGTTCACTCAATTTTGATGGGTTTGCTTCTTTTGCTTATTAATTAGTGCCTCAGCCTACTGTTTCTATATTTATTTTTTAGTGTTACTGTCACTTTGGTTAAACAGGCAACCAGGTAATTTCTTAGGCACCTATGGTCTTATCCTAATCTAGTGTCTAAATCTCCTCTTAACAACTCCATTTTTTTTTTCTTTTCATACCTTAAATCCTAAATAGAAAAACAAATAAACTTTCAGGGTAACTTTATTTTTTTTATTTTCTTTTTTAAAGATTTTATTTATTTATTTGAGAGAGAGAATGAGAGAGAGAGAGCATATGAGAGGGGATAGGGACAGAGGGAGAAGCAGACTCCCTGCTGAGCAGGGAGCCTGATGTGGGACTCGATCCTGGGACTCCAGGATCATGACCTGAGCCGAAGGCAGTCGCTTAACCAACTGAGCCACCCAGGCGCCCTCAGGGTAACTTTATACTGTAGGGCCAAGGACAGGCTGCCCCAAGATGGACCACTTTGACAGAAAATACTGTTTTGAGTTAAAAGCAATACATTCAGCAAAGGCTCTTTACTTCCCCCTCAACTGCCTGCTTGTACCAATAAGAGAGCTTTTAACAGAGATTCCTCCTTACCTAAGAAATTTGTCTACATAATAGGGCAACCTTTGTTTTCAAACACCTCCTCTCACCTTCCTGCTAGTGGTCTTTCTCCCCTTTGTGTCCTCAGACCCCTACCCTTCTTAGCTCATATAAGCATCATGTTGCCTCTCTTTGAAATTTCCATGTCTGTGTGGATTCCCCATAAGTACACTATTAAATTTGATTTTCTGTTGTTAATCTGTCTCATGTCAATTTGATTCTCAGTCTGGCCAGAAGGACCTTAAAGGGCAGAGTAAATTTTCTTTCCCCAGCAACACCTAAAACTATACTTGAGATTTCATAAAAGAAAAGATTTCCTCTTTTGTCTCATAATAAGAGATGCTTAAAAATAATTTGCTCAATATGTCACTCTTTCAAGTGTTACATGAGAAGAGCTGTCAAATCAGAAGATAAGGTCAAACTTCCCTAGGTTAAATTTGCACAGGTAAAATGGTATCGATATAAATATTTTAGAAATTGTATTCTTTATAGGAAGTCCTTGGAGATTTGTCAATGTCTTTGCCTTCCATAATATGTTGTAACTTCAGGAGAAACACTGATCATAATTCTTAGGAACTAGTTCTATCAACTTTTCCTGTATATATCAGAGTCCTGATAGTATTTTGTCTGATGATAATACATAACCACAGTAATGTTAATGTCACTACTCATAATTTTAATTATCTAAAATGACGATTAGTACACAATTTTACCTGTTTAATTTGAATCTAGCATTTTCAAAGGCAGTAGTTTCCAATTGTAGATGGACCTCAGAGTTAACCATGGATTATTATAAAAATGCAGATAAATAGGCTTACTCCAGAATTAATGAATCTTTTCATACTGATATTATTAGTATAAAATTATTTGATGTTATAACTTAAGATTTTTTTTCCCCTCTAAATACTATGTCCATCCATTTTTCTAAAGTAGTTCTAAGATTCACTGTCTTCTTTGGAATTGGGCTTAATCATTTTACCTGGATACAGTTTGTCTAATTTCTAAAGTGACTTTATTACCTTTGTTTTATATGCCATGTCACTGAAACAACCAAATTTCCTTGTCAGTTGTATTATTCTTATTAAGAATTTTATAAGATCTTTCACACTTGAAAAATTGTCAGTAATAAATTAACCATAGCAATTTTAAGTGTCTGCTTTCTACAGATAATTTTTGCTTTATTTTGATGTGTGTATGAAGGATCTGCTATAAGCTACAATCCACAGTTAGTGTTTTCAACAAAGAAGGACAATCTCAAAGTCATATAAAAAAAAAAACTGTACCAGATACTTCAAACCATTAATACTTGAAAATGAAACCTAACTCTTGTCAACTTTCAAACTGACATTAGACAACTTTCAGATTGTACCAGTAGACTGGGTTAGGATATCCAGGACTCTTTTTAGTAGAAAAGCAGGTGGCTTCATGGTAACCTAAGATCCAGAAGAATGAGAATTAATTATGTATGACTGATAAACCTATGAGGAAAGTTTCATTGCAGTTATTTGCTTGAAATATTGTTGATATTGTTTTAATGTTTTATATCCTGAACATATAATACAGTATTCATAAGCTATCTCTAATCCACAATTTCATAAATTTTGCCTGTGTAATGTGAAATTAAATATTTTAAAGTATCTGAATTTCATTCACTTCCAAAATTCAAAACCTTATCAAGTGTCTCCTCGCTTTTCGTTGCAATACTGGTACTTGTAAGAAAATGCAGTAAGAGTATCCCTTCCTTTTTACTAGGACATTGTTAACATATTAATTATATGACCAAGGCATTACCTCAAGTGTCATATAGGAGAAAAAAGCTTTTTAATTCAGGTAGGATAAACCACTGTTAATGAACATAGGTGGCTTTACTTTTGAAGCCAATGTTCATAAAACCCTCCTAAGAAAACTGGCCTGCTACCTGACTTTCAGGGTGCCAGATTTACAGGCTTTAAGGAAAGAAATCTTTCTGTTAGGCTTGAAAACTTAAGACATGTTGAGAACATTGAAGAAAGAGAAATTCGCTCAATAATTCACTCAAATCCATAGGAAGTATAAGTATAATCTGTTGGAGGGTTTCTTGGGACTTGTTCCCCAGACTTGGGATAGAAAGATACAGAGATTTAGAAACTGCGGAGCTTTTTAAAATTTGGTCTGAGACTAATTTTGAAAATGTCCAGACATAGAAATTAATTTTGTGACCTTAGTTATTTTTCAATACAGTATGACTCTAGATTTGCAAAGCAAACTCAAGGAAGACTATATGGTAAATTAACGCTATTACTGTATGTATGTAAATAATCAGGACAAACCTACCGAAAGTAGCCTTATTTTGTGACTAAGCATAATCTTTCTTTGAGATTATTAAAATCAAATAGGCAGTACTGTTAAGAAAGATTGTGAAGAATTTTGAAATGGAGCAAAAAGAATTCTATGACTACAATGTAAATCATAGATGTTGCCTCTATCTGGGTATTCTGAGTTGATGGGTTTTGCCTTTAAACTTTGTATAGTTCTTTATCTTAGAGATATCTGATAGTCATGCAAATGGCTCTTGTCCATAGATATGCAAATGAATTCTCTGCAGTGGAGGAAGGATTTATTTCCCTTTGTGGGAACAAAAAGGGGTTTTTTATAAGTTAATTTCAGTGTTCTTGATTGACCTACATAGGTGTGGCACTTTGAATTCTCCTTCGAATTGGTCATTACAGCTTGCTGGTTCCTTCATTAATTAATTATTTAATAAAATCACTAAAACGTGTTCTATTTATACTTGTATGAGAATCATGATTTTACCTTAACAAGAACAAAAAGCTATGTTTTAACAATCTTTTCGAGTACCTTAAGTCCTTCCCTACGTCTAGAATCTGAACTCTATTCATCCAAACTTTCAAATATGGAACAAAAAAGTTTCTATTTTTGTTTGATATTTCTAATCACTGAATACATACACTGTTCATATTTTTAGACAAAAGATAATACTGAAACATTTTATGAGATTACACAACATTCCTTAAGACTCATTTTCTGCTCACCTCCTCCCCAAAATTGAAACCTCACAATTATGTAATTAAAACCACAGATTGAAAAGGTCTGTAGAGATCTTCCAGTTCAGCATTTCTCAAATGGATCACTATTGGCATCTTGAGAGGGACAAACCTTTGGATTGCCTCACTGCCCTATGTATTTGTGATTTATAGCTTCTCTGACCCTGGTGCTAAAATGCCAGTTGATAATCCACACACATTTTGAAAATCAAAATATCATCCACACATTTCCAAAAGGTACTGGAGGACAAAAGTCCTACCTATATGTTCGGCAGAACTGGTTAGGAGGTAATTACATGACCATTCCAGAGGTCACGTGGCCTTTTAAGATACATATGTAGAGGAGGAAAATGTTCCCCATCCTCCTTAATGGGTTCTTTGGCTGGTCTAATAATTAAATTGATATTAGACAGATTAACAGGAAAAAAAATTTAATTTCATATATATGGGAGCCCCAAAGATAAGAGGCTCAAAGAAGTGACCAAAGCAGGCAGCTTTCATACCTTTCAGACAAAGAAACAACGAATTTGTAAAGAATTAGCAAGACAAAGAAGTACCTGCATCACTACCAGGCAATCTTTTAAGTGAGGATAGGATTCTTCTTTTGGTAAGGTTTCTGGATGCAACAAGTTGAAATACCTGGACAATAAAAATTGTAATTGAGAATAGTTTTTATGTTAGTATATGTTAGTAAAATAGACTGTTAGTATCTTTTTTTGAGGTTGATTTGTTTATTAAAAATAAAGGCTTTTAGAATATATCAATCATGATTGAGGAAATTCTATGCTATTTACACTAATATTGGTTTTTCTGTTTGAAGATATTAACCATCTAGTGTCTTATGTGGACTGTTACAGTGTTGTGTCGGGTTGTTCATATTTTAACTAATTGATTAGCCTCTGAGCCAGGTGATGTACAATTTATCTACTGGTGTTCATTCATGCTCAAGGATAACTTTTATAGGTATTGAATCACTTCAACTCCTTAATGGAGTAAAAATGTAGTAATTCTTTGAATCTCCGGATCAGGTACAATAAGTTGAGAACATGGTCCATTTTTTCACATTAGTAGCTTGGAAAGTAGTCTACAGATAGTTATGCAAACCATTCTGATTCTAGAACTAGAAATTCTGCATCCTAGCAAAGACTTAATGCAAATATCTCTTTAAAAAAAGGAATTTTACATTTTGCAGAAAACTGTATTTTGAAAGTGAGGTGAAAGATTTTACTGCACAATTACACACAAATGGAAAGACGCCAATCTTTCAACCACACATTTGCACAGTGGGGACCACATTTCGGTGACCCTAAAGTAAAAGTATCTTGTCTCTCCTATGATCTCGTAAAAAAAAAAAAAATGTTGTAATTCAACAAAAGAGACAATTCAACAATTCGAATTGTTAAGCTGTGAGCTGTTCTTTCTTGTCACATTATATGATGTGACAAGAATTTATAAAGCTTAATGGGAGGTAAACACTGTTATGTCACCCCTTTACAGAAGAGAGACAACTGCATTTATGTAACATCTATTTTGTAACAACGAGATGTAATTGAAATAGAGCAAATACAATTATCTTCTTCCAGCCAGGCAGTGAAATGTTTCTCCCATAATCAGAACATGAGGAAAGGTACTAAAAAGGGCCAAGAAGAAATAAGAATTAAGCTTCTCCTCCTGATCCTGACAGCATCAACAGATCTTTCAACAAGTATCTACTAAGTACCTACTATGTGTCAAGACAGTGAGAGAGAGAGAGAGATGATGAAGGTATAAATACAAATCAGGTAAACACCCTGCTTTCAATGGGATCATTATCTGGTAGGGGGGACAGAAAAAACAGAGAAAAACACTATAGTAGAGGAATGTATAAAAGACTGGGGGAGCAGAGGATAACACTCAGTTCAGCTAAGGCAACTCAAGGAAGACTCTAGGGAAGAAAGGATATTTGAGTTGGGTATCTAAAATAAGTAAGATTTCATTATGGAAAATAAACAGAATCAAAATTTCTACACTTTCCATACTGTTTTTGTTTTTTATTCATTTTTTTAAAAGATTTTATTTATTTATTTGACAGAGAGAGACACAGCAAGAGAGGGAAACATAAGCAGGGGGAGTGGGCGAGGGAGAAGCAGGCTTCCTGCTGAGCAGGGAGCCCGATGTGGGGCTCAATCCCAGGACCCTGGGATCATGACCTGAGCTGAAAGGCAGACGCGTAACAACTGAGCCACTCAGGTGCCCCATCTGTTTTTTATTTAAAATGTGTTTCCTATCAAGTAGAATCTCTCTTATCTAGTCTCAAAAATCTCTGCCTATTACATAACTTAGCTGTTTTTACATTTACTATAATTTTGATATATTTGCTCTTCTCTGTTGTATTTTATTGTATTCATTGCATATTGATTTTTTCTTCTTTATATATCTTATTATTGGAATTGTATCCAATGGGAGGAATAGAATTTATTTTTTTCCAAATGGCTATCCATTCTCTCAACATCATTTATTTAAAATCCTTTTTTGACAAAATGATTCAAGATACTACCCTCACTGTATACTAAATTTCTATTATGTAGTTGGATCTATTTCTGCACTTTTTATTCCATTCCTTTAATCTGTCCACTCCTATGCTGGTACCACACTGTTTTAGCTATACAGACTTCATTTTATGTTTTAATACCCCAAAAAGCTATAACCCATCATTTCCCTTCATTTTGGTGTTTTATAACTATGTGTATACATTTATTTTTGCACAGAAAATTCAATATCAACTTCTCTAGCTCCCAAAAGAAGTTTATTAGTATTTTCATTAGGATTGCATATTTTTTAAAGAAATTTAGAGAAACTATTTATCATACAATTTTTTTATGTGTAGTAGTTATGTTCTATAAAGTTGCTCTGAACACAGAATTAGCAAATACTAAGCTATTGCTCCTAGGGGAAATATAAGTTTATTTTCCTATAAGCCTCTGGCCAAAACATTTTTGTCACCTATCAATATAACATTGTTTTATATGTGTTTGTTTATAGACATCTTATTTAATATAGAGTGTTAGTTAATTAAGTTTGAACTCACAGCCAACAGCAGTATAACTCATTCCTGAATGGACCTTATTTCACGCACATATTTTCCCCGTAAGATACATCACAGACTTCTTTCATTTAAGAACACAAGACAGCACTTCAGCACTACACTTGGGGGCCGTTATAAACAGCAAAATCACCAACAAAAAGCACAAGAATTGGAAAAATATAGCACTAAATATACTGCAAAAAAAGATACTTGTTTTACAGTATGAGAGGTGAAGCAAGAGCGCAGAGTATCCTCAGTTAAAAATGTGGATGTCAGGTGACTCAAGTTTTTTGTTTTTTGTGGGTTTTTTTTTTTTTGCCACTCTCTGCATTTCTGTGAATGACCATGCAAGTGTAGCAAGTATTGATTTTTGAATTACAAAAAAATTTTAGTGAGTAGGAGAAATCCTAAATATGGAATCTGAGTAATAAGGACTGACTGTATGTACCTCTGAATGTGTAATGGGGGATTAGATTTTTTAGGATCAAGAAAAGGCAAAAGTAATCTGTGATTATAGAGATCACAGCATTGTTTTCCTTTTTGTGGGGCACTGACAAAGCAAATTTCTGGGATGATGGAAATGTTTTTTTATATGAATTTGGATGGTGATTTGAATTTATAGTTTTCAAAACTTATGAAACTGTACATTTAACATTTGTAAATACCTCAGTAAAAAGCACTGAAGATAAAATAAAGATGTTTTCTACCATACTTCTTTCCATCTACATGTTATCATATTTAAAGTGCCTTGTGTTCAGCATATAGTTGACTTATTTTATTCAGTCTAAAAATCTTTTCTTTTAATTGGAGTGTTTACTCTAATTTCTTTTAATGTGATTCTAAGATTAGATTTAAGCCTATTAACTTGTTATGTTTTTTATTTCTCCCACCTGATATTTCTCAGTTGATTCCTCCTATCCTGCCTACTTTTGGACTAATCAAATATTTTTTTCATTATTCCATTTTTTCTCTATTTGCTTTAAATTATCATGATCTTGTGTTATTCCTTTATGCTTTCCCCAGTGGTTAAAATATGTAACAGTAACTTATTGTAGTCTAACATAAGCAAATATTTTTACCACTTCTGGAAAGAGCCGTATCATACTGTATATGTTACCTAAATGGAATTTAAATTAAAAAAATTTTTTTTAAAGATTTTATTTATTTGACAGAGAGAGAGAGAGACACTGAGAGAGGGGAACACAAGCAGGGGGAGTGGGAGAGGGAGAAGCAGGCTTCCCGCCGAGCGGGGAGCCCGACGCGGGGCTCGATCCCAGGACCCTGAGATCATGACCTGAGCCAAGGCAGTCGCTTAACCAACTGAGCCACCCAGGCGCCCTAAATAAAAAAAATTTTTTAAAAAGTTTACTTCATTTATTCCTTCATGTTCTTGGTTTCATTTTTGTCCTATAATTCACTCTATATGTAACACAAATCTTTTAAGATATTATTGTTGTAGTTGTTTTTAACAGTTTTCATTTATATTTAACCACATATCTTCCCTTTCCATTCTTGAAAAAATAAAGAAAAGGAAGACCTATCAGGATGTATTCTTTCCCTTCCAGTCCCTCATTTCATGTTAACTAGTTATATTTTTCCATAATATTTATGACCCTAAGAAATATTCTTATTCTCCCTTTCCTTATTTTCTGACTACCCCTAAGGGCATGCAGATCCACGAGAGTGACTCCACGTATATGCTCAGCACCTAGCGCAGCCCCTGTCCTAGAGAACTGGGTGCTCCATCAATATTTGTAAATGCCCTGTGCGCTCCAGCTTGGCTTTAATTTCCCATGCCCACCCCCATAGCTCCATCAGCTCCCCAGGTTTGGGATGCAATCTCCACAGAAGGTAGAGAAGCCTGAGGTTGAAGAGGGAGAGCAAAAAGGGAGGACATGGTCCCAGGTGAGCAGTCAGTCCCCATATGCAGGACAAAGAGGGTGGGGAAGAAGGAAGCAATGGGCACGGGGGGAAGGTGGAGGTACTTACCAGGGGTGGATGTGGTGGTGGCAACTGCTACTTGTGGACTGGGCTGCCCCACTCAGAACAGCCTGTGGGCATGCAGGCTGCAGTGAAGAGGTTCCCACAGCAAGCCTCCTGTCGGTCATGGGAAGCGTCTCCTTGGCACTTCTTCCCCGTCTCTTTCTTACGTGTCAGCTAGTCCCGGAAAGGGAAAGGGTGCACTGGAATGAAAAGTATGAAAAGGTCTCTTCATAAAGGGACTTCTGAAGAACAGACTTCTGGAAAACTCAGCATCAGCGGGAAGGAAGGGGCTCCTTGGCTTCAATAGCCTCAGAGACACACTACCAAGGCAACACGTAAATTCCTTATGGACGTTAAGAGGGTTGATGTGTATGCCCTGAGAAAACAAAGCAGTGTAGACTCATGGTTCTCATTAACCACTTATGGCTAATTAGTTGGGCTGTTTTCTCTGTGAGAATCTAATGAGAGGATGGAACACGCCCTGAATCATCTTTCCCCTCTGTCTCCTGGTTCCTGCACATATTCACAGATTATTCTCTAGATCCAGGAGTGAGGGGAGTATCTCTTAGAGAGGGACTGGGAGGTGTGGGGCACAGAGTACCGTGGTGGGTGAGGCTGAGGGTCCATATTCCCTCTCAAGCCTCAAAGCTGGTGTGTTAAGGGGCAGCAGCTGAAATGGATACTCAGGCAGGGAGGGAGGGAGGGAGAAACATGGTGGGGAGGGTGAAGGCCAGGTGCTTGAGGCCCCTCCCACACTGATCACTCCTGGGGTTAGGATGAAAGTTGCCTTGGGCAGGCAGGGCAGGGCAGGGCAGGGCAGGGCTGGGCTGGGCTGGACAGGGCAGGGCTGGGCTGGGCTGGGCTGGACAGGGCAGGGCTGGGCTGGGCTGGACAGGGCAGGGCTGGGCTGGGCTGGGCTGGGCTGGACAGGGCAGGGCAGGCAGGGCAGGGCAGGGCAGGGCTGGGCAGGGCAGGGCAGAGCTGGGCTGGGCTGGGCTGGGCAGGGCAGGGCTGGGCAGGGCAGGGCAGGGCAGGGCAGGGCAGGGCAGGGCAGGGCTCTCTTCCCTCCAGGGGCTTTAGTGGGAGCAGGATTCCTGGGTAAGTGATTCTGGAACAGGACACGGCTTGGAGTGCCTTCTCTTTTGAGCAACTTAACTCCAATTGAATGAAGACATAGAGAAAGCACGTTTAAGCAGGCATGTAACCCTACTGTGAAAATCATCAAGCAAGGATATTGCTGCTCTCAGGATGAAAGCAGGGGGACTCTTATTCTTTCCAGTTGTCCTCAGGGCAGGTGAGGGGACGCTCCCTCTGGGCCAGGTTGGCTTGGCCAGGTTTTTGAAGAAATTCTGATGGCCACTCACATACTGAAAGCAGCCATATACAGCTCTCTTGTCACCAGGTGAGCGAGGGCTAACATAGTGCCCCGGACACACGCTTGGTGAGTAGTTGTCACTGTGTTTGCTTTAATTATCTTTTCTCTGTATACTGTGTGAAGGAATGAAGGGAGGGAGGCAAGACAGACCTCCTGAGAATAGGGAGTACCATTTGTCTTTCCTTTTTCGATTGTGTATGTGTGTCCTTGGAGAGAGAAGCAGAAAAAGCAAGAGAGGATGCAAGCCGATTCCCCCACCCATCCGGGGGAGTTTCCTTATACCACCTTCAGGGAGTTTCCTGGGCAACTGGCATTTGTGCAGCTGTGTTGCTAATCTCACAACAGTGACACACCTCACTCTGCTCCAGAAAAGGAAAGGACTCCAGGCTATCTGCTCAAGTCCCTAACCTCATCCAGCCGGTGTTGCTGCTACAAATATCTGCTTCAGTCCATCAAGAGCTTGAAGGCTTTCCTAGGTCCTGCAGCTGGGAAGGGGAAGCACAGGGACTCTGACCATGGCCAACTGTCTCTAGGATCTGTGCTCTTATCCAGTGTGCTTTATTGGCACTGGTGAGGTGAGGCCTGGCCAGGAGGAGAGGGAGATGCACAGGCTGGAGCCTGTCCTGCTGTTGAGTCTTCTTGGCAAGTCAGGACATGTAGGCAGTTTGAATCTTCACATTTCCAGCGTGGTGCTGGGCGGGCAGTCAGGTGGCCTGGGATAGCTGGAGGTGTCTGTGCAGCCCTAATGGATATGCCTGGGTGTCTCCAGGACCTGTGCAGGGTCTCATAAAATATTTGTCGGTCACGGCCAGAAAGGCTTGGAGAAATTAACCGTTGTGTACGTATGCCAGCTTAACTGGGACATGGCCTGTTCCAGTGAGTTGTGCTGGTTCTGGGTTCCCTGCAGGCAGAGTTTCCAACCAGGAGCACCAACTGAGAATCAGGAAGCAGACATGGTGGCATGAAGTTGGCTCTGAAAGCAGGCTGAAGGGCAATTGCTTCTTAAGAGTGTTAGAGTGGGTGTGTGAGCATGTCCAAGTGGTAGAACTAGCTTCCCTTTCTACACTCCCAGGATACTTCATGGTCCTGGCAAGTAACATGGACCCAGTAACCCACCACCAAAAGCGTTGGTTTGCAATAGCCTTCTGTGTTATTTTCTGCTATTAGAAATGCTTCACTTTTCCAGGAGAGATGTTATTTATTGATTCTTAGGATCCTGTGGTGTCGGGAGGAGGGGGGAGATACCCCCCTTGGGGCATTTTTGAAGTCCCTCACTTTGTGCATTCAAGTCCAGTTCCCCTAGAGGCTGTACAAGTTTTTTGGAGGCCCGGATAATCATATTATCCTGGCCTCCTGAGAGGTGGGAGTGCAGACACACTATCAAAATAAAGCCTATGGGCTTTATTTACACTTTTGTGGTGTATATGGAAAGTCTTACTTAGGGGGAAGTCTTGATCATGTATCGGTATGTTTACACATTCCGAGAGCCCCACACAGGTTGTTTCACATTTATAAGGAGCATCAGGGTCTCGTGTCCAGCTGTGGCTGAGATGCAAGGGACATCTGTGTCTCCTGTGGGTGCCTTTACTCCTTCATGGCAATTGGATCTTTGCCTCTAATTGGCAGGGAATGTGGCCACCATGCAGATGGACAGCTGAGGTGCAGTAGGACCTGCATTCAAGGTACTTGCACTTCAAGGCACAGATAGGGGAAGAAGAGGCCCATACACAAACAGGTGAAACAAAAGGGCATGAGGGCATGCCCTCAAACAAGAGGGCATGACAGAGATGGAGGTAAGAGCCCCTCCCTCCCCACTCAGGAGGGCGCATGGGAATGAGGACCCCTGGGCTTCAGATTCCTGTTTCTCAGCAAGGTAAAGTGAAACCACTGTCTGCCTGTCCTCGGTTGCCCAGGTCCACTTGGGAAACATAATCGGGCTTTGTTTGTCTGCTGCCTCCCAGGACACAGTGGACACAAGGCCTGGCTCTTCAGTAGAGTGTTCCCTCCTTCTCAGTGGCAAAGATGGTGTGTCTTACAGGACAGGGTGTTTGAGTTGCGGTGAGAAATGGGCATCCTAGGGCAGCTGTGGGAGGGACCCTGCCCCATCCTACCCTGACATGACAAGGGCACCACTGGAAGAATGACAGCAGGTAGAGAGAGAGAGATGGGGACTTCAGTATGGACAAGATGGAAGAATAGCTTGAGAGGAGAAAAGGACCTCCCCAGAGGAAGGGGGTGGTTGGTGATGGGCTCTGATTGGCCAGTTTTCCTCCGACGCTTATTTCATCTTCTGGTTCCCAGAGCAATCTTACAACCTTCCCTGGGGAATGACAGGGCCTTTTCATGGTGATGGTAGTAATTCTTGATCCTCTCCAGTTGATTTGCGGAAGCAGCTGGTGACAGTGGTGAGGGTGGGAAGAGAATGAGGCACAGGCCCCTTGCCACTCTCTGCGTTCTTGTGCCCTTCCCCAGAGGGGCAGGCCAGGGGTGAGAGTGGCTTTGTGTGCATTGGGGTCAGGGGATGAAGGGCAGGTATGGTAGCCCTGGTGTTCGGTGTTCTCCTGATATCTTGCCTAGCCTGGCAGCAGCTTTCTGCGATTTCTCAGTCCTCACCATCTTCATTTTCTCCCTTCCCTTTCCCTTAAGTCTCTGCTCTCAAACATACCCCTCTCATGCATGATGCCAAGAGAGGACATCTCAAAGTTGCCAGTAGTCACTGTGGGGTTCCGGTCAGCCAGCTCAAGCTCCTGTCCTCAAAACCATCCCAACTCCAAACCTTGTCAAGACAAGGGATCCCGCCATGGGTGGTCAATTGCATGAGCAATTGGTCCTCACCACCAATGATGGCCACTGAAGACAGGGAGGGGTAGGACTAGAGGAGTCACAGAACAACTTCCTCCCTTGGCCAAAATGGCAACACACGAACTAACAACCGAGTATTTGCGAGCAGTCACCTGGAAAGAATGTGAGGAATCTAGCAATATTTGGTCACCAAACTACCTACGCTGCTTCCGACTCTAAGCAAAGCCAGGCATCTTGGAGGCATTAAAGGGGCTCCATTCCAGGCACAACAACATCTTAAGGATCTTTGTTGACCAGAGAGACTTTATCTTTCAATAGTGTAACCTGTGTGGTTGCACTTTAAAAACAGTGACAAAGGCATCCAAGGCAAAAGGATATTGAAATACTGCATAGTAAATAGTTTGGTGGGCCGCCACAATAATGATGCCCAGTGAATCCTGTGTCCCTGTGAACATACCCTGTTGTCTCGGGACTTTTTCTTCTCCTCCCTTCAGGGTTTGGATTGATTTCCCCACGTGCTGATCCTGGGCTGGCTTATAAACTTGTTTCTATCAACAGGATGTTTCAGATGGGATGTTGCTTACCTTCCAAGGCTAAGCCTTACGATGCTTTGCGGTTTCTGCCTTTGCCCTTTTGGAACCTTGAGCTGTCCATGCTTTGAAGAATTCAGGAATGGATGCCCACATGGAGGGAGAGGCCCAGCCAGTCTAACTTCCTGCCATTCCAGCTGGGACCCGGGCCATGTGAGAGGGCATCTTAGACCACCCGAACTCAGCTGTCTGCATTTGCATGAGTGAGCCCAGGTGAGCCCAGTAGAAGAAATTCCCAATCAACTTAAGAAATCATGAGAAATAATAAAGGATTGTATTTTTAGGCACTGACATTCAAGGTGGCTTATTTTGCAGCCATAGCTTGAGTGAGGACCGTGGTAAACTTTAGCCTAATGGGATCAGGCTACTTATTTCGTTCATGGCTTTTAGCAATTTATTTAATTTCTGTGAGCTTTACTCTTCATCTATAAATGTGTGATAAAAGTAAGTACTGCCTTCCTAGGGTGTTTTAGTTGATTAAATGAGGTAATACATGTGTTCTTAACCAACTCACTCTATTGTCACCATGAAACAAAGCCTAATGGGAAAAAAAGTACTGGAAATGATTACGTATGATTCAAAATTTTACCACATCTGATCATGTTTCAAAAATATTTACCGAGCTATTTAATGTCTTTGGGATTTTGACCTGGGAGAAATATTTATTCCTTTATCAACTATTTACTAAGAATATGTGTTGGATGCCAGGCTGTTTCATGTGCTAGGAATACTACAGAACTCACCAGATTCAAAACATGCTCATGGAACTGACATTTTTTTTTTAGAGAGGGAGTGGGAAGAGTGAGAGAGCGAGCGAGCGAATCTCAAACAGGCTCCATGCCCAGTGTAGAGCCTGATGTGGGGCTTGATCTCACAACCCTGAGATCACCATCAGAGCCAAAATCAAGAGTTGGATGCTTAACTGACTGAGCCACACAGGCACCTTGGAACTGACATTTTTATTAGAAGACACATAATAAAAACAATGAACAGAATATTTATCTTGCAGAGAAGTGATAAATTCTATGGGAAAATATAAACTAGGAAGAGAGAGCTGCAAAGACAAGTGCTAAAATTTCAAACTGAATGAATGATACTGCAGTGAGGATCTGTGTGCAAGTGTTTATGTGGACACATATTTCTCTTGGATGTATGCCTAAGAGTTGAATTGTTGGTGACTGTGATAACTCTGTTTAGCATTATGAGGAAGTGCCAAACCCTTTCCGGAAGTAGCTAATCCATTTTGTATCCCGACCAGCGATAAATGAGTTTTCTAATTTCCTCACTTTATTCTAACCCAGTATGTGTTATTTCTGTCTTACTGATTATAACCGTCCTAGTGGGTATGACGTGGAATTCCACTGTGTTTTTGTTTTGCATTTATCTCATGACTAAATATGTTGTACATTTTTTCATAAGTTTGTTGGTAACATAAATATCTATCTTTGGAGAAATGTCTATTTAATGTTAGTTTTTTTAAAAAAATGGATTATTTATCTTTTTATTGTTGAGTTATAAGTGTTCTTTATATATTCCAGATACTAGGCCCTTATCAGATATATGATTCTGGAATACAATATTACATACGGATTTTTAGAGCACATACCTTTGCCTTGTTCATGACCTTATATATAAAACTTTGTTTTCTCAGTTGAGTATGTTAGCTATAGGTTGATTTTTTAAGATGCCTTTAATTAGGTTGAGGAGTTTCACTTCTATTCCTTGGTAAGATTTTATTTTTATCATAAGAGAGTTAATTTTATGTCAGGTACTTTGCAATCTTTGAAATGACCATTTTTTCCCTACTTTATTTTTTTTCTATTTTTTGTTAAGATTTTATTTATTTATTTGAGAGAGAGAGAATGAGAGATAGAGAGCACGAGAGGGAAGAGGGTCAGAGGGAGAAGCAGACTCCCTGCTGAGCAGGGAGCCCGATGTGGGACTCGATCCCGGGACTCCAGGATCATGACCTGAGCTGAAGGCAGTCGCTTAACCAATTGAGCCACCCAGGCGCCCTCTACTTTATTTTCTGGTAGTGAAATACACTGATTTTTTGGGGGGGTGGGGGATGTTAATCCATCCTTGTATGGATTAAACTCCTTGTATGGTTAAACTCCAGAGTGTCATGAAATATAAAATCTTTATAAATTGCTTAATGTATTTTCTTAAAGAGTTTTGTATCTGTATTAAGAGAAACATTGGTCTGTAATTCTCTTTGTTATGATATCTTTGCCTACTTTTGGAATTAGAGCAGTACAGGATTTATAAAATGATTTCTAATGTATTTTCTTTTAATGATTATTAAATGAATTTCTTTAATGTAAGTTGTTCATGTTTTACATTTTTTCTTGGTCAGCTGTGGTTGCCTGTGTCTTTCAAAAATTTTGTTGATTTCATTGATTTTGTCAAAATTATTAGCATAAAATTTTTAATAATATCCTCTAATTATACTTTTGACGTGTCTAGGATCTATATTGATATCTATTCTTTTATTCTTGATATCGGTAATGTGTGCATTCTCTTTCTCCATTCTCATTAATACTTGGTATTGTCAATGTGCTTATTAGTCACCCATATATGATTGAAGGGTCTGTTTATTCTTTTGTCCATAGTCCTTATTTATTGTTTGTGTTTTTTGTGGGTTTCTTGTCAACTTTTGAGTGTGTATTTTATTCTTCCAGCTTTATTGTTAAAAATATAATTGACAGATAACTTTGTGTATGTTTAAGGTGTACAACATAATAATTTGATATATGTGTACATTATAAAATGATTACAATATTAAGGTGAGTTAAGATATCCATTACCTCACATGGTTACATTTTGTGTGTATGAGAACATTTAAGATCCAGTCTTTTAGCAAATTTCAAGTAAATACAATATTGTTAACTATAGCCACCACGATATATCTTAGATCCCCAAAATTTATTCATCTTAAAACTGAAAGTTTGTACCCTTTGACCAACATCTTTGCATTTTTCCTACCCCTCAGCTCCTGGTAACCACCAATCTACTCTGCATGTGTGTGTTTAACGTTTTCAGATTCCATATATAAGTGAGATGATGCACTATTTGTCTGGCTTATTTCACTTAATATGAATGAATTTGGAGGGCATTATGCTGTCACAATGGCAAAATTTCCTTTTTTTAAATGGCTGAATAATATTTCATTATATAAATATAAGTATCACATTTTCTTTATCCATTCATTGTTGATGGACACTTAGGTTGTTTCCATCTCTTGGCTATTATGAATACTGCTATACTTAACATGGGAGTGTAGATATCTCTTCAGGATAGTGATTTCATTTCCTTTGCATATATAACAGAAGTGGGATTGCTGGATCATATGGTAATTCTATTTTTAATATTTTGAGGAACCTCCATACTGTTTTCCATAGTTGCTCTACCAATATACATTTCCACCAATAGGGCACCAGGGTTCCCTTTTCTCCACACCTTTGTCAACAATCTCATCTTCTTGATAATAGCCATTCTAACAGGTGTGAGGTGATACCTCATTGTGGTTTTGATTTCTTTTTCCCTAATTAATGATGTTGAGCAGCTTTTCCTCTATCTATTGGCTATTTGTAGATCTTCTTTGGAAAAATATCTGTCAAGTCTTTTGTCCATTTTTCAGTCAGACTGGTTTTTTCCTGCTGTTGAGTTGTATGAATTCCTTATATATTATAGATATTAACCCATTATCAGATAGGTGTTTGCAAATATTTTCTTCCATTCCATATGTTGCCTTTTCTTTGCTGCACAGAAGCTTTTTAGAAAAAAAAGTGACCTAAAAAAAACCTAGAGCAACAACAAAACCGAATACATAAATATGAACCCAATTCACACAAGCATACTTGAATACATACACATAAGACCTCCCACAAACATACATGCACTCACAAATATAGGCAAATGCAACAAATAGCCCCCAATGAAGTCTCTCACTTGTAAAAACCAAGCTTCATATTGAGTATAAACACAAAGGCATACCAATCACAGAAATAAACAAAGACATCCAAAAGGGAGAGAGATTTACTCAAGAAGCAAATAAAATATCAAATTGTACACATGCACAAAAGATGAAGACAAAAAGCAATCCAGCCCCATAAAATGTCACATACAAATCCTACAAAATAAATATCTACAATATAAAATTTTATGAAACACAGTGTACAAAATAAAACATAGAAATGCATTGCTATGGACTGAAGTGTGTCCCTCCAAAATTCTTAGGTTGAAACTCTTAATACCCAGTTTGATGGTGTTTAGAAATGGGGCCTTTGGGAGATAAGTAGGTTTGGATGACCTCATGAAGGTGGGGCCTTCATCATGGGATTATTATTAATTCTTCTTCTAAGAAGAGACACTAGGGAGCTTGCTCACTGTCCAAGTGCACACACTGAGGAAAGGTCAGATGAGCACGCAGTGAGCATCTGTAAGCCAGGAAGAGCACTCTCTCGAAAAACCAATTACACCCATAGCTTGATCTTGAACTTCTGGCCTCCAGAACAATGAGAAAATAAATTTGTTGTTTAATCCACCCAGTCTCTAGTATGTTGTTACGGCAGCCTGCGTTGAGACACGCATAAACACAGAAATGAAATCAAGCCACATAACAAATGGGAACACATGTGGAAGTGGCAAAATGATACTTGAATTAATAAGAAAAATACTCTATGATTTCACTTATGTGGAATCTAAAAAGTCGAACTTGTAGAAGCAAAGGGTATAATGGTTGTCAGAGGCTGAGGGGGTGACAGAAATGGGGAGATGTTACAGGGTACAAAGTTTGTTATAAGATGAGTAAGTTCTGGAGGTGTAATGTAGAGCACAGTAACTTTAGTTAGTAACACTATCACATAGGTGCTGGAAATTTTCTAAGAGTATAGATCTTAAGCGTTCTCATCACATATAAAAAAGGTAATCATGTGCGGTGACAGATGTGTTCATTAACTTGACTGTGGTAATCATTGCACAATGTATATATATTTAGGTTGTACACCTTAAAGACATCACATTACACCTACATATGTACATTTTTTGTCAATCATACCTCAATAAAACTGGAAAAAATAATAAAATGTTTTAGTTTCTGAGAGAAAAATGGACTTCAAGGTTAAGCAGTGGAAGGAGCTGAGAGGCAGGAGGGTATTTTGGGAGCTCTAAAAGAAAAGTCTTGCAAAATATGAGAAGTTAGTAGTGAAAAAGGGTTAGGGGATTTGGCAATGCAGAGAGAAAAATCTCCGCTAACAAAGGAGGGCTGTGTTCTCAATACAGTGTATTTCCCACTTTAGTGAAGCCTTATTTGGCAAAAATATATCAACTCTTGGAAGAATCTAAATGGAGGTGTTCTCCCGGGAGTGCACATTTCCTATGTATATTCTATTAGAAGGCTCAAAATGTCCCTTGAGGTGGTCTAGCATCTGAAGAGTGAAGGCCTGGGCTCTAACAAAGGCATCGCTGTGCTTGCAGCTACAACCCTATCCCCAGGGCTACCACTTATGCCCTGCATGTTGTACATTACTCTTCTCAAAAAAAGTGCCATTCATATTGTAGTCCATGTGAATGACGCCTTCTTGTGAAAGGTACTGTACACTGAGTGGCTCAGAGTGACAGCCCAACCCAAATAGTCCCATCCATGCAGCTTTCATTCAGGCCTTCACAAGTTTCTCACTGCATGGCATTGAGATAGTTGTGGGCCCATCAAAGGGAATCTTTATCTCTGAAAGTAGTTTGTTGTTTCTTATTTATAGCATTTCCACTGAACTCTTTCTTATAGTTTCTATCTCTGTGCTAAAATTCCCCATCTGCTCATGCAGGATGTCTCCTTTTTCCACTGGATACTTAAATATGTTAATCATAATTATGGTAAAGCCCCTGTCTGATAGGTCTGGTATCTGGATTATTTCTGAATTTGGTTTTATTGATTTGTCTCTTGATACTAGGTTTCCTTGTCTTTTTGTGTGTTTTAAGTTTTTTATTTGATGCTGAACATCATGTGCAGAACAGCAGAGAATAAGGTAAATAATATCTGCACCTGGAAATGAACATGCTGCTTCTACTGTCAGGTCTTTCTTATGGGATAGGGCAGTTGAGACAGTCTTGCCAATTATTAGCCTGAGATTGGGTTTTATTGTGGTGTTTAGCTTAAAGTGTATTACAGACTTTGAATTCCTCTAGCATTGCTTTGTTCTTAGGGTGATATTTTTGTTCCAGAGGATTTTTCTCAGTCCTCCTGCTTTACTCATTGATCTCTGACATTCAACACACCTAAACCACATAGGGATCTCTCTCCAGGTCCCTGACCCTTTCCTAGTGGGAGACTGCTCTCATTTGTTTCTCAGGTGCTTGTCAGGACAGTACAATTACTTCACTTGCTCTATCAGTGATAAGCCAGTCTCCACATCCCATTTCTCCTTGGAGGGGCTATCTTTTCTTAAAATCAAGCTACTTAATAGATATGTAATATTAGATCTCTAAGGTGTTCAAGAAAAATTGAGTATGGAGTTTATCTGGCTTTTTCATGTTGTTAGGTTGAAACCCACACCTTTCATTGTTTTTCATACCAGGCAGAAGCAAAATTCAATGCATGCTTTTTAGTTGCTTCTTTGTTTTTCTTACATTTATTTTGGGATAATTTAGATTTATGGAAAAGTTGTAAATGTAGTACAGAGTTCTCATACACCTATTACCCAGCTTCCTGTAAGGTTACCATCTTATATAACCATGATACAGTAACAAAAACTTAGAAATTAACAGTATCAAAACTATAACATTAACATTATCATTATCAAAACTACAGACACTTTGGATTTTACCACTTTTTCCAATGCCCTTAATGTCCTAATGTCCTTTTTCTGTTCCTTTGATCAGTAAAATTTCCCAGGCCTTTTTTTTTTTTTTCATGTCCTTTATAGTCTTGAAGAGTACTGGTCAGACAGTTTCTAGAATGTCCCTCAAGTGGAGTTCTTCTGATGTTTTCTTTTGATTAGACTGGGGTTCTGAGTTTGGTGAAGAATACCACTGAAATGAAGTACCCTTCTCATTGCATCGTATCAGGAGGTATATCCACATAAGTCATCACTGCTAGTATTAACCTTTAGATTCTTGGTTAAGATGGTGTCTGCCAGATTTCTGTACTGTAAAGTCACTACTTTTTGCTGTCCATACACTATTCTTTGAGACTGAGTCAATGAGCCCAGCCCACACTCAAGTGTACAGGCATTAAGCACCTCTAGGAGAGGTGTTATCTATATATATTATTTAGAATTCTTTTTTGTAAGAAAGTTTTATATCTTTCCCCACATATACTTATTTATTCAATAATTTATATAAGTATGGACTCATGGGTATTAACTTTATTGTTTCAGTTTTAACCAAATGCTATTGTTACTGATTTTGCTGATAAGCTTTGGCAATTGGAATCCACCATTTCCCTAAGGAGTTTAAGTTCCTTTTATTAGAAAATGAGAGATAAGAACCAAGATGTGGAGTATAATTTTTGAGATAATATTTTCCCATCTTTATGTCTGAAAAATATGCTCCAGGGGCTATTTACCTTGACCAACTAAGACTGGGACATGGTATAAGGATATGCAACTGAGAAGATTTATAGACATAAAAGATGCTTTAAAAAATAATATACTATGCCCCACCTCTCATGCCATCAATGATTTGTTTTAAGAAAGGCTCAAGGACAATCAATCCATCAGTCATCCAATGGCCTTATCAAGTGGCTTGGCACAAACTAAAAAGCAATAAGAATGATATCCTTCCCAAAAAGATATGGGTTGGGCTAGTATCAGGCTGCTAAGGTGAAAAGATGTCATAAAATAGGAGAGACCATGATGTTCCATAGCAGAGCTAAAGTTATACTCCATGAGAAACCAGAACCCAACAGGTGGAGAAACTCTATGGATAGTGGATTAAGTAGCTATTTGATGGAGTTTACTTTATTGCTTGCATTCATGTTCTAAGGGTAACACATTTACAATTTTTAGGAATACCACCAATCAATAAAGTTTTCCTGGTAAATTACTTACTATGCATTGTAATTATAGGAGAAAGGAGAAAGTGCGCATACACACACACACACACACACACACACACAAAGCTGAGGCCAAGAAAAAAATGATGTACTAAGGTAAACTACAAACTTCGGGTGCTAATTATGGGTCAGTGTAGGTTCATCAATTACAAGAAATGTACCACCCTGGTGAGTGATGTTAATAATGAGGAAGGCTATGCATGTGTAGGGGAAGGAGATATATGGGAAATTCCTGTATCTTCCTCTCAATTTTGCCTTGAACCCAAAACTTCATTTAAAAAAAATCTTTAAACATTAAAGAAAATAGTTTTAAAAATTGCATATAGTAAGAGCATATGGATGAAAAAAATAACATGCGGTAAAATTGAAATTTTGTGTATGTGTGTAGTCCTATGATTTAAACACATGTGTAGATTTGAGTAAATATCATCCCTACCAAGATAAAGAACAGTGGCATCATCTTACATACTTTCCTTGTGTTATCATTTTGTAGTTATACCCAGCCCCAAGCCCTAAGCCCTGGCAGTGATTAGTCTGCTTTACATTAATATAAGTTTACCTTTCAAGAATGTCATATAAATGGAATCGTGTAGTATATAACCTTTTGAGACTGGCTTCTTTTAATCAGTGCAATGCCGTTGAGATTCAACCAAATTACTGTGTATATCAGTGGTACATTTCTTAATATTGCTGAATAGGATTCCAATGAATGGACATCCCACACCTATTGAAGGAAATTTGGGTTTCCAGTTTTTTACATTACAAATAAAGTTCTCTAAAAAGACATATGCAAATGACAAGTAAGTGCATTTAAAAATGCTAAGCATCATTAGTTATTAAGGAAATGAAAAATAAAACCATGATGAGATATCACTTTATTCCCACTACGATGGCTAAAATTAGAAAGATTACATATACTAAGTGTTGTTAAGGATTTGAAGAAACTAAATATTTGATAATATAAAATAGTAAAACCAGTTTTGGAAGCAGATTATCAGTTTCCTAAAAAGCTAAACCTCTCACCTAATCTTGCCATTTCAGAACAAATGTCTACATAGAAAACTGTACATCAGTGTTCACTGCAGCATTATTCAAAATAGCCAAACGCTTGAAACAATCCAAATGTCCATCAGCAGGTGTATAGATGAACAAAACATGGTCTATACATGTATTGAAATACTACTCAGCCGTAAAAATATTTGAAACATTGATACAACAACTTGGATAAATCTCAAAATCATGCTGATGAAAGAAGCTAGACAGAAGTTATGTATTTTTTTCTGAAAACAAAAGCATAACAAATAGTTGCCAAGGCAACATAGTGATGTGGTCTGAGGGTGATCACCTTGGGGACAAAGGGGTAACAGGATATACTGCTTTTCCTAATATAGATATATAAAATATATAACCTGCTTCTCAATTTCTGCCTTTTGGGGCCCTGATGTGAGTAGGGACAACTAGAAAAAAACAAAGGAGCAAATAAAGCCAATATAAAATCTCCTCATTCTTAAGAGTTCTAATCTAATACTCAAGGAAATACTAGCAAACCAAACCCAATAGCATATTAAAACCAAACTTAAAACATATAACAATAATATAAGAAAATGTAAAGCAAAATCCCATAAACTAAATATCAAAACCGATCCCATAAAAGTATCCATACAACATGAGCACACCCACTTAAAATTACAACCTCAAACCAGAGACATATATATTACTCTTACCACTACTATATAAACATACCAAAATGAAGAAAAATTCAGAGTAGTCACTGTCACAGACAAGCACATGAGACATGCTGAGAGTTCAGGAAGGGGCATGGAAGGGTATGGTCACAGTAGGAACCTGAGGCAAAGAACCATTTCTCTATATAACAATCGAAGTTTCTCCACACAGCTTGAAGTGAGGTAAGTTATATGGTTATTAGATTTGGGCACAAAAATTCACAAACATAATTGTCAATGCTAAAATGGTATAAATGAGCTTCTATCAGAAGTGACACCAGTTTCTACCCCATTTCCCAACAGAACAATGTAATATTTACAATTTACCCTTCAGACATTGTTCCAGTCCTTTGATCATGTCTGAAAGGGTGGCTTGTGAGCAATATCTTGTCTCTCTATCTATTCTCATTCTCTCTCAGTCCTGTGTTAAGAAGGAACAACCCAAGAAAAATTAGGGGAAGAAAGTCAACGCATGATTTATTCATACTCAAGAGAGCTACAGCATTTAATCATATTCAAATGATCCCTTTGTCACTTTCTCACTTCCCACATAATATTTTAAAAACTTAACATTAGAAATGTCTGTGAACCATATGTAGCTTCCAGAACCATAACTATAGGTGAGTTTTGAGAAAGCACTGACCATTTCTTTGTGTTCACCGCCCGCTGTGACTAACCTGCCTTCTGGGGGAAAGAGCTACCATGAGAATGTGCATAGTTAGAAGGTAAGCAATAGGGTATCAAAACCTCAACTCAGAATTGACTATAAGTTTTCAGCACTGAGCACAAGTCTTCTACCCAGATAGACCAGGGAGAAAGGACCTCCCCCAAATTCTGAGACAGTTAGCTTAATTCTGTAGTATCTGAGAGGCCAAATGCTAGTAAAGTGGTGAGCTTTGCATGAGATGGGGAACTGAATGATCTCAGATCCGGAGATCTGGTCAACATGAACATTGCTGGAGTACTTACTTTCATCTCTACCAAGGGAGAGGCAACTGTCCTCTGTTTATTTTACTTTTTAATTTACATGCCTCTGCCTCTCTAAAGTGAATTCATGTTCCTTGAAGGCAGGTTCAGTTCTTGTTCAACTATGTATCACCCCGTACTCAAAATCTGCACATAAGAGACATTCTGCAGGGCGCCTGGGTGGCTCAGTCGGTTAAGCGTCTGCCTTCGGCTCAGGTCATGATCCCGGGGTCCTGGGATCGAGTCCCGCATCAGGCTCCCTGCTCTGTGGGGAGCCTGCTTCTTCCTCTCCTCCCCACTTGTGCTCTCTCACTATCTCTGTCTCTCTCTCTCAAATAAATAAAATCGAAAAAAAAAATTTTATAAAAAAAAAAAAGACATTCTGCAAATGCCTTGACATGTGTAAAGGGACAAGTGTGTCACCATGATGATCCATTCTTCCTAACAACAGCTGAATACTTATCTAAGAACCCACTTATAATACTGAAAAAGCACCCGTCTTGGATATGTAAAAAAAACCCAGCATCTGATCTGTGTCTCCTTATAAGTCCTATTATTTTCATGTTATGAAAGTATATCCCCACAACATATGTAAACAAAAACCTTGGGGTTTCTGTGCATTGATTTTATATCCTGCCAACTTTACTGAATTCCTGTATGAGTTCTAGCAGTTTTGGGGTGGAGTCCTTTGGGTTTTTCACATAAAGTATCATATCATCCGCAAAGAGTGAGAATTTGACTTCCTCCTTGCCGATTTGGATGCCTTTGATTTCTTTTTGTTGTCTGATTGCTGTGGCTAGGACTTCTAATACTATATTGAATAGCAGTGGTGACATCCCTGCCGCATTCCTGACCTTAGGGGGAAAGCTCTCAGCTTTTCCCCATTGAGAATGATATTTGCTCTAGGTTTTTCTTTATTTTTTCTTTTCTTTTATTTTTTTAAAGATTTTATTTATTTATTTCAGAGAGAGAATGAGAGATAGAAAGCACGAGAGGGAAGAGGGTCAGAGGGAGAAGCAGACTCCCTGCTGAGCAGGAAGCCCGATGCGGGACTCGATCCGGGGACTCCAGGATCATGACCTGAGCCGAAGGCAGTCGCTTAACCAACTGAGCCACCCAGGTGCCCTGCTCTAGGTTTTTCATAGATGGCTTTTATGATATTGAGGTATGCACCCTCTATCCCTATACTCTGAAGAGTTTTGATCAAGAAAGGATGCTGTACTTGGTCAAATGCTTTTTCTGCATCTATTGAGAGGATCATATGATTCTTGTTCTTTCTTTTGTTAATGTATTGTATCACGTTGATTGATTTGCAGATGTTGAACAACCTTGCAGCCCAGGGATAAATCCCACTTGGTCATGGTGAATAATCCTCTTAATGTACTGTTGGATCCTATTGGCTAGTATTTTGGTGAGAAATTTTGCATCCATGTTCATCAAGGATATTGGTCTGTAATTCTCCTTTTTGATGGGGTCTTTGTCTGGTTTTGGGATCAACGTAATCGTGGCCTCATAAAATGAGTTTGGAGATTTTCCTTCCATTTCTATTTTTTGGAACAGTTTCAGGAGAAAAGGTATTAATTCTTCTTTAAATGTTTGGTAGAATTCCCCTGTGAAGCCATCTGGCCCTGGGCTTTTGTTTGTTGGGAGATTTTTGATAACTGCTTCAAATTTCCTTAGTGGTTATAGGTCTGTTCAGGTTTTCTATTTCTTCCTGGTTCAATTTTGGTAGTTGATACATCTCTAGGAATGCATCCATTTCTTCCAGGTTATCTAATTTGCTGGCATACAGTTGCTCATAATATGTTCCTATAATTGTTTGTATTTCTTTGGTGTTGGTTGTGTGGTGGCATTCCTATACACCAACAACAAGACAGAAGAGAGACAAATTAAGGAGTCGATCCCATTTACAATTGCACCCAAAACCCTAAGATACCTAGGAATAAATGTAACCAAAGAGGCAAAGGATCTGTACTCAGAAAACTACAAAATACTCATGAAAGAAATTGAGGAAGACACAAAGAAATGGAAAAACGTTCCATGCTCATGGATTGGAAGAACAAATATTGTGAAGATGTCAATGCTACCTAGAGCAATCCACACATTCAATGCAATCCCCATCAAAATACCTTCCACTTTGTTCAAAGAAATGGAACAAATAATCCTCAAATTTGTATGGAACCAGAAGAGACCCCGAATAGCCAGAGGAATGTTGAAAAAGAAAAGCAAAGCTGGCAGCATCACAATCCTGGACTTCCAGCTCTATTACAAAGCTGTCATCATCAAGACAGGATGGTACTGTCACAAAAACAGACACATTGATCAATGGAACAGAATAGAGAGCCCAGAAATGGACCCTCAACTCTATTGTCAACTAGTCTTTGACAAAGCAGGAAAGAATGTCCAATGGATAAAAGACAGTCTCTTCAACAAATGGTGTTGGGAAAGTTGGACAGCCACATGCAGAAGAAGGAAACTGGACCATTTCCTTACACCACACTCAAAAATAGACTCCAAATGGTTGAAAGACCTAAACGTGAGACAGGAGTCCATCAACATCCTAAAGGAGAACACAGGCAGCAACCTCTTCGACCTCAGCCGCAGCTACTTCTCCCTAGAAACATCACCAAAGGCAAGGGAAGCAAGGGCAAAAATGAACTTTTGGGATTTCATCAAGATCAAAAGCTTTTGCACAGCAAAAGAAACAGTCCACAAAACCAAAAGACAACCGACAGAATGGGAGAAAATATTTGCAAATGACATATCAGATAAAGGGCTAGTATCCAAAATCTATAAAGAACTTATCAAACTCAACACCCAAAGAACAAATAATCCAATCAAGAAATGGGCAGAAGACTTGAACAGACATTTTTCCAAAGAAGACATCCAAATGGCCAACAGACACATGAAAAAGTGCTCAACATCGCTCGCATCAGGGAAATCCAAATCAAAACCTCAGTGAGATACCACCTCACACCAGTCAGAACGGCTAAAATTAACAAGTCAGGAAACGACAGATGTTGGCGGGGATGCGGAGAAAGGGGAACCCTCCTACACTGTTGGAGGGAATGCAAGCTGGTGCAGCAACTCTGGAAAATGGTATGGAGGTTCCTCAAACAGTTGAAAATAGAGCTTCCATACGATCCAGCACTTACACTACTGGGTATTTACCCCAAAGATACAAATGTAGGGATCCGAAGGGGTACATGCACCCCGATGTTTATAGCAGCAATGTCCACCATAGCCAAACTGTGGAAAAAGCCAAGATGTCCATTGACAGATGAATGGATAAAGAAGATGTGGTACATAAACAGAATGGAATATTATGCAGCCATCAAAAGGAATGAGATCTTGCCATTTGCAATGACGTGGATGGAACTGGAGGGTGTTATGCTGAATGAAATAAGTCAATCAGAGAAAGACATGTATCCTATGACCTCACTGATATGAGGAATTCTTCATCTAAGGAAACAAACTGAGGGTTGCTGGAGTGGTGGGGGGTGGGAGGGATGGGGTGGCTGGGTGATAGACATTGGGGAGGGTATGTGCTATGGTGAGCGCTGTGAATTGTGCAAGACTGTTGAATCACAGATCTGTACCTCTGAAACAAATAATGCAGTATATGTTAAAAAAAAAAGATGATAGCAGGAGGGGAAGAATGAAGGGGAGTAAATCGGAGGGGGAGACGAACCATGAGAGACGATGGACTCTGAAAAACAAACTGAGGGTTCTAGAGGGGAGGGGGGTGGTGGGATGGGTTAGCCTGGTGATGGGTATTAAAGAGGGCACGTTCTGCTTGGAGCACTGGGTGTTATGCACAAACAATGAATCATGGAACACTACATCAAAAACTAATGATGTAATGTATGGTGATTAACATAACAATAAAAAACAAAACAAAACAAAACAAAACAAAACACCTTGGGTTTTATTTAGTGCCTCGTGCAAAGAGCATTAGAACACCTGAAAGATAGTTCCCCAGAATGTAAAATAATTGAAAAGTAAACTTCTCATATAGAAATAAAGCAACTGTACATCAGTCACCACCAACAAAAAGATTCTCCTCCATACCAGTGAGTTTCAATTAGTGATAACGTATTCAAATTACATATTAAAATCAGTGAGGGGCACCTGGGAGGCTCAGTCATTATGTGTCTGCCTTCGGCTGAGGTCATGATCCCAGGGTCCTGGGATTGAGCCACACATCGGGCTCCCAGCTCAGCCAGGAGCCTGCTTCTCCCTCTCCCACTCCCCCTGCTTGTGTTCCCTCTCTCGCTGTGTCTCTCTCTATGTCAAATAAATAAATAAAATCTTTAAAAAAGTCAGTGAATTTTGGGGACATGGAAAGGGGGGTAATGCAAGTTTGACAAGGTCACAACACTCCCTTTCTAATGAATTGACTGTCTGCTTTTTAGAGCCATTTTTCTGATATCTTTTCTTCTGGGTTTCCAGATACTCTTTCCCATTTAAACTCCTGCCAGCAGAGACCATGTAATATGGCATCCTAAGCACAGAGTCAGAAAAAAGGAATTTTACACCTTACTACCCACATGGTCACAGGTTAGATGACTCATAATCAGATTAATCCTTCAAAACTTCTTCAGCTGACCAATGGATATTCTCAAAAGAACTTTTACATACTGAAGTCCTCAGTGTTCCTCAGAATTTCCCCTTCAGGCAGCCCAGCTATACCATCTTTCCCCAAACTATGGACCTTCTCACCTATTTCATTTTATAAATTACATATATACACACACACACACTTAGGCCTGCAATAACATTATGCACATATATGTACATATGTATCAGGTGGAATATATACACATCATATGCATATCTCTCTGTGTATGTTACAGATTTATGTATTCATTTACTTACTTATGTGTGTGTGTATTTCACCTGATTGAAGTCCCAAACTGAAGTCTTCCTCTGACATACTCTGGGAGGCTCCAAGCTTTGCATCTCCCTCTTAACCTGCAAAACCCTCATGTCAAGACGCAGTAGAGTGTTGTGGTTTAGATCACAGAAACTGTGTAGTTGTTGAATAATCAAATGAGTTGGTACGCTGAAAAGAACATCTGGTATATGGTAAGTAACCAATAAATATTATATTTTATTTATGTTATAATCATCTAGACTAAATTCACAAAATATAGCATTAAAAATAAAACACCGCTTTGCCACAAGTTGCTGATTGTTCCACTGCAGTTTCTTAAAAATTAAGATGCTTAATCGTTCATTCATTCAACAAAAAGTTATTGAGTGCCCAATAGGTGGCCAACATAATGCTAATCTTGATATATAAAAATAACGAATTTCCTAAAATAGTCTTGAAGATCCCTGGGTAGCATCTACCACTTTCCTAATTCTCTGTATTACCAACTCTTTTACTGGTAGTAGTCACAAAAGCTCATAAAGCTGTTCTGGGTTACAATTTCACATACATACAAAAATATACAGGCATACAAGTATACTATTGTCTCTAACATATCCTCCCGCCTTTCAGTTGTCATATCTAGTACCACAGGCTTCCAAATATCCAGAGAAAAGAGTATAAAATCATTATTCTGCTCCTAAAGAAAAGTGACCATCAACTACACAAGAGAGATATTTTTAAGTTAATGATCAATTATTTCTTATTGTTCTCATATCAATATGTGTCATAATTTCTCAAATCTTCCTAGAGAATAACATGGCAGTAAAATCCTGATATCCTGGCATGAAGATTCTGCTTCATGGAGACAACCTCAGGATGAGACAGGGATTGGAGAATTGTCAAGGCTGATGTTTGGAGTACGTGATCAAAATAGTATTATTGGGGAACACAGTGAAATATTCCCCAATTTCTATGTTGTCCCTAAAAGAGTCATGGCATTAACCGCAACTGGGTAATGAGCATCTCCATCTCTTGCCTTCAAGATTAGAAGAGTTTCTTTTGGTATCCTAAACATGTGACTCACACACCTGACTAACCAGCATAACTTGATCACTATTTCCCTTGAATCTAGGTAACAGCTGATAGCCAGTGTCAGAAGTTAACCAGGGGACGTGCTGCTCCCGAGGCCAGGGGGTACAGAGAGCTCTGGCCAGGTAACAGGGTAGGCACTGTGACCCCAGGGACACAATGAGGTCAGTGGGGGAGGAGTATGGCCTTCTCCTTAACTTTTCTTGCTCATGGAAGAGATATCTTCATATCTCTTACCTTGATTCTTTTCCCACTGTTATATATGTGTATTAACAAGTGGTTTGCATTCCCCAGATCCAATAGCTAAGCAGGAAATGCATTCCACCTTGCTTACTCCTACCTTGTCACCCAAAGATCTGAGTCCCTCTACCTGAGTTACTTACATCAACTCCTCCTGAGACCCCCAAATAAGCAGGTAAAACAGAGAATCTTGGAAGCAAAGGATGAGAGATTAATCAGTAGTTGGTGAGATGGAGAAAAGTAGAGATCGCTTTTCTTCCTCAGACCCTGGAGTGGAAAAAAAAAAAAAAAACACTTTATTTATCAGGAGTGATCAACAGGACAGAAAATGTTCTAGGTGCCTAGGGATGCCCTTATTCTCCTCTCAGCTCCTAGTTTTTGTGAGCCTTTCATTGGATACATGGTTGCTATAAGTAGCATGTCTCTGCATTTTTGCACTCTGTGACACATGCTACTACTAGGTGCCTGTGTTTCCCTTGACAAATCGAACCTGAATTAGGAGGAAATTCAAGGGAGAGTACTAGACTGAAGGCAAGTTTGACTTAAATATATGGAAAACGGGTTCTAGAAGTTCTTGTGAGGAGAAATATAAGAGGATTTGTGTAAATACATTTATCTAATATAGTAATTTAATATTGTTTACATTTATTACTTTTGAAATATAAAGTAAGGCTAAGGAAAATGTCATCTAGATGTCTCCTGGTCTTCCAGTCTCTATGTGTTCCCTTGCCTTCAACTGTCCATAAAATAAGTTCTCTCCCCTAAATGCAAGAAACACCATACATTCCCTGAAATTTTGGTTCACAACTTTGTGAACATCTATTCAAGGGACTGAACTCCGTGCCTACTATAGAATTTGCAGTGGAATTAGAGCTTTGTTTCCTGCCTTTGGCATTTTTAAGCAAACAAATGGAAATGGTTTTAAGAATTTATAAAAATCTACCACCTACTGAAAACATTTAAAAGGTAAGGTGATAAGTTCTAGAAAGAGAAAAAAAAACAACAACACATACACTGTATTTATTTGTGGGATACAGTAACGGAGAACAGAAGTCATAATGAGGGAACCAACCAGAAGTTCAGCCCATGCCAACACTTTATTTGTTCTTGGCTGTCAGGGGTTTCCGGCTGATCTTTTTCGATTTGTCATTATTTTCCTTTGGTGGTTCCGGGTTTGCTTGCATGTGTCTGCCGTAGAGGTATTTGTACGTCTCAGAACGGATATATTCAAAAACATGGGACACGCTGAGCTGGAATTGGTCAGCGATTGGGGTAACCCAGGGATTGTTCTCTGCTTTGAACACTTGCTTCTGACCAGTTAAATCCAAGTTTCCTAGTTCCGGGGGGCAGAACGGCCAGGCAATTCCCCTGAATGTGGAGTTCCTTAGGCTGAGTAAGCTCCCCGATTTCTTTAGGCAGCGAGATCAGGTCGTTATCCCTAAGGCTGAGTATCTGCAACTTTGTGAGCTTCCCAATATCTGGCGGCAGGATTTCAAAATCGTTGTCACTTAGATGGAGTGCACGCAGGGTGGTAAGGTAGAAGAAGATTCCGGGAAGAGAATTTTCATTCAAGTTGTTGTAAGTCAAATCAAGGACCTCAGGAGCTGGGAGGGAGCCAAATCCTTGAGGCAGGAAGACTTATGATAAACTAGGACCATAGATTCATACTCTTCAGGGAAATTCCCAGAACAGGCCTCCTAGACTCGGTTTTGTTTTTTCCTAGTGCCAATTCTAGATACACGACTTCCTAATTTCCCAAAGCAATCCTAATAGAAATAACAGAATACAGTAGAGAAGTGTCCCATCTAATGTAGACACTACAGACATGATGAAACTTCATTGGCAGAGAGCTGAGCAAAATTCTTTCCTTCTGAGCATATACTACTGGGCTTGATCATTTTGCTTTTAGTTTAGTAAGAATGAATGATTAGAAGCATCTTGCACAGTAGCCATGTACTTCTTTTACATTGATATGGGAAAACAATGAAGATTTTCACTACCAGATATGCCCTGTGCACCATTCCCATCAGTCTACTAAACATCTACCACCCGCAAAAGACAGGGAAGCACACAGCTCAGTCTCAGAGCTTAGTCATGGTCAAGGAAACATATTTCAGGGAACAAAATAATTCCAAATTTCTTGATCCTTTCCTTTGAATTGTTGAAATTCATGAATAGTAACTGAAGTCTGATTCTATGGAAACATTGATATATATATCATTTTCTCTTTTGTCTGCTTCTCTCGTCCTTGAAGTATGTGGGCCCTGGACATAGCTCTCTAAACTTCTTAAGGGGAAAAAAAAAAAAAAACCTCAAAACTATTTCCTTCAACCACCAGCATGAGTACAATTTCTCCTTCTCTGCTTCACATACCCCTCAGTCACTTCAAAAAAGTCTTTGCAGCAACCTAGCACATAGCAGGAGATTCTAAGGTCTGTTACCCCATGAAAGCACAGACACATCACCATTTTCCAATGTAAAAGAGGTACTGTTCTATTTCTTTCTCTGTCCCACTAAAAAGCTGTGGTTAAAAAGACATAACTCCTAAAACATAGAGGAAAAAAAGCTCAATACAATATTTCCTAATTTTCAAGAAGTCTGAGTGGAGAGTTCCCGTGCTTGCTGGTATGTCTGATCCTGAGTATGAAGGAGAAATTGGACTACTACTCCACAGTGGAGGTACAGGAGAATGGGTCTGGAATACAGGAGATCCAGTAGGGCATCTCTTAGTATTAGCAGCCCTGTGATTTCTTTTACATGTATTTTTTGTTATTTAAATTCAATTAGCCAACATATAGTACATCATTAGTTTCAGATGTAGTGTTCAATAATTTATCAGTTGCATATAACACCCAGTGCTTATCACATCACGTGCCCTACTTAATGCCCATCACCCAGTTACCCCTTCCCCACCTCCACTCCAGCAACCCTCAGTTTGTTTCCCATAGTTAAGAGTCTCTCATGGTTTGTCTCCTCTCTGATGACTTCCCATTCTTGTTTCCCTCCCTTCCCCTATGATCCTTTGAGCTTTCTTATCTTCCACATATGAGTGAAACCATATGATAATTGTCTTTCTCTGACTGACTTATTTTGCTCAGCAAAATACCTTCCAGTTCCACCCACGTCCATGTAAATGGTAAGTATTCATCCTTTCTGATGGCTGAGTAATATTCCCCTATGTGTGTATGTGTGTGTGCGTGTGTGTGTGTGTATCACATCTTCTTTATTTATTCATTCATCTGTTGATAGACATCTTGGCTCCTTCCACAGTTTGGCTATTGTGGACAATGCTGCTATGAACATTGAGGTGTAGGTGCCTCTTCAGATCACTACATCTGTATCTTTGGGGTAAATTCCTAGTAGTGCAATTACTACGTTGTAGGGTAGCTCTATTTTCAACTTCTTGAGGAACCTCCATACTGTTTTCCAGAGTGGCTGTACCAGCTTGCATTCCCACCCACAGTGTAAGAGTGTTCCCCTTTCTCTGCATCCTTGCCAACATTTGTTGTTTCCTGTCTTGTTAATTTTAGCCATTCTGACTGGTGTGAGGCAGTATCTCATTGTGGTTTTAATTTGTATTTCCCTGATGCCAAGTGATGTGGAGCATTTTTTCATGTGTCTGTTGGCCATTTGTATGTCTTCTTTGGAGAAATGTCTATTCATGTCTTCTGCCCATTTCTTGATTGGATTATTTGGGTTTTGGGTGTTGAGTTTGATAAGTTCTTTATAGATCATGGATATTAGATCTGATATGTCATTTGCAAATATTTTCTCCCATTCCGTAGGTTGCCTTTTAGTTTTGTTGACTGTTTCCTTTGCTGTGCAGAAGCTTTTTATCTTGATGAAGTCCCAATAGTTCATTTTTGCTTTTGTTTCTCTCGCCTTTGGAGATGTGTCTAGCAAGAAGTTGCCGCAGCTGAGGTTGAAGAGGTTGCTGCCTGTGTTCTCTAGGATTTTGATGGATTCCTGTCTCACACAAATCTTTCATACATTTTGAGTTTATCTTTGTATATGGTGTAAGAAAATGATCCAGTTTCCTTCTTCTGCATGTGGCTGTCCAATTTTCCCAACACCATTTATTAAAGAGACTGTCTTTTTTCCACTGGACCTTCTTTCCTGCTTTGTCGAAGATTAGTTGACCATAGAGTTGAGGGTCCATTTCTGGGCTCTCTATTCTGTTCCACTGATCTATGTGTCTGTTTTTGTGCCAGTACCATACTGTCTTGATCACTACAGTTTTGTAATAGAGCTTGAAGTCTGGCATTGTGATGCCAACAGCTTTAGTTTTCTTTTTCAACATTCCACTGGGTATTCAGGGTCTTTTCTGGTTCCATACAAATCTTAGGATTATTTGTTCCAGCTCTGTGGAAAAAAGTTGATGGAATTTTGTTAGGGATTGCTTTGAATGTGTAGATTGCTCTGGGTAGCATAGACATTTTAACAACATTTATTCTTCCAATCCATGAGCATGGAATGTTTTTCCATTTCTTTGTGTCTTCCTCAATTGCTTTCCTAAGTGTTCTGTAGTTTTTAGAATACAGATCCTTTACCTCTTTGGTTAGATTTATTCCTAGGTATCTTATGGTTTTGGGTGCAATTGTAAATGGGATTAATTCCTTAATTTCTCTTTCTTCTTTGTCATTGTTAGTGTGTAGAAATGCAACTGATTTCTGTGCATTGATTTTATATCCTGCCACATTGCTGAATTGCTGTATGAGTTCTAGCAATTTTGGAGTGGAGTCTTTTGGGTTTTCCACATAAAGTATCATGTCATCTGCAAAGAGTGAGAGTTTGACTTCTTCTCTGCCAATTTGAATGCCTTTTATTTCCTTTTGTTGTCTGATTGCTGAGGCTAGGACTTCTAGTACTATGTTGAACAAAAGTGGTGAGAGTGGGCATCCCTGTCAGGTTCCTGACCTTAGGGGAAAAGCTCTGTTTTTCCCCATTGAGAATGATATTTGTTGTGGGTTTTTCATAGATGGCTTTTATGATACTGAGGTATGTTCTCTCTATCCCTACACTGTGGAGAGTTTTAATCAAGAAAGGATACTGTGTTTTGTCAAATGTTTTTTTCTGTATCAGTTGAGAGGAGCATAAAGTTCTTATCCTTTCTTTTATTAATGTGGTGTATCATGTTGATTGATTTGCAAATGTTGAACCACGCTTGCAGGCCAGGAATAAATCCCACTTGGTAGTGGTGAATAATCCTTTTAATGTACTTTTGGATCCTAATGGCTAGTATCTTGGTGAGTATTTTGGCATCCATGTTCATCAGGGATATTGGTCTGTAATTCTCCTTTTTGATGGGGTCTTTGTCTGGTTTTGGGATCAAGGTAATGCTGGCCTCATAGAATGAGTTTGGAAGCTTTCCTTCCATTTCTATTTTTTTGAAACAGCTTCAGAAGAATTGGTATTATTTCTTCTTTAAATGTTCGGTAGAAATCCCCTGGGAAGCCATCTGGCCCTGGACTCTTGTTTTTTGCAGCCCCGTGATTAAGGTGAATGGAAAGCTGCAACAACCCAATCCAGGTAGGACTACTGATAGTCCAGACCCTTCAGGAATGAAGGTTTGGGTAACCTCCTTAAAGAACCAGGACCAGCTGAGGTGGTTGCTGAAGGCAGAGGGACTACAGCATGGATGGTAGAAGAAGGTAGTTATAAATAATAGCTACAACCATGTAGCCAGTTACAGCAATGTGCAATTGTCATGAGTATTTCTTCTTTAGTTTGTTATGAAGATATGTATGTATATTATATAGCAAATATGTTTGTTTTCTATCCTCTCTTGTCCCCTTATCCTGTAACATAAGACGTATTGACTTTATGTCAGAGTAATTAAATATTTTAAATGTCACATCATATTTCAGTTAAAGGATATCAAAGAGAAGAGTAAACATCACTCAAGGCCTTTACCTCCTCATCTGGGGAAGAAGTTAGTACATTTTCAGTTGTATGCAGGAAAGTGTATCATGCTGGGGCAGGGTTATGACCTTGATATTGTCTTCATTTGGAGATTTAGTATGTTTTAAGGAGATACATATGGGTTCCAAGTTGACACGAAATGGACTTGTGATGGTTAATTTTATGTGTCAACTTGACTGGGCCACATGGTGTCCAGATGTTTGGTCAAACATAATCTGGGTATTTCTATAAGGGTGTTTTTGGAAGAGATTAATATTGAAATTACAGACTGAGTAAAGCAGATTGCCCTCCCTAATGTTGGTGAGCCTCATGAAATCAGTTGAAGGCCTGAATAGAACAAAAAGGCTCATCCTTCACTGAATAACAGAGAATCCTTCCTGCCTGACTGCCTTGAGCTAGGACATCAGTTTTTTTTTTTTTTTTTTCTGTCTTTGGACTCAGACAGAAACATCTACTCTTCCTGGGTCTTGAGCCCACAAGCTTTCAGACTGAAACTACACTATTGGTTTTTCCTCAGTCTCTACCTTTCCAACTCACCCTGCAGATCCTGGGACTTAACAACTTCTCTAATAATTCTTTATAATCAACTCCTCTCTCATATAAATAGATAGATAGATAGATAATCTTCTGATATGATAGCATCACCAAAATTACATAAGGATATTCAAAGGAATTAGAGAGCATCACTCCATGACAGGCTTAAAAAGTTTGGAATTCAGCAAGGAAGGACAAAAGGTTATTTGGGCTACCAAAAAAAAAAAAAAAAAGACTTGACTATTGTGAGGAAAGCAAATAGATGTAAATTATTCAGGAGTTTTGAAGGCAGGAAGAGTATTTGTTGTGCAGAGAGGAAAGACTAACACATACAAGAGAAGGAGGATATTGTTCCTATCCCAAATATTGTTCCAAGTGTGGTCAGTCCTTTTGCGGACAAAGAGCTATAGATACCTGAAGAACCTTTATGAGAAACTTTTCCCAGGGGCCCTTAAATTCTGGATTGGGTTTCAGAAGAGGTGCTTCAGAGAGTACTGAGAAGTGTCCTACCACTGAAGGGTAGGTACCAGGGCTCAAGGGAATGTGGCTGTCACTAAAGTTCCACCTACCATTGCCAATGCCACCACAAATGTTGTCCTCAGTGCACATTACACTACTCAGAAAGGTGCCATTTATGAATCAATATATGTGAATGATGCCTGCCTGAGTGGGGCATTGAACACAGATTAGCTGAAGGCGGCAGGCCTGACCTTTTTAACAAAGTGATATAAAGCCCTGAAGAACCTACAAGTGAGGTTTTTCCGGGGGCCCTCCCTCCCTAGATTTTAGAAGGCTCTTTAAAGTGTCCCATGAGTTGAACCAGCATTGAATGGGTGGTTCTAAGTTTCAAGAAATGATACTTGTGTGCAGATATTGCCTCTCCCAGGGCCAGCACTGATGTTGTACCAGTTGCACATTACTTCACTCTAAGAGGTGCCAATCATATTTCTAGCTACATGGATGGCACTTCCTGAAGTGGAGCACTGCACACACCATAGCTGAAGGTGGTGATCCTGCCCAAACTCCACACCCCCATCACTATGCCAGTACAATCAACACCCTAATACTCCCAATGAGGGATCAGCAGAATATACCCAAAAGACCTGGAAAGCAACCACTATGCTCCCCTCTCTTTTGCCTTCCCCTGAATGCCTATCTCTTCACCTGCACTGTATTTCATGGGACAGATTTTAGGACTGAGAATAAGACTTCCTCCTTGCCTTTTCCCTCTTCCTCTTAGATTTAGGATATTTGCCTGAATTATTCTGCTTTTCAATTTAATATAGTGGGCACATAAAAAACTATTTTATTTCCCAAAAGTCAGCTGTTAATTAGAAAGGGTAATTTAACTCACTCATTATATCTAGATATTGCAGATCTGGTAGAGCTCAGTTAGAACGGTGTTGGACAGAATTTTTTTCTTCACACATTGATTCTTCTTTATACTACCATGTGGGCTTTAGCTTGGCATCCTCTGAAAAGAGATGGAGGTCTGAAGCAGCAGAAGGAGCAGCATTATGTACTCGAAAATCAACATGCAGAAAAAGCAACACATGCAAATGCATACAAATACACACAAATACACGCAAATAAATGTGCAGATAATGAAACAAACCAAAAGATAATCCAGATAAAACAGTGCAGTGCAAACAATAAAAAATTAAAAGTACTACTGAATATTCTAAATAACACACATTAAAAAAAAAACCACACACCAATCAGCAGGGCACTAAAAAGAACCTATAAAATACAAGAAATTCAGATATACAAAACCCCACAGGAAACAAACCCAAAAAGCAAACAAGCAAAGAAAACAACAAAAAACAATGCACAAACTAAATTTCAATGAACAAAAAGATCATAAAAACAAAACAAGATCTGAGGGTTTCAGAGGGGAGGGGGGTGGGGGGATGGGGTACCCAGGTGATGGGTATTAAGGAAGGCATGTGTTGTGATGAGCACTGGGTGTTATATGCAACTAATGAATCATTGAACACTACATCAAAAACTAATGATGTACTATACAGTGACTAACTGAACATAATAATAAAAAAAACAACAACAAGAATTCCATAAATAAAAAATAACCCCATCAAAAAAAACATAGAGTATATCCTCACAAAAATACAAAACCCCAAAACATACACACCAAAAAAATGACTTCACTCCTCAATAAAATCAAAAGCTGAGAACGAACTTGAGTCCCTGCTACAATCTAGCACATATTAGGGCTAAATGACCTTTACTGCACAGGGAAATGCCAAGAGTTCAGGAAAGACAGAAGTGGACACCATGAGAAGTAAACAGATGTGGTGTCTTGGTGACAATGTTAGCACAAAAAGTAGAAAAATTTCTCTCCTCTTCACTACAGCTGAACTTTGTTCATGCTTTGGGTGAGGCTTTTGGGTTATATGATGATTTAGATTGACAACACAATCCACAAACATCAGTTGCCAACTCAATACCCTGATGATTTAAGAGACTACCTGAGAGGTGATGTGGCATCAGGTTATCAGGTTATATCCCTTCCCCCCACATAGAAATGTAACATTTATACCTTGGCTCCCAGGTTGTGCTTCACTTCAGTAATGATCTTCAGGGTTGGCGGTTGCTCATCCTCTTGCTCTCTCCTCTGAGAGCCCTTGGTTAAGAGTGACACCACAAAATGAACAAGAGAACTGGTATAAAAACAGACCCATAGACCAAAGAAACAGAATAGCCCAGAAATAAACTCATGCATACAAGGTCAACTAATTTTGACAAGGATGTCAAATACACACAATGGGGAAAGGACACAAAAAATTTAATAAATGGTGCTGGGAAAATTGGATATTCACATGCAAAAGAATGAAATTGGACCCCTACCTTATACCACTCACAAAAATTAGCTCAAAATAGATTAGCTCAAAAAAAAAAAAGAAAAAGAAAGAAAGACAAAGAGAAAGAAAAGAAAAAATAGAAAACTGTAAAACTCCTAGGGAAAAAATAGGGAAAACTCCTTGACATTGGTGTTGGCAATGATTTTTTGGAAGAAATACCAAAATTACAGACAACAAAAGTTAAACAAGTGGGACTACATCAAACTAAAAAGCTTCTGCATAGCAAAAGAATAAATTGAAAAGGTAATCTATGGAACAGGAGAAAATATTTGCAAGCCACATATTTGATAAGGGGTTAAAATGCCAAATATACAAAGAACTCAAATGACTCAATAGCAAAACCAAAAACAATCCCTTCCCAAATAATCCAATTTAAAAATGGGAAAAGGGCCTGAATAGACATTTTTTTCCAAGGAAGGCACACAAATGATCAACACGTACATGAAAAGGTGCTCAGCATCATTAATCATCAGGAAAATGAAAATTAAAGCCACAATGAGATATCACCTTACACCTGTTACAACGACTATCATCAAAAAGAGAAGAGATAACTAATGGCAAAATGTGCAATAGACTCTTAACTCTAGAGAGCAAACTGATGGCTACCAGAGGGGAGGTGGGTGGAGGACTGGGTGAACTAGGTGATGGGGATGAAGGAGTGCACTTCTCATGATGAGCACCGGGTGATGTATGGAAGTGTCGAATCACTAAATTGTACATCTGAAACTAATATTACACTGCATGTTAACTAACTTGAATTTAAATAAAAACTTTTTAAAAATGTGGAATAAAGGAAACCTCTGTGCACTATTGGTGGAAATGTAAAATGGTAGAGCCACTATAGAAAACAGTATAGAGATTCCTCAAAAAATTTAAAAATAAAACTACGATATGATCCAGCAATCCCACTTCTGAGTATATATCTGAAAGAAATGATATCAGTATGTGGAAGAAATATCTGCACTCCCATGTTCATTGTAGCATTACTCAAAATAGTCAAGATATGTAAATAACCTAAGTCTCTACTGATGGATGAATGGATAAAGAAAATGTGGGATGGATGTAGATGTGTCTGTGTGTGTGTGTGTGTGTGTGTGTGTGTGTATTCTATACATACATATATATCTATCCATACATATATATATAGATATATAACACTGTTATTCATCCACAGAAAGAAGAAAATCCGCCATTTGTGACACAAAGGATGAACCTGATGGGCATTATGCTAAATGAAATAAGCCTGACAGAGAAAGACAAATACTGTATGGTATCACTGATATGTGGAATCTAAAACAATTTTTTTTAGATTTAAAGAAAATAAGAGAGAAAAGCCAACACAATATTTCCTCATTCTTCAAAGTTCTGAGAGGTGGATTATCACATTTGTCATGCCTTTACACAAAACTTTAAAAAAAAAAGTAAATATATTTATCGCATGAAAATTTCCACGTACTATCTTAGTCTCTCCGACTGATATGGTGACCAGAGAAAATGTAAAATGATAATTAAGGGAAGAGAGAGCTTCTAGACCCTGAGAAAACAGCTAGATTCAATCCCTGAAAGAGTCAAGGGCTTCTGAGTTCAGCAGAAGAGGATTCTAAGGTAGGATAGAAAATGAAGGAGAAGGCTCCTGTGAGGAAATTTGAAAGCTGAGAGCAGAGTGGTAGTTTTGAGCACAGGAATTTCTTCAGAAAGAAGGAACTCTGAGACTACAGAGAGGGACCCATCTCCAAAATTCTTCCCAATTTGGTCAGGCCTTTTCAGAACAGTGGGATGCAAATCCCAAGAGAATGTATGTGAGGAGAAGCTTTTCCAAGAAACCTCTTTTGCTGGGTCTGGCCTCTCTCGATGTGCTGCTGAGAGTCCTCTGAAATGGCTCAGCACTGAGGAGGTGGCTCCTTACTCAGAGGAGGACGGCTGAACTTGAAGCTCCACCCCAACCCCAGGACGACCACAGGTTGATGAACATGTTGTACATTACCCCACTTCAAAAACACAAAATATATAGTTTTGTTATGTGAATCCCATCACCTTGAGTAGGGCACTGTATATAAAGTGGCTGGATGTGGCAGCCCTGCTCAAAGGCCTATCTCATGAAGCTTTCATTCCATTTTCGCACCTTTAAGCCTTTGAATAGACACCAACATTTGACCAAAGTGCCTCTGTGACCTCCATGCCACCGCTCTTCCTTTTCCATCCTCTGAGTATCCCCTCATGTACTGCATCTTTAATGAGCCAGGTTTCAGGAGCAAGGGAGAATCAACCTCCCTCCATCTCCTCTTCCTTAGGAAGAAGAATCTATGTTGGCATTGTGCTGTTGATTTTCTAATTATTAATGATAATAGGGATGGTTCACTAAAAACTATTTTGCCACCCCCAAAGTAATCCTTTTTTTAATTTATTTTTTTATTTAAATTCAATTAACATATAGTGTATTATTAGTTTCAGAGGTGGAGTTCAGTGATTTATCAGCCTTATATAACACCCAGTGCTCATTACATCCTGGGCCCAAAGTAATCCTTTAAGTAAAAAGTCAAACACCTCAGCCCTTCAGGCTCCTGCACTGCAAACTCTCTGATGCCTCTTTCAGGGTTATCTACCTAAACTCCAACCCACAGAAGAGCCAGTGAGGAAACACAAGAAACTCCTTAGGGAGAAGAGTGGGCATTTAGGTGCCAGCATGGTGAGGTCAGAAAGCCCACTTCTTCCTCAGATGGTGGAAAAAAATCAGCCTGTACAAACAAACAGAAATGGTTAACAAAACAGAATTTCTGAGGCTTTCATGTGAGACCTGTTTGCTGAGAGCATTTTTCCCACCTTTCCCTTCTGTCTCTCTAGGTGTTTTCAAATGTCATGACAACATGCAAATGGGCACACTCAGAGTGAAGTTTGGGGTAAAGAATTTCCAAAAATACATAGGACTTTGAGAGATGAGCAACCAGAATCTCAAGTTCTTGTGGATAGGGAAGTGGGAGGGCTTGAGGGAATCCATACCTAGCTGTAACGCTTTTCTTCATTGAAAGGAAGAGGAAGACTGGGTCAAGTACAGAGACCCAGACGTCCTCAAGCCCTTGGCCTCTTCTGTTCAATTATCCATCACTGAAAACAAAAATCTTAGACTAGTTGAGACAAACCACATTAGGACACGGCAGTTCTGATGGGGCCGTGCTTTCATCTTAATGCTAAAAGGAGAGCAACAATGATCCTATTTAGCCTGCCTTCTGTTGCTAGGTAGGGGGGTGGAAAACCTTATGCCTAGGTTGACTTCTCTTGTTCCATAAGGGGCCACAAGATAACCTGCAGCTCTGCCATTGTCCAGTCTTGAAGTTCCTAACCAGTTTACCTTCCTCTTTCCATCTTTCAGAGTTTTCCTTTAGTTGCCTCTTGTGTTATTTCCAGCATTACAGTTGTACTAAGCTGAGATGTGTAGGGTTCGATCTACGCTACCTTGCCTGAACCTGAAGTCTCCTGTTTTATTGACAAGATTTAGACTTGCACTGATTTTGAGGACAATGTTTTGCGAATACTGGTTTAAAGCCCATGACGACTACTAGGATAGTTCTGATGATGAAGTAGCTAATATCATCTCCCTGCCGCATGCATCCCTGGGGAGTGTTTTAGGACAGAGAAAGGGAGGTAGTAAATGATAGGATATTCATGACTATCTTAGTCAAAAGCAGCTGTTGCAAAATATAGAAATGGTAAACAGGAGAATACAAGAAATACACGACTCATACTCGCAGCCCAGCCCTCACCCTCTCACTGGACTGGATACCTGAAGACAGAGGTAGCAGAGTTCCTACTTATCCTTTCTGTCTTAGTCAGTTCGAGTTGCTATAACAAAGTACCATAGACTGAGTGGCTTGTAAACAACAGAAATTTATTGGTCATAGTTCTGGAGCATGGAAATCTGAACAGGGTGCTAGCATGGTCAAGTTCTGGTGGAAGCCCTCTTCAGTTTTGTCCATTTTGGTTAGGGAAAGATTTCTTAGATATGACATCAAAGGCATGATCCATAATAGAGCAAACTGAAAAAGTGGGCCTCTTTGGAATCAAGTTCTGATCTTTGAAAGAGACTGTTGAAGAGAATAAAAGGCAACCCACATGGTAGAGAATGGGAGAAAATATTTGTAAATTACCTATCCGATAAAGGACTTGTTTCCAAAATTTATAAAGAATTCTCAATACTCATTAATAAGAAAATTAATCACAATTACAAATGGACAAAAGATTGGAATAGGCACTTCACCAAAAAACATATAGGAACAGGGATTAATCACATGAAAAATACGCTCTACATCATTAGTGAATAGGGAAATACCAATTAAAACCATAATGAAACATCAGCATCTATCTGAATGGCTAAAATTAAAACTACAGGTGATAAAAAGTGCTGACAAAGATACAGAGCAACTGGAAATCATAAACTGGAAGGAGGAATGGGAAACAGTACAACCACTTTGAAAAACAGCTTGTTAGTCTCTTTAAAAGGCAAACATATGCCTACTATATTATATGATCCAGCCTTTCAAAAAGAAAGCATATTTCCATACAGATATTTTTATACCAAGGCTCATAGCTACTTTATTTCTAATAGTCAAAGCCCAAATCACCCCAAACTGAAGATAAATGCCCATCAAAGATGAATGCATTAAAAAACAAGACAAAACGAAAAACACCTGTGCAATATCCATATAATTGAATACTATTTGGCTATAAAAATAAATGAGCTATTGATTTATCTAACAATATTGGTGAATTTCAAAATAATTATATTGAGGGAAATAAATTAGACAAAAATAGTATATACTCTGATTTCATTCTGATAAAAATCTGGAAACTAAAATCTAATCTCTAGTTACCGAAAGCAGCTCAATGATTGCCTGGGCATGTAGTGGTAGGGAGAAGAGAAGGAATGAGGGATCACCCAGGGCAGGAGGAATCTTTGGAGACAATGGATAACGTTCCCTATTTTGATTGTGGTGATGATTTCATGAGTACATAAATACGCTAGAATGTATCAAATTGTAGATTTCATACCAAATACCTTAATAATGCTTTTCAAATGGAAGGGCAAAGGACTGCAATAGCCAAAAATGAAATCATGCCCCCAAATTAAGCAATCCCTTGATACAAAAACTCTCAAATAACAAACACACACTCATATACACAATTCAAAAACCAAATACCATATAAGCTAAAAAAACTCAACAAACAACAAACAATCCATCCCTAACAAAACAGATCATACCCCAACGCACCAAAACCTTTACAAACAATTAAAAAAAATCAGAAAAACAAGGCACAAATAAATCAACGATAAAACAAAACCAATAAGATTAAAAAAAAAAAAATCACCAACACTCCATCATATAAGCCAAACTCAATAAACAGGATTAAGTAAATAAATAAATAAGGCAACCACAAAAACCCAAACAAAAACAACATATGAATATATTGATAAGAAAACATATGGCAAATATCAAGCCATATGAGTGTACATACTGAGGCAAACCGTACAAAACCCAAATGAACTCCCACAACTTGCACAAACCAAACCCCAAATATAACACACACACATAAATATCCACAAAGCAAAAATTAAAGAGTCCCACAAAAATATTAAAGGGAAAAAAATAGCAAAACCCACCAAAGAAAAAAATCATACAAATTTTAAAATCCCAAAACACAAGCAAAATGCATACCTAAACACACACATACAAGCACAGCTAAAACTCCAAAGGACCTCTCTGAACAAATTAAACAAAACACATAAATCAAAACCAAATAATAAAGGAACCCAGACTTGAACCAAAAGTAAATAATGCAAGAATAACACCCTGTCCAAAACCCAAACATTCACTGAACAACAAGCCAAAATTCTAACTAAAAAATGCTCAAGCATACAAGCAAATAATAACAACCCAAAATGTCATGCACACTGAAATAGAAACAAAAAACACTAATTAAAAAAGCAAAAACCAAATTTTAAAAACACATACACAGACTCTGTAAATAAAAGCAAAAGTACAAATAAAATAATCGCAAAACAAAGAAATAAACAAATAATAAACCCAGGTACCAAAGTCCACATAAGCAATTATTACTAAACCAAAACAATCTGAAAGCTCAAACCAAATTCAAGCAATGCAATATATACATGAGCCAATCAACTAATTTATGAACACCAACACACATACACTCACACATAAACTCACATGCCTTTTCAAAAATAAGCACAGAATCAAATTGAGAACAATTTGCAATGGCATCACTGTCACTGCCTGGCACGAATCTGAGGGTGTGAGACTTTCTGCCCGGAGAAACCCACAGAGCTCATGAGAGGGAAGCACACCTCTTGAGCATTTGACACTGGTTGTATACAGGTAGTAATGTAATAATAATATTGGGAGATAAATTAGAGGAATTCCCTTCCTCTTGGTATAATCTAAATTTCCCCCAAGATTTGGAGTGGGGTAAGACATATAACTGATTTGAGATGACAGCAAAATTCCACAACCACTTGCCCATTCAATGTGCTGATGCGATGTGGTTTATGGGAACTCATCTGGAAGGGGGCATCAGAATGGCAGCTCCCCAACCCCATTTCCCAGCACTATAGTGTATACAACCTGCTTCCCAGTTACTTTTCTGGTCCTGCAGATCATCTCCAGGGGTCTAGTGCCATCCATTTCTCTATGACTCTTGCTTTTTCTTTGTGAAGACCTTGCGTTAAGAAGGAACCACTCAGGAAGTGTGGAAGGGAAAAGAGCAAGTGACATATCCTCATTCTCAAGAGGTCTGAGATAAGTACTGTCCTCTCCCTGCATCTTTTCACAGAATAAAAAAAAAACATAAGATGTTAAATAGAGTAAAAGAACTAACCAAATTAAATATTCTAGGGACATTCTTAACACCTATGGTTATGGTGAATTCGGAAAGAATTGATATAGATATACACAAATATGTATTTTAAATAATATTTAGATATATGTATATGTTTATATATACCTTTCACCTACTTGGTGAAGAAAATATATATATTTTTCTAAGTAGGGAAGTGCATCTAAACCCCTGAGGAAAGACTTGTCTTCAGTCCTAGACAGTAAAGAAGTTTTGGGTCTAGAAGGAAGCTTCTAAGGCAGGAGGGAATTTGAAAAGCCCCAAAAGATAAGGGAAAGGCTTTTGGGTATTATGCAAAATGTTGCATACGGAATGTTGCTAGGAAGAATCAGCGGGGCATAAAGAGTTCATGGGTTCTGCAGAAAGTAGAAGCTCTGAATGCACAAGAAGGGAAAGCTACATCCTCAGTACAAATTTTACACCTGTGTGGGCACACCTCCTTTGGATAAAGGTATACAAATCCCTGGAAAACCTCCATGGGTGACTTTTCCCCGGAGTCCTCAGTCTCTAGGTTTTGCTCTCCAAGCCCTGCTTATGAGAGTCCCAGCAGTGGGAGGATGGTGCTTGGACTTAAAGGAGGTCAGCTCTGTGTACGCAGCTCTAACACTCGCTGCCATAGCCACCACATATATTGTACATAATGTGCATTACTCTACTCAAAAAGGTGACAATCATATTCTAGTCTATGTGAATGACACTCTTTCAAGTAGGGCACTACACACAGCTGAAGGTGGTGGCTCTGCCAAAATGCACACATGTTGTTTTCATCCAATGCAGAGTTTCTAGCATGTGCTGTCCTTCTCTTAACCCTCCTTTGATTGAGTATCCCCTTACTTTACTGCATATTTAATGTGCTGATTTTGAGGCCTGAGGGATAACAAGCCATCCTCCCTTTTCCTCTTCCTCAAGTAAGAGATAACCTCATCAATATTTTCCTGTTGAATTTCAAATTGCTAGAAATGGCATATTAAAACTGGGTTTCTTTCCACTGAAGCTAAAGCTTCCCCCAACACACCCACCACATCCCTCTGTGCCCCAACCTTCCTAGTCCTTTGTCCAGAGTTCTACAACTTAACTCCAAAACCCCAGAAGAAGCAAAGTAAACATGCAGGAAACTCAAAAGAGAAGACAATTTAGAGGCGGTGCTAGGATTCGCAGGACCGAAATCCCATTTTCTCCACCATTCCTAGATAACATACAGTCCATTTACCTTGCCTGGAATCAAGAGAGAAGATAGGCTTAGAGCCTAGAGGTGTACAATTTTTCCTTCCCAGCCCTGGATTTTCTCTACTTTTCCTAGAGTTCTTGTTGCTGAGAGGATCTTTTCCAATCTTTTCATTTGGAGGCACAGGCCTCCATGGGTCCGTCTTCCCCTTTAAAAACTGAAGCTGAGAGACTGTGAAAGTTAAGTAGGTGAAAGAAATTCACACACCCCAAACAAGTTATACTTTAAGAGCTAGGGAGATGAGTTTTACAAGAGTCTGTAGAGACAGAGATGGATGTATTGAATAAAATACACAATTGGCTAAATTACTTGCCATGGGGAGGGAGAATAAGGTGAGGGACATTTATTTATTTATTTTTCAATATTTTATTTATTTATTTGACAGAGAGAGAGACAGTGAGAGAGGGAACACAAACAGGGGGAGCGGGAGAGGGAGAAGCAGGCTTCCCGCCGAGCAGGGAGCCCGATGTGGGGCTCGATCCCAGGACCCTGGGACCATGACCTGAGCCCGAAGGCAGACGCTTAACCCTTAACGACTGAGCCACGCTGGTGCCCCAAGGTGAGGGACATTTAATCTGGATGGGTCCAAGTCCCCAAACATTCAGACTACAATTCTATTTAGTCAATAGACTAAAGTGACTCAAAAGTCTCAAATCCACATCTGTATATTAATAAATCAAAACTGAAATAATCAAAAAGTATTTTTTTTTAAATTTCCAGTCGATAAGCACAAGAAAAGATTCTCAAGATCACTAATCATTAGGAAAATGCAAATGAAATCACAGTGAGATACCACTTCACACCCATTAGGATGTCTACTATAAAAAACAGAAACAAACCAGAAAATAACAAGTGTTGACAGGATGTGGAGAAATCAGAACCTTTGTGCATTGCTAGTGGGATTGTAAAATGGTGGAGCTGCTATGAAAAATAGTATGGCAGTCTTTTTCACAGATTTTACTTATTTATTTGACAGAGAGAGAGAGACAGCGAGAGCAGGAACACAAGCAGAAAGAGGGTCAGAGGGAGAAGCAGGCTTCCCGCCGAGCAGGGAGCCCGATGTGGGACTCGATCCCAGGACCCTGGGATCATGACCTGAGCCGAAGGCAGACGCTTAACGACTGAGCCACCCAGGCGCCCTGGTATGGCAGTCTTAAAAAAAAAAAAAAGAATTACCATATGATCCAGAGGTTCCAATCCTGGATTTATACCCAAAACAACTGAAAGCAGAAACTAGAACAGATATTTGTACACCCATATTCATAACAGTATTGCTCACAATACCCAAAAGGTGAAAACAATTCAAGTGTCCATGGCAGATAAATGGATATACATATAAAATGTAGTATATAATACAATGGAATATTCTGCCTTAAAAAGGCAGGAAATTCTGACACATGCTATAACAAGGATGGTCCTGGGAGATATTATGCTAAGTGAAAGAAGCCAGACACAAAAGGACAAATCATGTATGATTCCATTTGTGTGAGGTACCAATATAGGCAAATTCATAGAGATAGAAAATAGAATAGAAGTTACCAAGGGCTGGGGGTGAGGGGATAATGAAGAGTTGCTGTTTAATGCAAATAGAGTTTCACTTTAGAATGATTAAAAAGTCATGGAGATAGATAGTAGTAATGGATGCACAACAATGTGAATATACTTAATGCCATCATATTTTATACTTAAAAAAGGGTTAAAATTTATGTTATATATATTTGACCACAATTAAAAATTTCCCTTCCAAAAAATCCCAAATATCTAATACCCACAAACAATATAAACACCTTGCCAAAAAACACATACCATAACTAAAATAGGAAATAAAAAAATCATACGGCCTCAAAACAAAGTACTGTAATTACACATATATTGTTCAGTGTGAGCAATGCTAGTACATAAAATAGTGTTTTTCTTCCCCTTTCATCTTCAACCTAAATTTCCTCGTTTAAGGTAGACAGCAAATTTCCCTAAAAAGAAGTTGTCAATTCAACCTTCAGTGTAGATTAAAGGAGAGGAACATCAGGAAGCCCCCATTTCCCCAAGTAGAAATGTAAAATGTGCAACCTGATTCTCATACACTGCTCCAATCCTGAGGCTTTCAGGCTTATGGAGTTCTCAATCTCTCTCTTTCCCCTCCTTCCCTCTCTCTCCCACCCCGCCCCCCACTGTCCCACACACTAGATTAAGAAGGGACATCAAAAGTGGGATATAAAAACCAACTTAATATTTCATCATATAAGGCTATCTGAGTACTGGTTTCTCCTTGCCCTTCCTCCTTTCACATATATATGGGAGGGGAACAATGACAAGACTAAAAGAGTAAGTAAAAGAATAAAGAGAGTAAAAGTTTGGGGAAATTTTGTATCATTTGGTAATGTCACATAGTATCCAAAAGTATATCCAGAAGAATGGAAAGACTTTTAGGTCCATAAAGAAAGAAGTAGCTTCAACCCCTGAGATTCAATAAAGTTTTGGTTTGGCTGTGGGAGAAACTGAGAAGCAGAAGAGAATTTGGGGAGCAAGAAAGGAAAGTTTTGAAAATAGTGAAGGGAATTGATAGGTGAAAAAAGGTTAAGAGTTTGGGGGAAAAGGGAGAAAATTCAGTACTACAGAGCAGAAAAGGACTGCTAAATCAGAAATGAGGGCTATGTTCTTCTAGCAAGTCTTATTTCCATCTAGTCAGGCCACTTTCAGACACAGGAATTTAAATCACTGAACAATCTATACGGGCAGCTTCTCCCCTAGAATTTAAGTCTGTACATTTTGTACTTGAGGAGGCACTTGAGAAAGTTCCCTGAGGCAGCCCAGTATTGAAGTGGGGGAAGGGTACCTAGCTCAAAAGAAAACAGCTCTCTGAATGCTAATAAACACTTGCCAATTTTAGAGCCACCACCTAGTGTGTATGTTGTACATTTCCAGCCAAGATGATGTTACAGGAAACTAATTTATCTTCCCACCTGAAATAATGAAAAAAAAAAAAAAAAACTGCCAAAATATAGGAAACAATAGCTTACAGGTTACCAGAAATCAGGCATTGAAAGAGTGATCCCTGAGGGATGGGCAGCAAACCATAAATAATCTCTCTATATACTAGCAATGAACAATTATAATTTAGACCCTTTAAATGGTACCATAATCTAGAACAAAAATTATACACTTCGCTATAAATAAATAAAGACATATACTGTTCTCACATATCGGGAGAGTCAGTATTGTAAGAGGTCAAATCTTCCCACATGGATCCATAAATTCAACCCAATCCTAATCAAAATCTCCTTGGGAATTTTTGTAGATATCAACAATTTGATCCTAAAATGTACAGGGAAAACAAAAGAACCAGAATAGCCAAATCAGTTTTTAAAAATAGGTACAAAGTCAGAGGACTAACACTGTCTGCTTTCAACACTTACTATATAAAGCTTCAGAAATCAAGAAAGTATGGTATTGGTGAAAGAACAGATAAAAAGCTCAATGGTTCAGCAACAGACCCATATAAATAGAATTAAAAGTTAAGATGTGAATCAACTGGAGATATCACACATTTCTGGTGGTAGTGCAAAATGGTACAGCCACTTTGAATGTTTGGCAGCTTCTTACAAACTTAAACATACATTTACATATGGCTCAGCAACCTCACTGTTAGGTGTTTTCTCCAGAGAAATGAAAACTATGTTCACACAAAAAGCTGTATTCAACTGTTTATGGCAGTTGTATTCTTAATTGCCCCAAATTGGAAACAAACTAAGTATCCTTCAAAGGTAAATGGATTAAACACTGTGGTATATCCATACCATGGAATACTACTTAGCAATAAAATGGAGCACACACAACTTCATGAAGAGTAAGTGTAATACGCTAAGTGAAAAGAGTGAAACATAAAATTACTACATTCTGTATGATTTAATTTATCTGAAATTAGGGAAAAACAAAACGATAGTGACAGAATGTAGATCAGTAGTTTCCAGGGAAGTCCAAAGGGAAGGGAAGGGGATTGACTGCAAATGGACATGAAGGAATTTGAGGGGCTGACGGAAACTTTGAGCTGTTAGCTACTTTATTGAATATGTTTGTAAAAGCTCATTAAATTGTACAACTAAATATGGTAAATTTTATTATATGTAAATTTTACTTCTAGAAAGCTGATTTACAGAACTCTTCACAGAAAAACAATGGCCCTCCAAAATAGGAATATTGCTCTTCATCCACCCAAAGCTCAATGCCATTTCTTCTGCTTTCCCCCATCCTTCTCTCTCTCAGTAACCTCAAAGTATTCATTTCACCAGCTTTATACATTTCAGGGACATCTGAGACTAACTGCTAAGTGAAACCATAAACAAAAACTCACAAGCAAACAACAATGAAAAAACCAATAAAAGGAATGAACCCAAACCCAAATATAAGCAAAAGAATCCTCAACACATATAAAGACAATTCCAACAAACAGAAATGCAAAAACAAATAATGACTCAGATATTCACACACACTCAGAGAGTAAACTCAATTAAATGACAATAACAAGAAAAAATTTGCAATTCTTAAATACACACACACACCACACAAATCAAATCATCAGTAGCAAAGAACATAAAAAATCCAAATATAAATTTGCACAAAGCCCTAAAACAACAAAAAACAAACATACAAACCAAAATATAAATGGACAACAAACAAATCAAGACCAAGTAAGAATAAAATCCATAAATCAAAAGCACAAAAAACAAACAATACAGTGTCCCCTCACAAACACAAGAGTTCCAAAACATATGTGCATGTGTACACATACACACACACACCCTCCCAAATATACCCAAAGTTTGAGAACAAATATCAATTAGTCCTTTCACAGTCTAACTCAAATCAGGAGTAGCTGAGACTCAGGGCAGGAAAAAATGGAGCAAACACTGAACAGCAGACACATATGGTGCACTCGTAAACATATTAAGAGCAATTTCCATTCTCTTCATTGCAACCTAAATTTCAATCAAGGCTTGAGATAAAGACAAGTGGCTGTTGGGAAATAGACAGCAATACTGACAAACGTCAATTGCCAACTCAATGCTCTGTTGTGATTCAAAGCCTGAGGACATCGGGATATACTAATTCCCCAACACAGGAACATACAATATACAAAGTGCTTCCCATGAATTGCTGAAAGTTCTGAAATGGTCTCCAGGACTGTGTTGCTTGCCATCTTTTAACCTGTTTGTTTCTCTAGTCTTCTAGTCTCTCTTTGAAGAAGCTTGGTTAAGATGGGACCCCATAAGAACAGAAAGAAAAGTCTATGCAAAATGTCTTTTAGTTCCGAATGTCTGAGAAGTAAAACCTCTTATCATTTCAATAAATGTTTATTGTTCACATAAGACACAAAAAGTAATTAAAATAAAATGTGCTAAGAGACTAACTGAATGAAAAGTTCTGGTCACCATCTGAGCTGCTACTGATACAGGGATATCAAACAAACTGAGGGTTACACAAGGGAGGGGGTTTTGGGGATGGAGTAACCAACCGGGTGATGGGTATTGAGGAGGGCATGTGGTGTGATGAGCACTGGGTGTTATACGCAACTGATGAATCATTGAACGCTACACCAAAAACTAATGCTGTACTATATGCTGGCTAACTGAACATAATAAAAAAAAATAATTAAAAAAAAGGATATTAAAGTAGGAAGAGCTTCTAAGCGCCTAAGAAAAGTGGCTTTAGTGCACAAGAGGAAATGGCAAAAGAGGAGGGTGATGAACCCAATCCAAACCTTGTTCCAAGATCTCAGACCGCTTTTTGAACAAAGGTATGTAAATATTTGGAGAAACTGAATGGGAACTTTTCCCAAGAGCCCTCAGATCCTAGATCTGGTCTTCCAGAGGCACTTAAGAGTCTTCTGAGGGGAGGGTAATTTGGCCAAAGTGAGTGCAGCTGTGCACAATTATGCCCCTTCTAGGGCCACCACATGTGGTTGTACATGTTGTGAATTACCACACTCAAAAAAGTGCCAATCATATTTTAGTACACCTGAATGGCACTTTTTTGAGTGGGGCACTGCACAGAGCTAGATTAAATGTGGCAGCCCTGCCCAAATGCTCCCCAGCCAGGTTCACCTTCATAATACTTGATGCTTCCAGCCTTTGTGGGGCACCCAGGATTTGCGCAAAACATCTATGAAACACCTATCCCAATGCCCTCCCTCTTCCATCTCTCCCTACATTAGTATCACCTCACCTGCTGCATGCTTGATTTACAGGTTTTCAGACTGTGGGAGAATGATCCTTTCTTCTTTCTTCTCTCACTCAAGATAGAGCCTCATTTGCATTAATCTGTTAATTTTTAAGTCAGTAGAAGTGAGGCTGTATATATGATTTGTTGCCCTCCAAAGTTGAAGTTCCCATCAACACCCCCCCCACATCCTTCTCCATCCCAGTCTTCAACCACAAGCTTGCAAGTGCCTTAGTGGAAGGCAGAATTCTAAGATAGTCTCAAGATGAGTCCCTGTGCACATGCCCTGTGTAATCCTTCCCTTTTGTGTGAGCAGAACTTTTGAATTTTTTTTTTAAAGATTTTATTTATTTATTTGAGAGAGAGAGAGAATGAGAGATAGAGAGCACGAGAGGGAAGAGGGTCAGAGGGAGAAGCAGACTCCCCGCTGAGCAGGGAGCCCGATGCGGGACTCGATCCCGGGACTCCAGGATCATGACCTGAGCCGAAGGCAGTCGCTTAACCAACTGAGCCACCCAGGCGCCCCAGAACTTTTGAATTTTATAGGATATCATTCCCATGATTATATTATTTTTATTATGTTATGTTAATCACCATACATTACATCATTGGTTATTTTTTAATTTTTTATGTTATGTTAATCACCATACATTACATCGTTAGTTTTTGATGTAGTGTTCCATGATTCATTGTTTGCATCTAACACCCAGTGCTCCATGCAGAACATGTCCTCTTTAATACCCATCACCGGGCTAACCCATCCCCCACTCCCCTCCCCTCTAGAACCCTCAGTTTGTTTCTCAGAGCCCATAGTCTCTCATGGTTCGTCTCCCCCTCCGATTCCCCACCTTCATTCTTCCCCTCCTGCTATCTTGTTCTTTTTTTTTTTTTTTTAACATATAATGTATTATTTGGTTCAGAGGTACAGGTCTGTGATTCAACAGTCTTACATAATTTACAGCGCTCACCATAGCACATACTCTCCCCAGTGTCTATCACCCAGCTACCCCATCCCTCTCAACCCCCACTACACTAGCAACCCTCAGTTTGTTTCCTGAGATTAAGAATTTCTCATATCAGTGAGGTCATATGATACATGTCTTTCTCTGATTGACTTATTTCGCTCAGCATAATACCCTCCAGTTCCATCCATGTCGTTGCAAATGGCAAGATCTCATTCCTTTTGATGGCTGCATAATATTCCATTGTAATATATACCACATCTTCTTTATCCATTCAGCTGTCCATGGACATCTTGGCTCTTTCCACAGTTTGGCTATTGTGGACATTGCTGCTATAAACATCAGGGTGCATGTACCCCCTTGGATCCCTCCATTTGTATCTTTGGGGTAAATACCCAGTAGTGCAATTGCTGGGTCATAGTGTAGCTCTATTTTCAACTTTTTGAGGAACCTCCATACTGTTTTCCAGAGTGGTCACACCAGCTTGCATTCCCACCAACAGTGTAGGAGGGTTCCCCTTTCTCCGCATCCCCGCCAACATCTGTTGTTTCCTGACCTGTTAATTTTAGCCATTCTGACTGGTGTGAGGTGGTATCTCACTGAGGTTTTGATTTGGATTTCCCTGATGCTGAATGATGTTGAGCACTTTTTCATGTGCCTGTTGGCCATTTGGAAGTCTTCTTTGGAAAAATGTCTGTTCATGTCTTCTGCCCATTTCTTGATTGGATCATTTGTTCTTTGGGTGTTGAGTTTGATAAGTTCTTTATAGATTTTGGAAACTAGCCCTTTATCTGATATGTCATTTGCAAATATCTTCTCCCATTCTGTTGGTTGTCTTTTGGTTTTGTGAACTGTTTCTTTTGCTGTGCAAAAGCTTTTTATCTTGATGAAATCCCAATAGTTCATTTTTGCCCTTGCTTCCCTTGCCTTTGGTGATGTTTCTAGGAAGAAGTAGCTGCGGCTGAAGTCGAAGAGGTTGCTGCCTGTGTTCTCCTTTAGGATTTTGATGGACTCCTGTCTCACATGTAGGTCTTTCAACCATTTTGAGTCTGTTTTTGCGGGTGGTGTAAGGAAATGGTCCAGTTTCCTTCTTCTGCATGTGGCTGTCCAATTTTTCCAACACCATTTGTTGAAGAGACTGTCTTTTATCCACTGGACATTCTTTCCTGCTTTGTCGAAGATGAGGTGACCATAGAGTTGAGGGTCCATTTCTGGGTTCTCTATTCTGTTCCATTGATCTATGTGTCTGTTTTTGTGCCAGTACCATCCTGTCTTGATGATGACAGCTTTGTAATAGAGCTGGAAGTCTGGAATTGTGCTGCCACCAGCTTTGCTTTTCTTTTTCAACATTCCTCTGGCTATTCGGGGTCTCTTCTGGTTCCGTAGAAATTTGAGGATTATTTGTTCCATTTCTTTGAAAAAAGTGGATGGTATATTGATGGGGATTGCATTGAATTTGTCGATTACTCTAGGTAGCATTGACATCTTCACAATGTTTGTTCTTCCAATCCATGAGCATGGAATGTTTTTCCATTTCTTTATGTCTTCCTCAATTTCTTTCATGAGTATTTTATAGTTTTCTGAGTACAGATTTTTTGCCTCTTTGGCTAGATTTATTCCTAGGTATCTCATGGTTTTCGGTGCAATTGTAAATGGGATCGACTCCTTCATTTCTCTTTCTTCTGTCTTGTTGTTGGTGTATAGGAATGCCACTGATTTCTGTGCATTGATTTTATATCCTGCCACTTTACTGAATTCCTGAATGAGTTCTAGCAGTTTTGGGGTGGAGTCTTTTGGGTTTTCCACATAAAGTATCATATCATCTGCAAAGAGTGAGAGTTTGACTTCTTCTTTGCTGATTTGGATGCCTTTTATTTCTTTTTGTTGTCTTACATCATTAGTTTTTGATGTAGTGTTCCGTGATTCATTGTTTGCATATAACACCCAGTGTTTTATAGCCAAATGAATGTTACAGATGTAATTAAGGTCACCAATCTTTTGAATTTGATTTAATCAAAAGGTAGATTATCCTGAGTAGATCCTACCTAATTAGGTAAGCTCTTTAAAAGAGGATACAGTATCTCCTCACTGACCTCTTTCTCTGAACATGTTCATTATCATTAGGATATTCTGGGTGTCTGGTATGGTTCACATAAGTGGGGACAAGAACTTGCCAATATGTTATCAGTATCTTGAGCTTAAAAATATATGTTTAGATTATCACCAGAGTGAAAATCTGCATATAATTACTCCCTTTCCATCTCCTTTTTGATGAAATCATTAAAATGTGAGATGAAAGAATCTAATGGGTTGCCTGAATGTTTTTCCCAGCACTGTTGAAAATGACTGGACTCTTGGCTCATCAACATTTCCTCTGAAAGGGCAATAATACCCACCTCAAAAAAGGTGGGCTGGAGACTACAGAGCAGCCTTAAGAAAGGAAATTGCCATGTTTTGGACAGAGTCAAAAGGCAAGGAACAACAGAGGGTCTCTAAAAAGTTAGAGCCTCAATTCTATAGCTGAAAGGAAGTGAATTTTGCCCATTTTGCCAATTTTGAAAGAGAACCTTGAGCTTCAGATGAGATCACAACTCTGGTCAAGACCTTTATGTCAGCCTAATTAGACCTTGAGCCAAGGACCCAGTTAAACTGTGGATAGACTCCTGACCCAGGGAAGCTATAGGATAATAAATATGTATTGATTTAAGCTATTAATTTGGAATAATTTGTTATATAGCAGTTGAAAATTAATTCACCCTTATTTAGAGTTCCAAATCTTAATAACAAAACCACAAAATAAACAGAATACATGCATAAATAATCTCAAGGGAGAAAAGGAGAGAGGCTTGGATAGTTGTCAACAAGTAGAAAGTAGAAATCTCTTTTATCCTCTTACCCCAGAGAGGAAACAAAATATAAAACTTAACTGGATTGATTTCCAAGAAAGAAAATAGCCTTAAAGCCTAGAAATGCCCTGTTCCTCCTCTCATCCCTAAAATTCTCAGTTTTTTATCAGATGTCTGGTTGTAGAGAGGACCTTTTCCAAATTTTCCATTTTGAGCCACAGACCTCCATGTGTATGTATTTTTCTGGCCTGGACAAACATCCTAAGATAATCATAGAAGGAAGTAGGTAAATAGATTCCAAGACCAAAAAATATTCTTGGTTTAACCAGGTTATAAAAAAGCTTGTGGATTAGGAAGTTGAAAAAATTGGAAAAATATATACCTGTCTGTGTTATTCACTATGAGGAAAGTAAGTTAAAACTGGATTTTAAACTTATACTGGGTTTCCTCAAGTCATCTTTGGCCCCCGAGTTGACTCCTATTTGTGGTCAGAGCACCTTCTCCTTTATTCCCATTAGGAATATTATCAGGTGAAACAGAGACAAGAAACTTTCCCAACATCTATAGACTCTGAAGGTCTGAGAGAGCCGCCAGGCAGAGGATTTAACATCATTCTCTCCCACCCATGCCCACTCAGCTCTTCTTTACATGCACATGTGGGCTTAGCTTAGTCATTTAATTCACCAGGAGGAGGACTGAACACTTACCAAGGAAACAAAACAAAAGCTGTGGATTTCTCTTATCTATCTATCTATCATCTATCTATCTATCTATCTATCTATCTATCTATCTATCTATCTATCATCATCTATCTATAATAAAATATATTTTATTTTATTTTATATATATATAAATTAGGAGGTTATGGTGGTTTCGGTAATTTATGCCAATTTATATTTACCATTACCCATTGTAAAGGGAAAAGAGGCAGGGATGAAGGCAGGCTTTCCTCTCTAGCAAGCCAGGGAAAGGTGTTTTCTATTTGTTGAGACCCGGACTGCCAATGCCTGAATGTCAGCCACCACAAGAATGTTATTCTAGTTTTAACCCACATAAAAATTCACTAAGTAAAGATGGGAACATACCTCAACTTCAAATCTGGACCTGGTACTGTCTAGTAAACCAACATAATTTAAGTATCTCAAAAAATTTTTGCTGTTATTTTGTTGAGAACCTAATGGAAAGGATTTCACTTTAAGTTCTATGTGCAGTGTTCAAAAATTTCAACTTTCTCCTCTAATTCCACCACACCCAATGACTCGATCCCAAGGAGAAGCTGGTAGACAAAACATAATAAGACATCCTAGTGTCCTCACATAAGGTTTGAAGGTCCTGGATGCAAATGCACCCCATTCTAATCTAGATCATTTCCTCTTCAGGTTTGAGTATTTGTGTTTTCTCAGAACTCCTGCACCTTATAATCAGGGCCAGTATCCAAACTCTACGTAAGAGATTGTACCTGCCTCAGATGTTCAATACATACTAGTGCTGGATTTAGAATCAAAGGACTTGAGGTAGGGCCATATGTTGACTTAAAGCTGGAACGCAGGAGAGTGACTGACTGGATTCAAATAATAGTTTTGTGTCTTGCCAGATGTGTGATCTTAAGGCAATTATTAAACTTCCTTTTCCTTTCTTTTCTCATTAGTAGAATAAGGGTGATTACACCAGCTCCTACTTTAGGGGGTTCTTGTAAAAATTAACTGAATTCATGTACATTAACAGCTTAGAAATATTCCTGGCACATAGTAAGCATGAAGTGAAGGACAGGAAGCATTGTGCAAATGTCTGTTTTTACCACGATTATTGTTGTAATCATTCTATCCCAGGTTAACATGTTTCCTTGGGCAAGTCCTTCAGCTGTCTTTGACTCAGTTACCTGATTGTGATATGAAGGCTGTTATGGATAAAATCCCATGGGGATATAGATGTAATAAAATGTGTGCATGACCTCTATGCTGAGAGCAACAAAACACTAATGAAAGTAGCTGAAGAAGATATAAACAAATATAGATATACCATGTTCATGCATTATAATAATTAAATAAATATTGTGACAGTATTATTCAGAGCAATAGTCTACCATATGCCCTCAATGTCCCTGAATGCCCTTGCTGAGTATGACAAACTGCAAGAATTACTGTCTTCTGAAACTGAGAAGTTTCTGCAGTTGGTCACATAGGCAACTAAGTAGATCAAAATGACTATAGTATGACTAGCCTGCAAATACCCATGGGAATAGGAGTCTCACTTATCTGCTGCTTGCTACAAAACATGCTAACCCACTGTACCTGTGTTCCTCAGTTGCAGCAACAGCCAAATGAAACAACCTCCATCTGGTCTACTATATCACCTAATAGTATTCAGGGGCAAAAGGAAATGGAGCAACAATGCTGATGCTCCTGCTATTTGCCATGCTATGAGAAATGAACTAGTTCTGTCCATTGTGTATTATTATCACATAGGGAGTTGTAGTGTGATTATTTCTTGCTCTTCTTTATGAGTTTGGGGTTCTTCTATTACAGGGATTAATTCTCCCTTAATTCATCTACCAATTCAATACAATCCCTGTCAAAAATCACAGTAAGATTATATTGTAAATATCCACATGCTAATTCTAAAACTTATTTGATAATATAAGGGAATTAGAATAGCCAAAACAATTCCAAAAAACAGAAAAAATTTCAAGGACTCACACTACCTAATTTCAAGACCTATATTAGTATTCAGGATAGTATTTTACTGACAAAAGGATAAACAGACACATAGAAAAAAATAGTCCCAAAATAAACTGACAGAAATATAGTCAACTGATTTTCATAAAGATGGAAGGACAATTCAATGAATAAAGACTGGCCTTTCAACGAATAGTGCTGGAACACTGGTAACAACCCAGATTTCCTTTACCTGTGCCTGGAATGTTATATATGTTTATGGCATTATGATGATAATTTCATAGGTATATAATTATCTCCAAACTCATCAAGTTGTATACATTATATATGTACAGCTTTTTGTATGTCAATCATACCTCAATAGAATGCTCTAAAAAATAACCATAAAACAAAATAAACAAAAAGGTCTGTCAACACTAAGTGCTTATGAGGATTTGGGCAACTTGATCTCTGGTACATTATTCCTGGAAACCCAAAATGGTAAAGTCATTCTGGAAAACAGTTTTTATTCAGTTTCTTATAAATTTGAACATATACTTTCGATATGACTCAGCAATCCCACTCTTAGCTATTTACATCAGTGAAATGAAACATATTCACACATACATCTATATACTAAGTTATAAGGCAGCTATATTCATAAGCATCAACAACTGGTAACAACCCAGATTTCCTTTACCTGTGACTGGAATGTTAGTTAGGAAAAAGAAAAAAAAATATATAAATCTCCACACAAAAATATTGATAAAACTCAAATGTATTTTTTAAGATGCAGGAGCTAGACCTAAGAGCTACATACTGTATGATTGCATTTATATGACATTCTGGAAATGACTAAATATAAGGATGAAAAACAGAGCAGTAGTTTCCAGGGATTAGGTTACATGGAGGTTTGCTACAAGGAACATGAGAGATTTTGGAGGTGATGGTACTCTTCTGTATCTTGACCTTGGTGGTAGATAAAAAACTAAGGGAATTTTTAAAAACCTATTGAACTCTCTACCATAAAGGAGTGTTTTAATGTATGTTATATTTTAAAATTCATATTTCCAAGGATCAGTGTCCCAGGAGTAAAAATCTGTCTCTGTGACATTGTGGAAGACAGGGAGAGCCTTGGGGCATGCATCTGTTTCATATACCAGTTGCTTTGAAAAACAAACAATAGCAATCAACCAATCAGTAATTCAAAATGAAAATAAGAAGTGACATAAAAAACACATTCCTTACCCCAACCCCATGCATAAAACATCCAAAACAATATAACTGTCCTCAAAAACATGCATGAAAAATAAATCAAATGACCAAAAATGAGAATAAAAAATCAGACAACAAAGAACGGTGCCCAGTAGACATGGGTAGAGCAGGCATAAAGGCAAAAGACAAGAGAAGGCAATAACCCTTCACTTGGTAACTACAATTTTCCAAAGCATTGAAGTAGGGTATACATACAGCTTTATTAATACACACAAAGTGTCACAAAGTGCTGTCTCTGATTAAACTCCTTCCTCAGAATCAAAGGAGGAAGGCATCTGCTCATCTCCCTTTGTATAATATAAGAATGTAAAATTAGTGTCTTATTCCCCAGACATTTCTCCAGTCCACATGGTGGCATCCAGGAGTATGGTTCTTGTCATCTCCAAACCCCTTCTCTCAAGAAAACTAAATGATACATAAGTTTTAAAATAAACTAAATAAAATAATATCGAAGAGTAAAATTGTCTGGGTACCTATGCATAGTCCCTAATAAATTGATGATGTATAGCAGATTTAAACATATTTTCATAAGAACAAGCATCTTCTAGGCCTCTGAAGAAATAGAAGCTTCAATACCTGAGATAAAAATGACTGAGCTTCAGCGGGGTAGGTATCTGAGAATTTGTCACGATCTAAAGGACAAGACTTGAGAGGCTGGAAAGATGGCAGAGTAAGAGGATTCTAAGCTCTTTTCATCCCATGAATACAACTATATTACACGTCAGGGTAAAAAATCCAGAAAACAACTGGACAACTGGCAGGACAAACTGCAACTAAAGGTAGAGAAGAGGCCACATCAAAGAGGATAGGAAGGGCAGAGATGTGATGGGGAGAGAAAAAATTACAGCTGTCCATGGGTGGGAGGGAGCTGTGGGCATAGACAGGGGAGAGAAAAAGGCTATCACACCAGGGAACCTGCATGGGAAAGACAAATCCCAATAACATTTGGCTTTGAAAGTGAGAGGAGCCAAATTTGTGAGTTCTTATAACCAGAGGAACTCTAAGCCTGGAATTTTACAAATCAGCACGCTCAGTTCTGGGAGAGCCTAGAAGGCAATAGGAAGCTGAATCCCCACCCTTAAAGAGATAGCACAACAAACATCCCACAGAGATACAGCATAGAATCAGCAGTTTGAAAAATGTCTGGGTCATATGGGAGGGAAAATTATTTACTCATCTCAGAGTGTGTCCCAGAAGAAGATTCCAGGAACAAAGGAGCTGGCAGGCACCATCTCCCTACTCTGGCCCCAGCATAAACACAGAGCCACCTGTGGGAACCAGCACACCACAGACACTCCTAATCTAACTTGCTTACACCAAGCCCCACCCCCTGCACCTTGGGGAATCCACCCTTTCCAGTCACACTTGCCTCAGTCCCTTCCCTGTGGGTCTCCTCTCCCAGAAGACTGGCACAAACCTTGCCAACAACGAAACCCCCAACCAGCATACTTTGGGGGGATTCGGTCCCAGGGATGCCAGTGGGCCTTGCAGAAGCCGGAGGCAAACATTGTTAAAATTGCATGCCCCACTCAGGGCAGCCCAGGACCGTGACGGGGGGACTACAGGTCTCATTTCAGAAGAGAACCGGCATGCACCTTGTTAAAACTGTGTGCCCCACCTTAGCCAGGGACCAAACACTACCCATAAGGACAAACAGAGCCTCTGCAGAAGACTGAATTAAAAAATGGCAAGGGCACAACAGCAGTGCACATGCAACACACACAGGAGACACCCTTAAAATGCCAAGTTCTGGGGAACAGGGGACACTGCGCTGCAGGGCACTACAGGACCCCTTCTTCATAAGGCTATTACTTTCTTTTTTTTTTTTTTTTTTTTGAGAGAGAGCGAGAATGGGAGAGAGAGTACATGAGAGAGGAGAGGGTCAGAGGGAGAAGCAGGCTCCTCACCGAGCAGGGAGCCCGATGCGGGACTCGATCCCGGGACTCCAGGATCATGACCTGAGCCGAAGGCAGTCGCTTAACCAACTGAGCCACCCAGGCGCCCCTATTACTTTCAAGAGCAGGAGACAAACCTGATTTTTCCTAGCACAGAGAAACAGACACAGAGAGTTAGACAAAATGAGGAGACAGAGGAATAGGTCCCAAATGAAAGAACATGACAAAATCACAGCAAGAAACCAAAGCAAAATGGATATAAGAAATATGTCTCATAGAGTACTTATATTTTATATATTTTTTGGTAATTATTGTTTTTCATGCATTATTTAATTTTATTATGTTATGTTAGACAACATACAGTACATCATTACTTTTTGGTGTAGTGATCCACACTTCATTGTTTTGTATAACACCTACTGCTCCATGCAGTACGTGCCCTTCTTAATACCCATCATCGGGCTAATCCATCCCCCCACCCCCCTCTTCTCTAACACCTTCAGTTGATTTCCCGGAGTCCATAGTCTCTCATGGTTCGTCTCCCCCTCCGACTTCTCCCCCTTCATTTTTCCCTTCCTTCTCCTAGTGTCCTCCCGGCTATTCCTTATGTTCACAAATAAGTGAAGCCATATGATAACTGACTTCCTCTGCTTGACTTATTTCACTGAGCATCATCTCCTCCAGTCCCATCCATGCGGATGTAAAAGTTGGGTATTCATCCTTTCTGATGGCTGAGTAATATTCCATCGGATATATGGACCACATCTTCTTTATCCATTCATCTGCTGAAGGGCATCTCGGCTCTTTCCACAGTTTGGCTATTGCGGACATTGCTGCTATGAACATTGGGGTGCATATGGCCCTTCTATCACTACATCTGTGTCTTTGGGATAAGTACCCAGAAGTGCAATTGCTGGGTCATAGGGTAGCTCTATTTTTAATTTTCTGAGGCACCTCCACACTGTTTTCCGAAGTGGCTGTACCAACTTGCATTCCCACCAAGAGTGTAAGAGGGTTCCCCTGTCTCCACAACCTCTCCAACATCTGTTGTTTCTTGCCCTGTCAATTTTTGCCATTCTAACTGGTGTAAGGTGGTATCTCAATGTGATTTTGATTTGAATTTTCCTAATGGCTAATGATGATGAACATTTTTTCATGTGTCTCTTAGCCATTTGTATGTCTTCTTTGGAGAAGTGTCTGTTCATGTCTTCTGCCCATTTTTTGACTTGATTATTTGTTTTTTGGGTGTTGAGTTTGAGAAGTTCTTTATAGATCTTGGATACCAGCCCTTTGTCTATAGTATCATTTGCAAATAACTTCTCCCATTCTGTGGGTTGCCTCTTTGTTTTGTTGACTGTTTGCTTTGCTGTGCAGAAGCTTTTTATCTCGATGAAGTCCCAAAAAGTTCATTTTTGCTTTTGTTTCACTAGCGTTTGGAGATGTATCGTGAAAGAAGTTGCTGTGGCTGATGTCAGAGAGGTTACTGCCTAAGTTCTCCTCTAGGATTTTGATGGATTCCTGTCTCACATTGAGGTCTTTCATCCATTTTGAGTTTATCTTTGTGTATGGTATTAGAGAATGGTCGAGTTTCATTCTTCTGCATGTGGCTGTCCAATTTACCCAGCACCATTTATTGAAGACTTTTTTTTCCACTGCATATTTTTTCCTGCTTTATCTAAGATTATTGACCATACAGTTGAGGGTCCATATCTGGGCTCTATATTCTGTTCCATTGGTCTATATGTCTGTTTTTGTTCCAGTACCGTGTTGTCTTGGTAATCACTGCTTTGTAATATAGCTTGAAATTGGGCAAAGTGATGCCCCAGCTTTGTTTTTCTTTTTCAACATTTCCTTGGCAATTCAGGGTCTTTTCTGATTCCATACAAATTTTAGGATTGTTTGCTCCAGCACTTTGAAAAATGTCATTGGAATTTTGATCGGGATGGCCCTGAAGGTATACATTGCTTTGGGTAGCATAGACATTTTAACAATGTTTATTCTTCTGATCCATAAGCATGGAATGTTTTTCCATCTTTTTGTGTCTTCTTCAATTTCCTTCATGAGTGTTCTGTAGTTCCTAGAGTATAGATCCTTTACCTCTTTGGTTAGGTTTATTCCGAGGTATCTTATGGTTTTTGGTGCATTGTAAATGGAATCATTTCTCTAATTTCTCTTTCTATGGTTGCATTGTTAGTGTATAAGAAAGCAACAGATTTCTGTGCGTTGATTTTGTATCCTGCCACATTATTGAATTGCTGTATGAATTCTAGTAATTTGGGGGTGGAGTCTTTTGGATTTTCCACATAAAGTATCATGTCATCTGTGAAGAGAGAGTTTGACTTCTTTGGTAATTTGAGTACCTTTTATTTCTTTTTGTTGTCTGACTGCTGTTGCTAGGACTTCTAGTACTGTGTTGAACAATAGTGGCGAGAGTGGGCATCCTTGATGTGTTCCTGATCTTAAGGGAAAGGCTCTCAGCTTTTCCCCATTGAGGATGATATTCCCTGTGGGTTTTTCATAGATGGATTTTATGAGCTTGGGAATGTTCCCTCTATCCCTATACTCTGAAGAGTTTTAATCAGGAAAGGATGCTGTATTTTGCCAAATGCTTTTTCTGCATCAATTGAGAGGACCATATATTTCTTCTCTCTCCTCTTATTAATGTGTTCTATCACATTGATTGATTTGCGAATGTTGAACCACCCTTGCACCCTGGGGATAAATCCCACTTGGTTGTGGTGGATGATCCTTTTAGTGTAGTGTTGGATCCTATTTGCCAGGATTTTGTTGAGGATTTTGGAATCCATATTCATCAGGGATATCGGTCTGAAATTCTTCTTTTTGATGGGGTCTTTGTCTGGTTTGGGGATTAAGGTAAGGCTGCCCTCATAGAATTAGTCTGGAAGATTTCCTTCTGTTTCTATTTTTTGAAACAGCTTCAGTAGAAAAGGCATTATTTCATCTTTGAATGTTGGTAGAATTCCCCAGGGAATCCATCAGGCCCTGGACTCTTGAATTTTGGGAGGTTTTTGATCACTGCTTCAAACTCGTTACTGGTTATTGGCCTATTCAGGTTGTCAATTTCTTCCTGTTTCAGTCTTGGCAGTTTATAGGTTTCCTGGAAGGCATCCATTCCATCCAGGTTGCTCAATTTATTGGCATGTAGTTGTTGATAATAATTTCTAGTAATTGTTTCTATTTCCTTGGTGTTAGTTGTGATCTTTCCCCTTTCATTCATAATTTTATTAATTTGGGTTCTTTCTCTTTGTTTTTGGATAAGTCTGGCCAGTGGTTTATCAATCTTATTCTTTCAAAGAACCAGCTTCTAGTTTTGTTGATCTGATCTACTGTGTTTCTGGTTTCTAATTCATTGATCTCTGCTCTAATCTTAATTATTTCTCTTCTAATGTGTGGTTTAGGCATCGTTTGTTGCTTTTTCTCTAGTTCTTTAAGGTGTAGCATTACTTGGTGAATTTGGGATTTTTCTATTTTTTTTGAGTGAAGTTTGAATGGCTATGTATTTCCCTCTTAGGATCGCCTTTGCAGTATCCCATAGGTTTTAGACCAATGTGTTTTCATTCTCATTTGTTGCCATGAATTGTTTAAGTTCTTCTTTGATTTCCTGGTTGCCCCAAACTTTCTTGACCCGAGTGTTCTTTAGCTTCCAAGTGTTTGAATTTCTGCCAAATTTTTTCTTCTGATTGAGTTCCAGGTTTAAAGCATTATGGTCTGAAAATATGCAGGGCATAATCTCAATCTTTTGGTAGCGGTTGAGACCTGGTTTGTGACCCAGTATGTGGTCTGTTCTGGAGAAAGTTCCATGTGTGCTCGAGAAGAATGAGTATTCTGTTGTTTTAGGGGGGAATGTTCTGTATATATCTATGAGGTCCATCTGGTCCAGTGTGTATTTCAAAGCTCTTGTTTCTTTGTTGATTTTCTGCTTAGATGATCTATCTATTGCTGAGAGTGGAGTATTGAGGTCTCCTACAATTAACGTATTGTTATCAATATGACTCTTTATTTTGGTTAACAGTTGGCTTATGTAGATGGCTGCTCCCATGTTGGGGGCATAGATATTTACAATTGTTAGATCTTCTTGTTGGATAGACCCTTTAAGAATGATATAGTGTCCTTCTATGTCTCTAACTACTGTCTTTAGTTTAAAATATAATTTGTCTGATATAAGAATTGCTATCCCAGCTTTCTTTTGAGGTCCTTTGGCAAGGAAGATGGATCTCCATCCCTTCACTTTCAGTCTGGATGTATCTTTAGGTTCAAAATGAGTCTCCTGTAGACAGCATATGGCTAGGTTCTGTCTTTTTATCCAATCTGTAACCCTGTGCCTTTTTGTGAGAGCATTTAGGCCATTCACGTTGAGAGCAATTATTGAATGATATGAGTTTACTGTCATCATGTTGCCTGTGAAGACCTTGTTTTTATGGATTGTCCCATAAATTTCTGTTCTCTATCACTCTTGGGGTCTTTCTCCTTTTATAGAACCCCCATTAATATTTCTTGCAGGACTGGCTTAGTGGTCACACATTCTTTCAGTTTCTGCTGGTCTTGGAAGCTCTGCATCTCTTTCCATTCTAAATGACAGCTTTGCCAGAGTAAAGTATTCTTGGCTGCATGTTCTTCTCATTAATACCCTTAATATGTCTTGCCAGGCTTTCCAGCTTGCCAGGTCTCTGTGGATAGGTCTGACGTTATTCTGATACTCCTCCCTCTGTATGTAAGGAATCTTCCCCCTACTGCCCTTAAGATGGGGTTTCCTTGGTTCTAAGATTTTTAGTTTTGCTATTACACACCAGGGTGTTGGCCTGTTTTCCTTGATCTTGGGAGGGGTCCTCTCTGCCTCTAGGACACAAATGTTTGTTTCATTCCCTAATCCCCAGATTAGGGATTTTCTCAGCTATGATTTGCTTAAATATATCTTCTAGTCCTCTCTCTCCCTCCACCCCCTCAGGGATCCCAATAATTCTGACACTGGAACGTTTCATGGTGTCACTTATTTCTCTATTTCTATTTTCATGGATTCTGAGTTGTTTTCCTGGCTTCCTCTTTTCCCTTCTTGTCTATTAATTTGTCTTCTAAATCACTATTTGTTCTTCTGCCTCACTTATCCTAGCTGTTAGATCATCTAGATTAGATAGGATCTCATTGATAGCATTTTTAAGTTCTGCCAATTCAGCTTTCATTTCTGCCCTTAGAGACTCTATTTTGCCATTAATCGATTTCTCCATTCTAGCTATCGTCTTCACAATTGCTACCCTGAATTCCATCTCCAACATCTTGGTTATATCTGAATCATTTGTAAATCTGTGGCATAAGTCATAGTCTCTGAGTGTTTCCTATTTGGGGGTTCCTCCTCCTAGTCATTCTGTTGATGGGTGGTTGAGGGAATGTATAGAGTCCAAATTATTGACCACAACCCAAGCAAAATGTATCTGTGTTTTAGGGACCTTTAGCGTTTCTGGCCTCTTGTTTTCCCAGGCAGTCTTCTGGGGAAGGGGCCTGCCATGCTTTTACTCAGGCAACCCTGTTTGGGCAGAGTTGCCCTGCCCCCTGTGGCAGGCGATGGGCTCAGTGAAAACCGGTTTCTTGGGGCTTTTGTTCTCTGGCGGCTTTCCCTGGTGGCTTTCCATGTCTCTTCCGAGAGTCAGAGCAGAAGAGATCGTTTCCAACCCTCTGCCTCAGAGCAGAGGGATCACAGTCTGTTCTTCAGTGAGCTCTCCAGGCCACACTGTTTCCGTTTCTGTCTGTGCTGCTATAAACTGCAGCGTCCTGGGTTGTGTGCCCCTCAGCAGTGCTCCCAGTCCGCGCCTTCTGGTCAGGACAGTCTCTGCCCTTTGCGCTTCTAAAACCACCAGCCACCCCCAGTTCTCATGTTCGGCCCTGCCGCTCCGGGTTTCCCTCTTGGGGGCTGCCCTAAAGTCCTTTCTCCTCCGCTACCAGTCTGGCGAGTCTGTGCCCAGTCCCCAGCATGGGAGGCTATTGCTCACCAGTGGGATAGGATCCTGACAGCTTGGCTCCCTCCTCCTTCCATCTATCCTCCAATATCTGCCCACAGAATCACAGCTCCCCGCTTTGTACCTTGAAACCAGCCGCCTGCAATATTGTTTGTCGACATCCAGATCTATCTTCTTACATCTCAGGCTGATTTTGTGGGTGTTCAGAGTGGTCTGGTAGATATCCAGCTCAATTCTGGGGACCGCTTGGAATAGGGTCCCCTACACCTCTGCCATCTTTTCTCTCTCTGGTAGAGTATTTAAAGTAATGATCATGAAGATACTAGCTGGACTTGAGAAAAGAGTGGAGGACAGCAGTGTGACCCTTAACAAAGTGATAAAGAAGAATCAATCAGAGATGAAGAAAATCAATGAAATTAAAAATACACTAGAGGGACTAAATAGCAGGCTAGAGGAAGCAGAGGAACAAATTAGTGACCTGGAAGACAGAGTAATGGAAATAATCAAGCTGAACAGATGAGAGAAAAAAATTATGCAAAATGAGAATTGACTTAGGGAACTCAGTGACTCCATCATGTTGTAATAACATTCCTATTATAGGGATCCCAGAAGAAGAAAAGGAAAGGGGCCAGAAAATTCATTTGAAGGAACAATAGCTGAAAACTTCACTGATCTGGGGAAAGAAACAGATATCCTGATCCATGAGGCACAGAGATCCTCCAACAAAATCAACACAAGAAGGTTCCACACCAAGACACATAGTAATTAAAATGGCAAAAAGTAGTGATAAAGAAAGAACTTTAAAACAGCAAGAGAAAAGACGACAGATACATACAAGGGAAACCCCATAAGGTTATCAGTGGATTTTTTTGGCAGAAACTTTGCAGGCCAGAAGAGAGTGGTATAATATAGTCAAAGTGCTGAAAGAAAAACTCTGCAGCCAAGAATACTCTATCCAGCAAGGCTTTCATTCAGAATAGAAGGAGAGGTAAAGAATTTCTCAGACAAACAAATGCTAAATGAGTTCATGACCACAAAACCAGCTCTACAAAAATATTAAAGGGGACTCTTTAAGTGGAAAGGAAAGACCATAAATAAGTATGAAAAGTAAAACAACATAAAAGCAGTAAAAATAAATATATCTGTAAATGCCAATCAAGAGATTCACAAAATAAAATGATATAAAATATGACACCATATACCTAAAACGTGGGGGGGGTAGAGGAGAAAAGAATGGGTTCAAACATAAGCATCCATCTACTTCACATAGACTACTATATGCAAATGTTACAAACAAACCTAATGGTAACCACAGATCAAAAACCAGTAATAGACATGCAAAGAATAAAGGGAAAGGATTCCAAGTATATCACTAAAGAAAGCCAGCAAACCATGAAAAACAGCAAGAGAAGAAAGGATCAGAGGAAAAAGTACAAAACAACCACAAGACAAATAATAAAATGCAATAAATACATATCTATTAATAATTACTTTGAATATAAATGGACTAAACATGCCAATCAAGACATGGGGTGACAGAATGGATTGAAAAACAACATCCATCTATATGCTGCCTACGAGACTCACTTCAGACCTAAAGATACCTTCAGATTGAAAGTCAGGGGATGGAGAATATGTATCATGCAAAGAGAGGCCAAAAGAAAGCTAGAGTAGCAATACTTATATTGGACAAAATAGACTTTAAAACAGAGACTGTAACAATAGACAAAGAAGGATATTATATAACAGTAAAGGGGACAACCCAAGAAGAAGATATAAAAATTGTAAATATTTATGCACCCAACATGGAAGAACCCAAATACATAAAACAATTAATAAAAAGCGTAAAGGAGCTAATCAGTAATAATATAACAATAATAGGGGACTTTAACACCCCACTTACATCAATGGACGGGTCATCCAAACAGAAAATCAACAAAAAAACAGTGGTTTTAAATGACACAATGGACCATATATATTAACAGATATATTCAGAACATTTCATCCTAAAACAGCAGAATACACAGTCTTTCAAGTGCACATGGAACATTCTCTAGAGTAGATCACATGTTAGGCCACAAAACAAGCCTTAAAAATTCAAGAAGACTGAAGTCATACCATTCATCTTTTCTGACTGCAAACTAGAAATCAACCACAAGAAAAAAATCCGAAAAGAACACAAATAAATGGAGGTTAAATAATATGCTACTGAACGATGAATAGGTCAACCAAGAAATTAAAAAGGAAATAAAAAATTACATAGAAAGAAAGGAAAATGAAAACAAAATAGTATAAAACATTTGGGATGCAGCAAAAGTGGTTCTAAGAGGAAGTTTATACCAATACAAGCCTATTTCAAGAAGAAAGAAAAATCTCAAACAACCTAACCTTACACCGAAAGGACCTAGAAAAAGAAGAACAAACAAAAGCCAAAAACCAGCAGAAGAAAGGAAATAATAAAGATTAGAGTAGAAATAAATGATATAGAACCTGAAAAAAAAACATAATAGAACAGTTCATGAAACTAGGAGCTGTTTTTTTTTTTTAGGAAATCAACAAAATTGATAGACCTCTAGCTAGAATCATCACAAAAAAAAATCAGAAGTCTTGAATAAACAAAATCAGAAATGAAAGAGGAAAAATAACAACCAATACCACAGAACTACAAATGAGAACATTATGAAAAATTACATGTCAACAAACTAGACAACAGAGAAAATGGATAAATTCCTAGAAATATATAATCTATCAAAACCTAAATGGGAATAAATAGAAAATTTGAACAGACCAATTTTCAGTAATGAAACGGAATCAGTAAACAAAAACAAAAACAAAAAACAACACAAAACAAACAAACAAGAAACCTCCCAAAAAACAAAAGTCCAGAATCAGACAACTTCACAGGTGCATTTTACTAAATATTTAAGGAAGAGTTAGTACCTATTCTTTTCTAATTATTCCAAAAAATAAAAGAAAGGAAAACTTTCAAATTCATTCTATGAAGCCAGCATTACCCTGATACCAAAACCAGATAAAGACATCACAAGAAAGGGAACTAGAGGCCAATATCCCTGAAGAACATAGATGCAAAAATCCTCAACAAAATATTAGCAAATTGAATGCAACAATACATTTAAAATATCATTCACCACCATCAACTGGGATTTATTCCTTGGATGCAAGGTGGTTCAGTATTTACAAAACAATGTGATACATCACATCAATAAGAGAAAGGATAAGAATCATACAATCATTTCAATAGACTCAGAAAAAGTATTTAACAAAGTAAAACATCCATTCATGATAAAAATCTTCAACATAGTAGGTCTAGAGGGAATATACCTCAACACAATAAAGCCCCATTCATGAAAAAACCCATAGTTAACATCATACTCAATGGGAAAAAACTGAGAACTTTTTCCTAAGGTCAAGAATAAGATAAGGATGTCTACTCTCATTTTTATTCAATATAGTACTGGAAGTCCTAGTCACAGAAATTAGACAACAAAAAGAAATATAAGGAATCCAAATTGGTAAGGAAGAAATAAAACTTGCACTATCTGCAGATGACATAATACAATATACTGAAAACCTGAAAGACTCCACCAAAAAACTACTAGAACTGATAAATAAATTCCATAAGTTTGCAGGATATAAAATCAATGTACAGAAATCTGTTGTATTCCTGTACACCAATAATGAAGCAACAGAAAGAGAAATAAAAAACAATCCCATTTACAATTGCACCAAAAATATAAGACTCCTGGGAATTGACCATAGAGGTGAAAGACCTATACTCTGAAAACTATAAAACACTGAGGAAAGAAATTGAAGATGATACAAAGAAACGGAAAAATATTCCATGCTCATGGCTTGGAAGAACAGATATTCTTAAGATGTTGATACTAACCAAACCAATCTACAGACTTAATGAAATCTCTATCAAAATACCAACAGCATTTTTCACAGAACTAGAACAAATAATCCTAAAATTTGTATGGAACCATGAAAGGCCCTGAATAACCAAAGCAATCTTGAAAAAAGAAAAACAAATCTGGAGGTATCACAATTCCAGACTTCCAGTTATACTACAACACTGTAGTACTCAAAACAGTTTGGTTCTGGAACAAAAATAGACACATAGATCAATGGAACAGAACAGAAAGCCCAGAAATAAACCCATAATTATATAGTCAATTAATCTTTGACAAAGCAGGAAAGGGTATCTAATTGGAAAAAGAGTTGCTTCAGCAAAGGTTGTTGGGAAAGCTGGACAGCAACATGCGAAAGAAAAAAAAAATGAATGAAACCAGACTGCTTTCTTATACTATGTACAAAAGTAAACAAAATTGATTAAATACCTAAATGTGAGACCTGACACCATAAAAATCCTAGAAGAGAGCACAGGCAGTAATTTCTTTGACATCGGTCATAGCAACATCCTTCTAGATATGTCTTCTGAGGCAAGGGAAACAAAAGCAAACAAACTATTGGAGCTACATCAAAATAAAAAGCTTCTGCACAGCAAAGGAAACAACCAACAAAACTAAAAGACAACCTATGGAATAAGAGAAGATATTTGCAAATGGCATTTCAGATAAAGGATTATTATCCAAAAAATATAAAGAACTCATAAAACTCAACACCAAAAAATCCAGATAATCCAATTAAAAAATAGGCAGGAGACATGAACAGGCAGTTCTCCAAAGAAGACATATAGATGGGCAACAGACACATAAAAAGATGCTCAGCATCACTCATCATCAGGAAAAAGCAAATCAAAACTACAATGAGATATCACCTCACACCTGTCAGAATGGCTAAAATCAAAAACAAGAAACAACAACAGGTAATGGTGAAGATGTGGAGAAGAGGGAACTCCTGTGCATTGTTGCTGAAAATACAAACTGCTACGGCCACTATGGAAGATAGCACGGACATTCTTCAACTTTAAACATAGAACTACCCTATGATCCAGGAATTGCACTACTGAGTATTTACCCAAACATACAAAAACACTAATTCAAAGGGATACATGCACCTCTATATTTATAGCAGTATTATTTACAATTGCCAAGATATGGAAGCAGCCCATGTGTCCACTGACTGATGAATGGATAAAGAAGATGTGGCATATATATATATTCCATTATACATATATTCCACATATACATATTCCATTATAATGGAATGTGTATACATATGTGCACATATATATGCCACATCTTCTTTATGTATTATGATGGAATATTATTCAGCCATAAAGAAGAATGAAATCTTGCCATTTGCAACAGCATATGGATGGATCTGGAGAGTATAATGCTAACCAAAATAAGCCAGTCAGAGAAAGACAAATACCATATGATTTTACTCATATGTGGACTTTAAGAAACAAAACAAATGAACAAAGGAAAAAAAGAGAAAGATAAACCAAGAAACAGACTCTTAATTATAAAGAACAAACAGATGATTACCACAGGGGAAGTGGGTCAGGGGATGGCTGAAAGAGTTGAAGGGGATTAAGAATATGCTTATCTTCATGAACACCAAATAATATATGGAGCTGTTCAATCAGTGTATCATACACCTGAAATTAATATAACACTGTATCTTAATTACACTGATTTTTTTTTAAGTGTAATCAGTGGCCTGAATTTTTAACACCAGGAAAAAAAAGACTTGAAAATGGGAAGGGAAGCTGATAGATGAGAACATTTTTATCATATTTGGGATTTGGGATTGGATATACCTTCTGACAAAAAGGAAAAATACAGATAGAGTGGAACACCATGAAAGCACTGAAATTCTTATTCCCAGTAACCAAGTAACTTTGGTAAAATGAATATGAGTCCCATAGGAAACTCAATGAGAAGCTTTTTTTCTAGGGCCTTCAGTTCCTAGGACTTGCCTCTGAGAATTCATCTATAGAGTTTCCTGAGCTAGTCCCACACAGGGGAGGGTGTTAGGGGAAATGCTGTACTCTAGGGAAAGCATCACTCCATAAGCAACTAAATACCCTCAATGCATCCACAGTGGCATCACATGTTGCATGTGTCATGTGTTACTCCACTCACAGAGGTGTCAATCACATCTAATTACACATGATTGACACTCTCTGGAGTAGAGTACCACACAAAGAATGCCTAATGATGTCAGTCCAGCCTAATCACCCATTCATGCTCCTTTTGAAAACCCTTCAATGTTTTCAGGCTGTCAGTGGCCACTGGCATTTGTACAAAGGACTTCTATAGCACCAGCTCTACTGTCTTTTCACACCCATTCTTTCCTGAGTGTTGTCCATTTACATTTTAGAATTTTTTCAAGGCAGTTTCTAGAACTAAGAACCATTAAGCCCTCCTGTTAGGTTTTCCTGGTCATGGAAGAAATATCTCTGTATGCTTTAACTTGTTTCTTTTATCATTGTTATATATATACAACACTAACATGAAGTTTGCTTTCTCCAAATCCAAAAATTAATCAGAAAATATACTTGATATTACCAACCTGTACTTGTCACCTGAAGATCTGAGTCTTTATACCTGAATACATATCTCAACGCCTGAACCACAGAATAAGCAGGGAAATACCAAGGTTCTAGAAGCAAAGAATGGGAAAATAATCAGTGATTGGTTTGATGAAAGAGTAGAAATCCCTTTCCTCCTCAAATACAGGAGTGAAAAAAGCCCATTTTACTTACCAGGAATGATCTGCAAGCCAGAAAATATTCTAAGCACCTATGATGTTCTCATATTTCTTTTAGTTTGTGAGATTTCTGAGGCTTTTCCTCAAGCAAGATATTTTAGAGCATATTTTTGCATTTTTTCTTTTGGAGACCTGCAACTAGGTACTCTTGTTTACCTGGACAGATTAGTCCAGGACACCAATATATATAGACACAAATATAACTGGATGCCAGAGGCTGGGGATTGGAAAAATGAGGTGAGTGTAGCTTATTTTATGGGGTTACCTCCCCTGAGTGCCCAGTCAAGGATTATAGTATATTCATGGAGGGAGAAAGTCACCAGGATTTCTCACATGCCCCACTCCCACCTTTCTGTTGGTGAGGCTAAAAACCAGGTACATGCGGTGAGATGTCAGGGGCACTATTTATATACTAAGCCCACTATCATACGGTGGAAGCTCTACTGCGGTTGTGATGGTAAGAATACTATACACCTGATCATTCTTTTCTTTTTTCTTTAAATTATTTTATTGTTATGTTAATCATCATACATCACATCATTATTTGTGATGTAGTGTTCCATGATTCATTGTTTGTGCATAACACCCAGTGCTCCACGCAGAACATGCCCTCTTTAATACCCATCACCAGGCTAACACACCCCCCACCTCCTCCCTTCTAGAACCCTCAGTTCGTTTTTCAGAGTCCATCATCTCTCATGGTTCATCTCCCCCTCCGATTTCCCCCCCTTCATTCTTCCCTCCTGCTATCTTCTTCTTCTTTTTTTTCTTAACATATATTGCATTATTTGTTTCAGAGGCATGGATCTGTGATTCAACAGTCTTGCAAAATTCACAGCGCTCACCATAGCACATACCCTCCCCAAAGACTATTACCCAGGAACCCCATTCCTCCCAACCCACCCCACCACAGCAACCCTGAGTTTGTTTCCTGAGATTAAGAATTCCTCATATCAGTGAGGTCATATGATACATGTCTTTCTCAGATTGACTTATTTCACTCAGCATCATAACACCCTCCAGTTCCATCCACGTCGTTGCAAATGGCAAAAATCTCATTCCTTTTGATGGCTGCATAATATTCCATTGTGTATATATACCACCAATTCTTTATCCATTCATCTGTCGATGGACATTTTGGTTCTTTCCACAGTTTGGCTATTGTGGACAATGCTGCAATAAACATTGGGGTGCACGTACCCCTTCGGATCCCTACATTTGTATCTTCGGGGTAAATACCCAGGAGTGCAATTGCTGGATCGTAGGGTAGCTCTATTTTCAACTGTTTGAGGAACCTCCCAACTGTTTTCCAGAGTGGTTGCACCAGCTTGAATTCCCACCAACAGCGTAGGAGGGTTCCCCTTTCTCCGCATCCCCGCCAACATCTGTCGTTTACTGATTTGTTAATTTTAGCCATTCTGACTGGTGTGAGGTGGTATCTCATTGAGGTTTTGATTTGGAATTCCCTGATGCCGAGCGATGTTGAGCACTTTTTCATGTGTCTGTTGGCCATTTGGAAGTCTTCTTTGGAAAAATGTCTGTTCATGTCTTCTGCCCATTTCTTGATTGGATTATTTGTTCTTTGGGTGTGGAGTTTGATAAGTTCTTTATAGATTTTGGATACTAGCTCTTTATCTGATATGTCATTTGCAAATATTCTCTCCCATTCTGTCGGTTGTCTTTTGGTTTTGTGGACTGTTTCTTTTGCTGTGCAAAAGCTTTTTATCTTGATGAATTCCCAAGAGTTCATTTTTGCCCTTGCTTCCCTTGCCTTTGACGATGTTTCTAGGAAGAAGTTGCTGCGGCTGAGGTCGAAGAGGTTGCTGCCTGTGTTGTCCTTTAGGATTTTGATGGACTCCTGTCTCACATTTAGGTCTTTCAACCATTTGGAGTCTATTTTTGTGTGTGGTGTAAGGAAATGGTCCAGTTTCCTTCTTCTGCATGTGGCTGTCCAATTTTCCCAACACCATTTGTTGAATAGACTATCTCTTTTCCAGTGACACTCTTTCTTGCTTTGTCAAAAATTAGTTGACAATAGAGTTGAGGGTTCGTTTCTGGGCTCTCTATTCTGTTCCATTGATCAATGTGTCTGTTTTTGTGCCAGTACCATCCAGTCTTGATGATGACAGCTTTGTAATAGAGCTTGAAGTCCGGAATTGGGATGCCACCAGCGTTGCTTTTCTTTTTCAACTTTCCTCTGGCTATTTGGGGTCTTTTCTGGTTCCATACAAATTTTAGGGTTATTTGTTCCATTTCTTTGAAAAAAGTGGATGGTATTTTGATGGGGATTGCATTGAATGTGTAGATTGCTCTAGGTAGCTTTGACATCTTCACAGTATTTACTCTTCCAATCCAAGAGCATGGAAAGCTTTTCCATTTCTTTGTGTCTTCCTCAATTACCTTCATGAGTATTTTATAGTTTCTGAGTACAGATCCTTTGCCTCTTTGGTTAGATTTAATTCCTAGGTATCTTATGGTTTTGGGTGCAGTTGTAAATGGGATCGACTCCTTAATTTCTCTGTCTTCTCTATTGTTGTTGGTGTATAGGAATGCCACTGATTTCTGTGCATTGATTTTATATCCTGCCACTTTACTGAATTCTTGTATGAGTTCTAGCAGTTTGGGGGTGGAGTCCTTTGGATTTCCACATAAAGGATCATATCATCTGCAAAGAGTGAGAGTTTGACTTCTTCTTTGCCGAGTTGGATGCCTTTGATTTCTTTTTGTTGTTTGATTGCTGTGGCTAGGACTTCTAATACTATGTTGAATAGCAGTGGTGATAGTGTACATGCCTGCCGCCTTCCTGACCTTATGGGGAAAGCTCTCAGTTTTTCCCTATTGAGAATGATATTCGCTGTAGGTTTTTCATAGATGGCTTTTATGATATTGAGGTATGTACCCTCTATCCGTATACTCTGAAGAGTTTTGATCAAGAAAGGAGGCTGTACTTTGTCCAATGCTTTTTCTGCATCTATTGAGAGGATCATATGATTCTTGTTCTTTCTTTTGTTAATGTAGTGTATCATGTTGACTGATTTGTGGATGTTGAACCAATCTTGCAGCCCAGGGATAAATCCCACTTGGTCATGGTGAATAATCCTTTTAATGTACTGTTGGATCCTACTGCCTAGTATTTTGGTGAGAATTTTTGCATCCATGTTCATCAAGGATATTGGTCTGTAATTCTCCTTTTTGATGGGGTCTTTGTCTGGTTTTGGGATCAACGTAATGGTGCCTCATAAAATGAGTTTGGAAGTTTTCCTTCCATTTCTACTTTTTGGAACAGTTTCAGAAGAATAGGTATTAATTCTTCTTTAAATGTTTGGTAGAATTCCCCTGTGAAGCCATCTGGCCCTGGGCTTTTGTTTGTTTGGAGATTTTTGATGACTGTTTCAATTTCCTTAGTGGTTATAGGAATGTTCAGGTTTTCTATTTCTTCCTGGTTCAGTTTTGGTAGTTGATACATCTCTAGGAATGCATCCATTTCTTCCACGTTATCTAATTTGCTGGCATAGGGTTGCTCATAATATCTTCTTATAATTGTTTGTATTTCTTTGGTGTTGGTTGTGATCTCTCCTCTTTCATTCATGATTTTGTTGATTTGGGTCATTTCTCTTTTCTTTTTGGTAAGTCTGGCCAGGGGTTTATCAATCTTGTTAATTCTTTCAAAGAACCAGCTCCTAGTTTCGTTGATCTGTTCTACTGTTCTTTTGGTTTCTATTTCATTAATTTCTGCTCTGATCTTTATGATTTCTCTTCTTTTGCTGGGTTTAGGCTTTAGTTGCTGTTCTTTCTCTAGCTCCTTTAGGTGTAGGGTTAGGGTGTGTATTTGAGACCTTTCTTGTTTCTTGAGAAAGGCTTGTATTGCTATATACTTTCCTCTTAGGACCGCCTTTGCTGCATCCCAGAGATTTTGAACAGTTGTATTTTCATTTTCATTGGTTTCCATGAATTTTTTAAATTCTTCTTTAATTTCCTGGTTGACCCATTCATTTTTAGTAGGATGCTCTTTAGCCTCCATGTATGTGAGTTCTTTCCGACTTTCCTCTTGTGATTGAGTTCTAGTTTCAAAGCATTGTGGTCTGAAAATATGCAGGGACTAATCCCAATCTTTTGGTACCGGTTGAGACCTGATTTGTGACCTAGGATGTGATCTATTCTGGAGAGTGTTCCATGGGCACTAGAGAAGAATGTGTATTCCTTTGCTTTGGGATGGGATGTTCTGAATATGTCTGTGAAGTCCATTTGGTCCAGGGTGTCATTTAAAGCCTTTATTTCCTTGTTGATCTTTTGCTTAGATGATCTGTCCATTTCAGTCAGGGGGGTGTTAAAGTCCCCCACTATTATTGTATTGTTGTCAATGCGTTTCTTTGCTTTTGTTATTAATTGCCTTATATAATTGGCTGCTCCCATGTTAGGGGCATAGATATTTACAATTGTTAGATCTTCTTGTTGGATAGACCCTTTAAGTAGGATATTGTGTCCTTCCTCATCTCTTATTACAGTCTTTGGTTTAAAATCTAATTTGTCTGATATAAGGATTGCCACCCCAGCTTTCTTTTTGGCTTTTAGGCTCTCTCTTTGCTTAGAGTACCCCTTTCAATATTTCCCGTAGGGCTGGTTTCGTGTTTGCAAATTCCTTTAGTTTTTGTTTGTCCTGGAAGATTTTGATCTCTCCTTCTATTTTCAATGACGGCCTAGCTAGATATAGTATTCTTGGCTGCATATTTTTCGCATTTAGTTCTCTGAAGATATCACGCCAGTCCTTTCTGGCCTGCCAGGTCTCTGTGTATAGGTCTGTTGCCAATCTAATGTTTCTACCATTTAGGTTACAAATCTCTTCTCCAGTCCTGCTTTCAGGATTTTCTCTTTGTCTCTGAGACTCGTAAGTTTTACTATTAGATGTTTGGGTGTTGACCTATTTTTATTGATTTTGGGAGGGGTTCTCTGTGCCTCCTGGATTTTGATGCCTGTTTCCTTCCCCACATTAGGGAAGTTCTCTGCTATAATTTGCTCCAATATACCTTCTGCCCCTCTCTCTCTTTCTTTTTCTTCTGGGATCCCAATTATTCTAATGTTGTTTCATCTTGTGGTATGGCTTATCTCTCAAATTCTGCCCTCGTGATCCAGTAGTTGTTTATTTCTCTTTTTCTCAGCTTCTTTATTTTCCATCATTTGGTCTTCTATATCGCTGATTCTCTCTCCTGCCTCATTTATCCTAGCAGTTAGTGCCCCCATTTTTAATTGCACCTCATTAATAGCCTTTTTGATTTCGACTTGGTTCGATTTTAGTTCTTTTATTTCTCCAGAAAGGGTTTCTCTAATAACTTCCATGCTTTTTTCAAGCCCAGCTAGTATCTTTAAAATCATGATTCTGAACTCTACGTCTGACATCATACTAATGTCCATATTGAGTCGGTCCCTGGCAAACGGTTCTACCTCTTTTTCTTTTTGTTGAGGTGATTTTTTCCATCTTGATTTTTTGTCCAGAGAATAGATGAATGAGAGAACAAAATGCTAACAGGGTAACAACGTCCCCAGAAAATATAGTCTAAACAAATCAGAAAAGCCCTGAAACCAGGGGAAAAGAAAGGGAAAGAAAGAAAAAAAAAAAAAAGATAAAACCAAAAACAGAACAAAACAAAAAAAACAGAATATGATCAAATATGATCAGGCTGGTGCATAAATCAGTGCCACACACTAGATTTTGGGTGTATTTTGGTCTGTTAGAAGAAAATGCCTCCCAAAATTTTAAAGAAAGAAAGATTTACATATGCACAAAATAAGGGTTGATACGATGAAGGGATGGACTATGACTGTAAAGATGAAAATTATAACAAATTTTATAAGAGGAATTGATAAGAATTTGTTTGAAAAAAGGAAGAAGAGGATTTAAAAAAAAAAGAAAGAAAGAAAGAAAAGGGGACAGAATGTGATCCGGCAGGAGATCAGAACAAAGCCATACACTAAGACTTAGGTTATCTTTTGATCTGTTAGAAGAAACTGTATCTCAAAATGTTAAAGAGAGAACAACTTATATATATATATATGCGAAAAATAAGGGTAACTACCATGATGGGATAGGATATGACTCTAAAAATGAAAAATAAAAATGTTTTTTTTAAAAAGGGATTTATAAGATGTTGGTTGAAAAACGGAAGAAGAAAAATTAAAAAAAAAGACAGTTAAAAAATATTAACTTTGAAAGAGTAAAGAATCATGGTAAAAAAGCCATGAATTCTATGTGCAGTATTCCCCTAGCGCTGGAGTTCTCCCGTTCTCCTTGATCGGTAAACTTGGTCTTGGCTTGCTGGCTGTTCGTGCTGATCTTCTGGGGGAGGGGCCTGTTGCCGTGGGTCCGAAATGTCTTTGCCAGAGGCGGAACTGCCCCGCCCTTGTCAGAGTGGGCTAAGCAAGCTGCTCGGGTTTGCTCTCGGGAGCTTCTGTTCCCTGCAAGCTTTCCGTACAGCTTTGGAGGACGAGAGTGAAAATGGTGGCCTCCCAATCTCTGCTCCAGAGGAGCCGAGAACTCGGGGCCCCGCTCTTCAATGCTCCCCCAGAGAAAAGCAGTCAATCACTCCTGTCTCCCCGGTCTCTGGCCGCACTCCGTGCTCACCCGGGCTGTGACCGAGCATTTCTATCTCTGGCACCCAACTCCGTGTGGAGTCTCCAAACCCAGCAGATCCCTGCGGTGCGCTCCTGCACCACTCCTCCCGGGGGAGGAAGGGGAGTCTCCCCGGATCTGCCGCTTGTTGGGTCCCTGCTGGAGGAGCAGTGGCCCGACTGGGCTGCGGATCACAGTTTATGGCCACCCCGAGCTGAGAGCCCGCGACTCTGCTCCGTCTCTGCAGCCGGCTTCCCCGCTCTGATACCTGGGAGCTCTGCCGCACTCAGGCACCCCTGGTCTTTCTGTGACCCCGAGGGTCCTGAGACCACACTGTCTGGTGAGGGTTCCACCCCCCGCATAGCCACTGGAGCGACGTCCCTCCGCGGAGCCGACTTCTAAAAGTTCCGATTTTGTGCTCCGCGGCTCTAACACTTGCCAGAAGTGGCCGACGGAGGCCCCCTCCCCCGCCATCTATCCTCCCGAATATCGCCTCGGATTCACTTCTCCACACGTCCTACCTTCCAGAAAGTGGTTGCTTTTCTCTTTAGAGAGTTGTTGCTATTCTTTTCTTTGATCTCCTTTTAAGTTCGTAGGTGTTCAGAATGGTTTGATCCCTATCCAGCTGAATTCCTGAGACCAGACAAAACCCAGGTCTCCTACTCCTTCACCATCTTGTTCTGCCTCTACCCCGGATCATTCTTGCCTGAGAATAACTGTCAGGCAGAGTTTCAATACTAGGTTAGGTTGAAAAGACCAAAATCTACACCACCAATCACCATCCTGTACATATGGCAGGAGTGTCACTGTGAGAGAAGCAAGGCAAGCCACTGCCCATACCCCAGGCTCCAGAGCAGTGAATCAGAGATTCTTGCCCCATGTGAGAAGTTGGTCTGAATAACAGAGAGCATTAAAACTCTCTTTCAAAATATGACTTCATTTGTAATATAGTGTAAGGGAATTCAAGCCTAATGGCACTCCAGAAAACAATGCAGATTTGGGGCTAAGTAAATAAAATAAGGCTGGTACCTGTATGAAAGTAACAGGCTAAACCATGATCTAGCTTCATCTACCAGAAAGTACCAGGTAAAGAGACAGCTAATAAGAGCTTTCCTAATATCAAAGCAAATCCGAAAGACTTGATTAAAAAAACTACTTGTTCAATGTGATTCAGGTTATTTTTATTCAACTGTGAGGGAGGTGTTTTTTTTTTTTTCTATGACATTTCTGAAAACTTCCCTATGACATCAGAAAAAGTCAGCCTTTGATTAAGAAACCTAAAAGCTGGGTATAATACACACAGAGGTAGACAGCTTGACAGGGATCAGGAAAAGAACAAAGAGAATCCTACTAAAACTAGTGTCATCTCAGAGTAACTATGTGCCTACAGAAAGCTGTGCCCACCGAGGAACAACATAAGAAAACTCATACCAGATGAAATAGACTTTACTAACATACCCCAGCCAATTTAATAAACAAATAAATAGCAAACAACAACAATGATACAATCTGCAGGAGGAGGGTATCAATATCCTGAGTACAGGATATGCTGTTTTATAGGACATTATGAGATATGCAAAGAAAAGATAATGTAACTCTTACACAGGACAAAAAAAGATGACAAAAACTGTCCATGACAGTACCCAGAAGTTATATTAACATTCAAAGATTTTAAAGCACTTATTATAAACTTTTTCAAAGAAATAAAAGCCATGTTTGAAAAGTAAAGGAAATTATGATGAGAAGGTCTACTACTCTAAAGTATATAAATGGCAAGATTTCATTCTTTATTATGGCTGAATAATATTCCATAATATATATTATATATACACCACATCTTTTCTACCCATTCATCTATCAATGAGTCCTTGGGTTGCTTCCATGTCTTTGGCTATTATAAATAATGCTGCAATAAACAGGGGCATGCATATCTTTTCAAATTAGTATTTTTCTTTTCTTTGGGTAAATATTCAGTAGTGTAATTACTGGATCATATGATAATTCTATTTTTAATTTTTGAGGAACCTCCATACTGTTTCCCTAGGGGCTGTACCAATTTATATTCCCACCAACAGTGTACAAGGTTTCCTTTTTCTCCACAACCTTGCCAACAATTGTTTCTTGTGTTTTGATTTTAGCCATTGTGACAGGTATGAGTGGTATCTCACTGTGATTTGATTTGCATTTCCCTGGTGATGAGTGATGCTGAGCATCTTTTCATGTGTTTGTTGGCCATCTGTACCTCTTCTTTGGAAAAATGTCTATTTAGGTCTTCCATGCATTTGTAATTGGATTGTGTGAGTGTTTTTTTGGTATTGAGTGGTTTAAGTTATTTACATATTTTGGATATTAACCCCTTATTGGATATATCATTTGCAAATATCTTCTCCCATTCAGTAAGTTGCCTTTTTGTTTTGTTGATAGTTGGAAAAGAAAAACAACTCATTGTATACAAGGGATCCTTACAAGATTTAAGAGCTAAGTGAAATAAGTCTGTTAGTGAAAGACAAATAGCATAGGGTGCCTGGGTGGCTCAGTTGGTTAAGCGACTGCCTTCAGCTCAAGTCATGATCCTGGAGTCCTGGGATCGAGTCCTGCATCGGGCTCCCTGCTCAGCGGGGAGTCTGCTTCTCCTTCTGACCCTCTTCCCTCTGTGCTCTCTATCTCTCATTCTCTCTCTCTCAAATAAATAAATAAAATTAAAAAAAAAAGAAAGACAAATACCATATAGTTTTACCCCTAAATGGAATTTAAGAAACAAAGCAAATAAACAAACAAACAAAAAAGAGAAACAAACAAACAAAAAACCAAACTCTTAAAACAAACTGATGGTTGCTAAAGGGGAGGTGGGTTGGGGGAGGGATGAAATCAATAAAGGCGACTAAGAGTACACTTATCTTGATGAGCACTGAGAAATGTATAGAATTGCTGAATCATTATATTGTACACCTGAAACTAATATGACACTCTGTGCTAATTGTACTTGAATAAAAATAAGTTCTAAAAGGTAAAGCATAGCAACAAAGAGGTAGAAAATATTTTTTCAAAATAGAAAAATCTGGATTTTAAACGTGCAATAGGGATGCTTGGCTGGCTTAGGTGGTAGAGCAGGCAACTCTTGATCTCAGGGTCATGAGTTCAAGCCCCATGCTGGGCATAGAGCTTACATTAGAAAAAAGGTAAATCTACAATAACAGGTTCTCAACAGTAGATTATAAGTAGCAAGAAAAAAAAGAATCCATGAACTTGAACATAAATTGATAGTGATAGTGCATATAAGAAAAAGAGAATAAAATGAATGAGTAAAAATGATCAGAGCCTTAAGTAAAGTGGAACACGAGAAAGTAAGTGCACAAAATATACTTTATGGGATAACTAGCAGGAAAGGAGAGAGAAAAAGGACAAAAAAATGTAATGTGTTTTTGAAAATGAAAATGTCCTAAATTTGTTGAAAAAACTTACACATGGAATAAGTGCAACAAACTCCAAATAGGATAAACACAAAGAAGTCCATGCCAACAGGCATTATATTCAGCCTGTTGCTGCCAAAGAAAAAGAGAGAATCTTGATAGCTGGAAAAGAAAAACAATTCATTGCATACAAGGGATCCTTACAAGATTGAAGAGCTGACTATTCATCACAAACCACGGAGGCCAGAAGGCAGTAGGAGGAAATATTCAAAGTGCTGAAACAAAATGATAGTCAAACAAGAATCATATTTCTAAGACTAAAACCTATAGATGTGGCATTAAAAGAACTCATTAAACAAAAAATGATGAACTGTACTTCATCGAAACTGAAATTGTTTGCCCTGAACAACACACTATTAAGAGAATGAAAAAGCGTAACATAGACTGAGATATGTGTGCAAATCATGTTTTCATCTAAGGTGTTGTATTCAGAATCTATAAAAACTCTTAAATGTCATCAATAATAAATCAAACAATGTAATAAACTTTGGAATGTAAATGGCACATAAGTAAATTAAGAGATGGTCAACATTTGTAGTCAATATAAAAAGGCAAATTGAAACCACAGCAAAAATCTACACAAGGGTTAAAAAAAAGCTACACAAATATTACAATGGCTAATATGAAAACAACACCAGACCAAGCTGTCAATACCCCAGGTACTGGTGAGAATACGAGTAACTGGAAATGTGATACATTTTTTATGGCACCACAAAATGTTAAAGCAGTTCTGGCAAAAAGAGCTTTTTTTCTTATTTATTTTAAATTGATCTTTACGTTCCATAAGTCCTACAAATTCCACTCCTACCTGTTTGCACAAGTAAAATGAGATTTGTGTTTATACACAGATAGCTGAACATGATGTACAGGGTAAAAGGACCTGCTATAAATGGCCTTCAGTAATGTAGTGGTGAGGTTGTGAGGGGAGAGGAAGTGTTCTATAGTCCTATCTTAGGTTTCTGCTTTTAGTAAGTATACGCCTCTGAACTGTGAGCTTCATAAGTTTTTCCCTCAGTTTCTTCCTCCTCTCTTAGGTAGGACAAGGTGGCTAGAGTGGGCTGGAGTTGAGTTTTCCCTTCCCCAGATCAGTTATGCTCTGATTATACCCTAGCAGATTAGGCTCTGGTTAATTAGTTTCTTTTGAGGGCAGGCCTTGTTAAGAAGAGTAGAGTGCTCTGGCCTATCTTATTTTATTTTATTATTATTTTTTTAAAGATTTTATTTATTTATTTGACAGAGAGAGACACAGTGAGAGAGGGAACACAAGCAGGGAGTGGGAGAGGGAGAAGCAGGCTTCCCGCGGAGCAGGGAGCCCGATGTGGGGCTCAATCCTGTCCTGGGATCATGACCTGAGCCGAAGGCAGGCACTTCATGACTGAGCCACCCAGGTGCCCCACTCTGGCTTATTCTAAGGTGGTTTCTTTTGGGGGGTGGGAGGGATGGGGTAGCTGGGTGATAGACATTGGGGAGGGTATGTGCTATGGTGAGCACTGTAAATTGTGTAAGACTGATGAAATCACAGACCTGTACCTCTGAAACAAATAATACATTATATGTTAAAAAAAAAAAAGAAGATAGTAGGAAGGGAAAAATGAAGGGGGGGGAATTGGAGGGGGAGATGAATCATGAGAGACGATGGACTCTGAGAAACAAACTGAGGGTTCTAGAGGGGAGGGGGTTAGGGGGGATGGGTTAGCCCGGTGATGGGTATTAAAGAGAGCACGTATTGAATGGAGCACTGGGTGTTATACGCAAACAATGAATTATGGAACACTACATCAAAAACTAATGATGTAATGTATGGGGATTAACATAACATAATAAAATAAAATTAAAAAAAATAAAGTGGTGGGGGTGGGAGGGATGGGGTGGCTGGGTGATAGACATTGGGGAGGGTATGTGCTATGGCGAGCGCTGTGAATTGTGTAAGACTGTTGAATCACAGACCTGCACCTCTGAAACAAATAATACATTATATGTTAAAAAAAAAAAAGAGGAAAAAAGCAGGGGGGAAAGATTAAAGGGGGGGAATCGAAGGGGGAGGTGAACCATGAGAGACTATGGACTCTGAGAAACAAACTGAGGGTTCTAGAGGGGAGGGGGTGGGGGGATGGGTTAGCCCGGTGATGGGTATTAAAGAGGGCATGTACTGCATGGAGCACTGGGTGTTATACGCAAACAATGAATCATGGATCACTACATCAAAAACTAATGATGTAATGTATGGTGATCAACATAGTAATAATAATAAAAAATAAAGTGGGGGTTTCTTTTCCCACCCCTTGCCAGAAGGCCAAGGGGGATATTTTTCTGATATTTACTGTGGGAAGCTTGTCCATCTCCTGATGGTAAAACTTACAAAATTGTGGGCCCCCTCATGACTGGGCCCCCCTGACGTTTGTAATTCTCAGAGTTGTCCACACCAAGCCTGCAAAAACTCATCAAGTTCAGGTTTTCCTACCTTGGCACTGCTTCCACAGTGGTTTCCACTTCTGAGCCTCTGATTCAGTAAGCTGAAACTCCCTATATTTGCTTGTTTTTCTGTCCGATCTTGGGAGCAGTTGTTTGCTCTATGTCCTCTCCTGTCTTACAAATTCAAGAAGAGTTGTTGCTTTTTCAGTCTGTTCAGCTTTTTACTTGTTGTAAGGATGTAGTGGCAAATTTTGAGCTCCTTACTTGCAGAATCAGAAACTGCAGTTGACACTCTTAGATATTTACACAAGTAAAAACGAATCTTGTGTTCACATTCACATCTGCATGCAAATATATAGAGTAGCTTTATACATAATTGCTAACAACTAGAAAAAACTCAGATTTCTATCACCTGTGGCTGGTACCCTGCTCAGTAATAAAAAGAACTAGACTATAATAATCTATTCATTCTCTGTCTCCTATCTCCCTTTCCCCTCTTCTCTTTCCTCACCACATTAGGAAAGGACAACAAAAGGAAAGTAAAAGAAAAACTAAGGATAAACAAATTTTTTTCAAAAAGTGACAGCAAAAATATATCAAAGAACACAAGTTTCTCGGTATGATGCACAAACCCTAATCAATTGGTCACTTACATAAATGGGGAGAAGAGCTAATAGATGAGAACTATTTAACAGATATGTTCTTTGGGATAGGGAATAAGCTCTGCAAAAAGAATGCTGTTCAGGCAGAATAGAACAACATAATAACACAGAAAGCCTTGTTCTTATTTCAGTTAGGCAAATTTAGAAAAATGGGTATGAGTCTCAGAGGAACTCAATGGGATATTTTTCTGGGACCTTATGTTCTTAAGCATTGCCTCTGAAAAGGCACCTAAGAGAGTCTAGCACAGGGATAAAGGGTGTGTAAGAATGGCATACTTGCACTCTAGGGAAAACATGCCTCTGTAAGTATCTAAACACCTTTGAGGCACCCACAGTGCCATCGCATATGGTGCATATGTTAGGTGTTACTCCACTAGCAGAGGTGTCAATCATTTTAAATTATATGTGATAGCCACTCTCTGCAGTAGAGTACCACACAGTGTATTTAGGGCTGGCATTCATGCTTAAACACCCACTCATGCATTTTTGAAACAACCCCCTAGTGTTTTCAAGATGTGAGTGATCAGTGGAATTCATACAAAGGACTTTGACAGCACCCTCTCCACTGTCTTTCCTCATACTTTGCACCTGGGTGTTATCCATTCATGTGTTGGAGCTTTCTTATGGTGGTTTCTAGAACGGATTAATACTAAATCTTACTATTAGGTTCTGTTGCTCATGGAAGAAATATCCTTGCATGCCTTATCCTGTTCTTTTTCCCATTGTTATACATAAAGCATAAATAAGCAGTTTGTATTCCCCAGATCCATTAATTAAGCAGTAAGTATACTTCGTGTCTTCAACCTATGCTTAACTCATCTGATATGAGTCCCTCTATCTGAGTTACCTACCTCAACTCCTGAGAAAGAGAATTATCAGAGAAAGTACACAGAATCCTAGAAGTAAATAATATGAGAATAAACAGTAGGAGTTGAGGTGGAAAGAATAGAAATGCCTTTTCCTCCTCAGACTCCAGGATGTAAAAAACCTATTTTAGTTACTCGGAGTGATATACAACATGTAAAGTATCCCTGACCTGGATGCCCTTATATTCTTTCAGCCCTTGGGTTTCCTGGATCCTTCCTTGGAACAAGATTGTTTAGAACATGTTATTTCATTTCCTATAGCATTTCCATGCTATATGGTGCCTGCATTTCCCCAGAAAAATGGAGTCTAGACTCCACAATATAGGTACACAGATATGGTGAGTGGATACCAGAGGCTGGGGTGTGAGTATTTAAGGGGACTATGCCCTGAAAAAGTCCTTAGTATCTCCCTCTAGCTCCCAGTCAAGAGCTGTAGTGTATTCATGGAAATTGCAATCCTCCAGCGTTTCTCATCCACTCTACCAACTCAGCTTAACGTTTCAGAGGCTAAATACCAGGTGCATATAGTGAGAGCTCAGGGGCAATATTCCACCACTTAGCCAACTATCCTAGAGTGGAGGCTCTATTGCAGGTGCAGCATCTGAGAATACTGAATTTCTAATTTACTCCACCCCAGCTCAATCACTGGGTGAAAGCCCCACATAGGTGGGGCAAGCAGAAGAACAAGACCTATTGTCATGGACAAGTACACTACTGTAAAGTAGAAATGTCACTCTGAGAGACGCAGGCCACTGTCTTTGGTGCCAGCTCCAGATTAGTGATCCGAATCTTTTCCTCACTGTGAGTGGGCTAGTCTGAATAACAGAGAACATTACAGCTCTCTGTAAAGAACATGACTTTATTTGTAACAGAATATGTGGAAGTTCAAACCTAACCAAACTCTCAAAAACAATGTAGATTTTGGTGGTCAGTAGACAGAAGAGATTGGCACTCTCGGAGCAATAAGCTAAAATATCGTCCAGCTTGTTTACCAAAGAGAACAAGGGGAAGAGATAGCTAAGAAGACCCTCGTAGTATCTAAACAGACCTCAAAGCCTTGCCTCAAAACTACCTGTGCAAAATAATCTGAATTATTTAGATCAAACTCTGGAGCAATTTTTGCCTACAGCATTTTGAAAACTACGTAACAATCTGCCTACAGTTAGAAAGTCTAAAGGCTGGGTGTGACACAATGGAGGGAGATAGCTTGACAGATGAGAAAAAAAAAAAAAAGAGTCAAAGAGAACTCCACTGAAACCACTGTCTTCTCAGAATGACTGTGTGCATGCCAAAAGCTGTGCCCTAATAGGAAAAACACAAACTGCTTCATGATGCAGACAAAAATTCACTAATACAGTACTGCCAAGTCAATAAACAAAAAAGCAATAAACAACACCAACAACAAAACAATTCCAGGGAAGGGGAATCATTATCCAGAGTTGGTACAATTAATTACCTAAAATGTCCAGCTTTCAGTAGAATTTATGAGACATGCAAAGGAAAGGAAAATGTATCCTGTACATAGGAGAAAAGCAGACAAGAGAAACTTCCTGTGTAGAGGTTCCCAAATATCATTTTAATAGTTAAAGACTTTAAACATTATAAATATTTTCAAAAAGTAACTATCATTTGAGAAATAAAGGAAGTTATGATGATGTGTATATCAAGATGTACATCTCATCAAACACGTATATCAAATATAGGTAGAAAAAATATTCTAGAGTTTTAAAACACAATATCTGAAATGAAAAAAATCAATAGAGGGGCTCAACAGTAGATTGGCATTAGCAAATGAAATCAGTAACTTGAAAACAGGTTGATAGTGATAAAACCTTATGGAGAATAAAATGAATGCAGAAAAATGAGTAGAGCCTCAGAGAAAGGTGGAACATCAGAAGGTGCAATAAAATATGCATAATGAAAATACCAGAAGGAGGAGAAAGGAAACAAATCAGAAAAAAGATCATGAATCTCTATACAACAAAAATGTGTGACAAAGCCCAAGTAAGACAGAAAGAAATCTGGTCTGGAAGACATTATATTCAATCTTGGTGCTGGGGTAAAAGAGAGAAAGAGATGGAGGGAGGGGGATGCAAGGAATGGAGAGGAGAGATTGAGAAAGATGAGTTTTTTTTAGGGAATTTTAAAAGCTGCAAAAGAAAAGCAACTCACTGCATACCAGGGAGCCTCAAGACTAACAGCTGACTTTTTGCCAGAAACCATAGGGGTCAGAAGACAGCAGGATGACATTCAAACTGCCAAGAGAAAATCTGTCCACCAAGATTCATATATCTAGGACTAAAAGAGCTTAGATATTGCACTGAAAGCACAATATAAAAACTTAAAGTTAAGAGAATTAAATCAACAAACCACAGACTGAGAGAAAATACATGCAAATCACATTTCTGTCAAAAGAATTATAATCAGAATATATAATAAAATCTGATAATTCCACAATAAAAAATAAAAACCCCAATAAAATGGGACAATATCTCAACAGATACTTTGCCATAGAAGATTATGGATGGCAAATAAATACATAAAAAGATGCTCAATATAGCCAGTCAATAATGATATAAAAGTTTAAGCCAAAATATAATAAATCTACAAACACTTTAGAACATTTTAAAAATTGTTAATTCCAAGTGTTGGTGATGATTTCACAACTGTATCTCTCATAGAATCACAAAATGGTAAATTCTTTATGAAAAATGGGATTTTTTTCAGTTTCTTACCAGTTTAAACAAAACCTTTGCATAGACACAGCAATCCCACTCTAGCTATTTATACTATTTATAGTGAAATGAAACTTGTCTTCACACATATATCTGTATGTGAAAGTTTAGAGTAGCTTTATTCATAATCACCAGCAACTGGACATAACAGATTTACTTCACATATAACTATAATACTACTTAGCAATAAAAACAAAGAGAACATCGATTCACATAAAAACATGGATGAATTTTGAATGTCTTTGTTAAAGGAATCAGATCAAAAAGCAACATATAGTAAAACTGTACTCACATGACATTTTGGAAAAGACAAATACTAAGGATGGAAAACAGAGCAGTGGTTCCCAGGGGTTAAGGTGGGGTGGAGTTTTACTACAAGTGGCAGCATGAGGTAATTTGAGGGACAATGGACACTCTCTGGAAATTCAGGGAGGGCCTTGGGGCATGGGACTGTTTTATATATCAGTTATTTACAGGTCAGACAAATCAACAATAATCAAATAACAAATGACTCAAAATTAAATAAGAAAACACATAGAAAAATTCCCATCCAAATCCCATATATGAAACAACAAAAAAAGACTGTCTTTAAAAACACAATCTTGCCATTTGCAATGACATGGATGGAAAGAGAGGACATCATGCTAAGCAAATAAGGCAGTCAGAGAAAGACAAATATCACATGATTTCATTCATATGTGGAATTTAAGAAACAAAACAGATGAACATAGGGGAAAGGAAGGAAAAATAAAGCAAGACAAAATCAGAGAGGGAGACAAATCATAAGAGATGCTGAACTCTAGGAAACAAACTGAGAGTTGCTGGAGGGGAGGTGAGTGGGGAATGGGGTAAATGGGTGATGGACATTGAGGGCACTCGATGGAATGAGCACTGGGTGTTATATGCAGCTGATGAATCACTAAACTCTACCTCTGAAACTAATAATACACTATATGTTAATTAATTGATCTTAAAAAAACACATCAAGAACTAAATCAAAAGACAGAAAATAAAATGAAAACCACAAAGTGCTATGATCAGTATCAGTAGGCATTTGTAGAGGGGCCATGATGGTTGGAGAGAAGAGAACTTGTACAAAGAATTGAAGCATGGCACTCTATATGGCTTATTCATACAGACAAAATACCACAAAGGCCCATCTCTACCTCAACTCTCTGATCAGAATTAAAGGAGGGAGGTGCCAGCTTATCTTTCTTTGTCCAAGAATAGGAAGTAAAATACTTGTCTTGCTTTATAGACACTCTGCAGTGCAGAGGATAGCACCCAAGCACATGATAGCATCCAATCCCCTCCTCTGCACAATTAAAAAGGATACTTAACTTTTAAAAAGCAGTGAAATGGGGTTCCTGGGTGGCTCAGTTGGTTAAGCTGCTACCTTTGGCTCAGGTCATGATCTCAGGGTCCTGGGATGGATCCCCACATTGGGGTCCCTGCTCAGCGGGGCATCTTCTTCTCCCTCCTCTCTCTCTCTGCCCCACTCTTATGCTTTCTCTTAAATAAATAAATAAATAAATAAATAAATAAATAAATAAATAAATAAAATCTTTAAAAAAATAAAAACAAAATTACATCAATGAGTAAAATTTTCTGGGTATTATGCACAAACCCTAAAAAATAGATAACTTACAGAAGATTCATAACTATTTTTGAAAGCATGAAGGTCTTCTGGGCCCATGAAGAAAGCAAGAGCTTCGATACTTGAGAATAAAAAAATCTGAGCTTCAGTAGGGTAGAGAATGAAAGTAAGTGGGGAATTTAGGGAGGCCTAAAGGAGAAGCCTTAAAAATAGTGAGGGATTAAGAATTCTTAATCTCAGGAAACAAACTGAGGGTTGCTGGAGTGGTGGGGGGTGGGAGGGATGGGGTGCCTGGGTGATAGACATTGGGGAGGGTATGTGCTATGGTGAGCGCTGTGAATTGTGTAAGACTGTTGAATCACAGACTTGTACCTCTGAAACAAATAATACATTATATGTTAAAAGAAGGAGGAGGAGGAGGAGGAGGAGCAGGAGAAGGAGCAGGAGAAGGAGAAGAAGGAGAAGAAGAAGGAAAAGAAGAAGAAGATGATAGCAGGAGAGGAAGAATGAAGGGGGGGAAATCGGAGGGGGAGATGAACCATGAGAGACTATGGACTCTGAAGAACAAACTGAGGGTTCTAGAGGGGAGGGGGGTGGGGGGATGGGTTAGCCCGGCGATGGGTATTAAAGAGGGCACGTTCTGCATGGAGCACTTGGGTGTTATACGCAAATAATGAATCATGGAACACTACATCAAAAACTAAATGATGTAATGTATGGTGATTAACAAAACATACTAATAAAAAAAATGTTTGGTCACAAAAAAAAATAGTGAAGGAAGCTGATAAGAAAGAACAGGCTAAAGGATTTGAGATGGTGCAGGCAAAAGTTTCTACAACAAGGAAAATTCCCCACAGGCAGTGAGGAACACCAGCTTTGGGAAAAGTGATATGAATCCCAGAAGAAACAATGGGAGGAGTTTCCATGGGATCCTCATTTCCTAGGTCTTACTTCTGAAAAGATATCTAAGAGAGTTCCCTTGATGGAGGCCAGCACTAGTGGGTAGGATGATGGGGGTGGGAGGCAGACCTGCACTCTAAGGAAAGCATCCTTCTGCATGTAACTAAACACTCCCAATGCACCTGCAGTACCATCACCTATGTTGTACATGTCATGTATTACACCACTCACAGAGATGCCAATCACATTAAATTACACATGATTGCCACTTTCTGGAGTAGGGTACTACACAAAGAATGTCCAGGTTGACAGTCCTGCCTAAATATCCCCTCATGCATTTCTGAAACAATCACGTGATGTTTTCAGATTGTGAGTGGCTGCTGACATTTGTCCAAAGGACCTGTGCAGCACCCATCCCCTTCCCCATTTATCCCTCATAAGTGCTAGCCTCTCACTTGCTGCAGTTTTTCCATGGTAGTTTTCAAAACTCAGAAACTTTAAGCCTTTTCCCGAGGTTCTCTTGCTCATGGAAGATACATCCTTGCATACCTTATATTGCTCCTTTTCCCATTCTTATAATAAAGTGTCCAACAAGTGATTTGTATTCCTCAGATCCAGACAAGCAGAAAATGCACTCCATCACACCAACTCCAGCCTTGTCACTCAACGATCTGAGGCCCTCTACCTGAGCTACCTATCTCAACTCTAAAAGCACAGAATAAGCAGTGAAAACACGCAAGATCCTGAAAGCAAACTGGGGGAAAATGATCAGTTACTGGTGGGATGGAGAGAGTAGAAATCTCTTTTCTTTCTCACTCTGGAGTAAAACTATTTTTTTTTTTACTTGTCAAGAGTGATCTATAAGACAGATAGGATCTTGGGGCCTAGGGATGCCCTCATAGTCCTCTCAGCACCTGGGTTTTCTAAGCCTTAAACTGGAGTAATGTCACTTTGAGCATGTTTGTGGTTTGTTGTTGTTGTTTTTTTTTTTTTTGGTCTAAGACACATGCTACTGGGCTCCTGTGTTTGTCCCATGCTACAGAGTCTGGGGCACCAAAATATGGGAAAACAAATATAGTGAATGTATTCCAGGGTCTGGGAACTGAGGGGATTTCTGACTCTAAACTGGTAAGATTTATTTTTCATATGGTGGTACTATTCTATATCTTGGATTTTGTCACCTTTTAAAAAAGTTTTTTTTATTTATTTGACAGAGAGAGAGCACAAGTAGGTAGAGCAGTAGGCAGAGGGAGAGGGAGAGGCAGGCTCCCCGCTAAGCAGGGAGCCCGATGCCATGACTCAATCCCAGGACCCTGGGATCATGACCTGAGCTGAAGGCAGACGCTTAATGACGGAGTTACCCAGGCACCCCAGATTTTGTCACTTTTGTACAATTTTCATACTCATCTAAACTCACAGAAATGTTCACTAAAAAGCTACACTACTGTATATAAAATGAAATATTAAATTATATATATTAAAAATGGGCCCGAGAATATTGGAAGACAGTTCAGGTGAGAAGGTTCCCAGTCTTAAAATGGAGTTTGTTCTATAACTTGACAACTAGGGGCTGAAAGGTCTTTTAACTTAGGATGCAGGCAAGTTTGGGAAACATCATGCTTAGTTTATAAGTTTTTGTTGAAACAATAATGAAGACTGAGATAAAGGAAATCATCTTGTCCAGAAGTCTTGAAGTCTTCCTTCTTTAACAGTAAAAATCGGTGGTCCATATTCAAAGCTGTAGGAAGCCCCACATTTTACCAAAAAGTACCAGTATTTCCAAGAAGACTCTTCTCAACATAATTAGCCCCCATACTCCTCTTCCCAACTGAATGTCTTAAGGCCTACCAGCCACTTTATATCTCTCTTCTCATAGTAGAAAGAGTAAATCTCCTGTTCACACTGCAGATGTGATGAGCGCTGTTATCAGAGTTTGAATGCAATCTGTCTTTCCAATTCAACCTTCCCTCTTACCACCATGTTGTCTTATGCCAGGTCATTCTCAATTCAGTCTAGTAGCAATGCAGAAGTACAAGAATCAGCCATCATAACCATATACTGGTTTTATATTAGTAGAGGATAGCAAGTTTGATTAATTATCCTAGACATACCTGTGCACATCTACTATCAGTTTAACAGGCAGCTCCTTTAAGACAAGAAACTGATGTCTCAGTCTCTGATCTGAATTCTTCATGGTCAAAGATAATCAGTACCAGCAAATGCATAATTTTAAATGTCTTCAATTTCTTTTCTTTTTTCTTTTTTCTTTTTAGAAAATACATTCAATTTCTTACTGGTGATTTTTGGAAACCTCCCAGGGAAGAGAAAGCACCTCTACATAAAGTATCATGGCAACAGCTACTTTTTTTTTATTTCCTTCAACTCCTATTCTCCTGTCTTGGGGATATATTATACAGCTTGACAGCCTCTTTGTGTGCTCCCTTTTCCTTTTCATTTCTCAAAGCAGAATGACTCAATATTCCCATGAATTTGCATCACAAAATCCCTTGGAACAGGATGGGATTATGTGGGCTGGAGGTGGGTATGGGCAGCAAGAAAAGACCAACAGGAAAAAGTGAGGTTCCCTTTCATTGCCAAGGCAGAGGGGAAGTCTTGGAGCACTGGGAGAGTAGAGATTGATTCTATCCCTTACCTAATACAGAGCTTTGCTCAAATAGTGCTTTCTCAGAAAAGCTTTCTCTGATCACTCTATTTGAAATTGCCACATCTCATCCTTTCTGGACCCTCAATACACATTACTGTTTTTTCCAAGGTACTCTGGGTTTTTGCAGAACTCACATTCTACCCATTTACTAACTATTAATATATTTGTACTAATAGCATGTCAACTTCTTGAAGATAGTAAGTTCTGTTTTCCCTGCTGTCCTCCTATATTTACCGCACTTCACAGATGGACTGGCATACAGTATGTGCTTGGTGATTTTCCAGTTGAATAAATCACTGGATATTCCATCTAGTCTGTTTCCAGGTCTGTGTCCATTCTGGGGTTTTCAGATAACCTGTGTGTATATGGGACCTGTACAGAACCATGTTGAAATTCTAACAAAGAGCCCACACAGGAACCCTGTTGCATCTATGAAGATGGAATGGAATGATATTGCCAAGTATAGAGAGCACCACGTTGACCAAGTCTTGGTATTGTCTAAATCAGGGAGTTTTACCTAGCAGAATTTAGGAAGGGCTATATCTCCAGTGTAAGTCTCTTTCTCATTGGCCATATCTCTTTGTACTAAAGGATAAGAGACCACTGAATGAGTTATTTGGGACAAATTTTCCTCAGGGACTTCAGCCACAACACAAGTTGTATTTATTGCACATTACTCAGAAAGGCACACTTCATAATACAGTATATGTGAATAGAGTCTTCCTAAATAGGGCACTGCACACAACATGGTTGCTTTTCTGCCCAATCTCTCCTACACTAATGTAGCTCTTCTCATGTCTGCCCAATCCCCACTACCACAGCATGACATTCATTATTTTTCCATAAGAACTTTGCATACCTACCCAACTGTCTTCCAACTTCCATTTCTCCCTGAGTAAGGTTCCTCTTACCTGCTCTATGTATTTTTGGATGGTTTCATACCCAAAGGAGAATAAGCCTTTTCCTGGTTTTACTTTCTCATTTAGGAAATATTTTTATTCTCTCTAACCTGTTGGTTTTCAAGTTGTTAGGAACTAAGTATTGAAAATATCTGCTTTCCCTCGAAGTAAAACCAAACCAAACCCATACAAAATAAGGAAATACTTACAAAACCCCCACACTCTTTGGTATCCCCAATTTTTTTTTTCAAATCCACATAGTGTTAGCAAAAACACATGAAAACTCTTAGGAGGGAAAGGGGAGATCAATCAATAGGCGTAAATACTGAGATGGCAGAAAGTTCATTTCCTGTATCTCTTGAGAGGAAACTAACAATTTAACTTTTCATTGTTCAGTTCTAAGAGAGAGATTAACTTAAATCCCAGAGATGTCCTTTTTCCTTCCTCTCAGCTCTAGATTAGCTTGGCCCTGGAGTAGAAGTCTGATTGTTGACTGTATATTTTCCTACTTTTCCATTCTGTGCACCCAGCACTCTGACTTTCTGATGACCAACTGAACCTAACAGAAGATGAAAGACAGTGTGTAAAGGTAGTAGGAGACCACACATCAGGCACAGTCCAAGAGAATGGGAGGGAGTCATGTTATGCAATTCCTGCAGAAAGGAAAGAAGATTGGGAAACATATCTCTGGTGAATTTACTTGCCATACAGAGAGAAAAAAGGACTAAGAAGAGACATCTAAGCTGGACTTTCCCATGTCTTTTATTCTTTCAATAGACTAAAAAGTAAATCAAGGTCCCATTTTACAAAATTGTTTGTTAGAACTTTCACATCTTCAATAAATGTATCTGAGCCATCTGCGACCCAAGTATCTGGTCTGTGGTAAGTTTGTTAATGGCCAAAGTCCCCATCGCCTCTTACAGCTCTGACAGTCTTTTGAATGGTACTTATTTCTACCTCAGCCATGCCCTGTGGCTGATTATCACAATATAAGGAAGTGGAATAGGGCAGGGAGGATGCTTCCACCTAGAGAACAAAATAAAGACAGCTACATCCCTTGTGTTTGTCCTTAGTAGGGAGAGTAAGAATTCAGAGAGGTCTTTGAAATGGGCAGTTCAGTACTGAACTTGACTGCATAGTAAACTTGAGTGTTTTGGTCCCACTAGAAATGTGGGAAGAAAGACTTAAGTAATATATTCCCAGACTGCCAAGTCCCTGGGTGGACTGGTCCCCTTTTCTTTGTGAAATGAATGGCACTTACTCTAACCTCCCAACCCTAACATTCATCTTTGACCTTTCTGAAATGTTGTCTATAAGAATCAGACTATGTCTGTTGTACTTCTCATTTGTGATTTCATATCTTTATGGTATGGTCAATGTATGAGGACATAGAATTCCCCTAAACATATATTCACATTTTTTTCTCTAACTCATGAAGTCCATTCCCTATCCCTTCCCCTGTGCTCACTCACTCTTCCTCTCAAATGTTCCCTTGCTGCCCTTAAGTGCTTTTGTAATTCAAATGTTGAATCACAGGGTTTATTATTTATAGATCTAAGTCTCTACAATAATCATTTGAATATTTGAAACAGGTTCCTTTATACAATGGGTCCTTTGAAACAGGTTATTTATTCCAGGACCTAGTTTCAATCAAAATGAGACCATTTCTAAGGCATCTTGCTCCATGGCAAAATCCAAAAGCAATGCTCAGCAGTAATATTAACATATTCCATGGAACATATTCTATTTAAATGCTGTACCGCAGCCATATTTGGAATGGATATATCATTTATGTTGGCTTTCTCTACATATCTTCCTCCTGAAAACCATTCGGGGCCACCCCAGCACCAAACAAAAATCCCTACGTATTTCAGAACAATTATACACAAACACACTCACATACAAGCTCTCACACCTTCTCACAAATAATGGGACAAAATTTAGAGAATAAGCCTCCCCCCCCCCACTTCCTTTGTCCTCTGGGACTTAGAATATTTGCCTACATTATTCTGCTGAGTTAGTTTGCATTCCCCAGAAGTCAGTTGGTAAGTAGAAAGGACCATTCCACTCACTCATCATATCTAGATATTACAGGCCAGATAAAGCTCCAATTGGAAGAGAGCTGGACAGAACTCTCTTTCCAAATTGAATCCTCCTTATATTACCACATGAGCCTGATTTGGACATCCTCTGGTCAAGGAAAGGGGACTGCAGTAGCAGAAAGAGGTAGCCATGTACTTCACTTAGGAGAACAAGGCAGATTCTCCTTTCTACTATTTCCTATGCCCAGCTGTGACCAGTCTAACAGGTTGCTTTGATACTTTCATCACAGCACTTAGTTTTGGAACTGGATCATGGTCCAGGAAACATTGTCTATCCAACAAAATTTCTCAAAATATCTCAACCTTTTCTCTTGAATTTATTGACATCAATGAAAGGGACTAAAGTTATATTCCACTGCAACATTTACATATACCACCTTCCCTTTCTATATACTTCTCTTACGCACCAAAGTTTTTCCCTGGATTGGCACTTCAATCACCACACTGGAAACCAAATACCTTACAACTATCCCTATTTGTCAACTAGCAGGCCAAATGCCATTTCTTCTATTCTTTCTCTGTCTCCTTTTTCATGCCAACTGCAAAGTCATGGCCACAGCCTGGCACATATCAGAGGTAGCTGAATCTAAGGGCTCAGAGAAGGCCCAAACACAAAACCATTCTCTACTCATTAATACTCAGGATCAAATTAGAAGGGAGAAACAACACAGTAATTTGAATAAGGAATATACAATATAATGAGTTATTAACTAAACCAGGAAACTAGAGTAATGAGGATTGGCCAGAACAAAGTAAAGAGAACTTTAAAGAATATAGTAATACCAGATACAGCATTATATAAAATTATAGACAGTAGTCACTAACCCTTAGTCAACATCTGATTCATCTCATTGTTGGTGTCTGTTCAGTTTGTTGGTTGTCTTTTCTCATTCATGCTGTTATTTTCCTGGTTCTTGATATGACAAGGGATTTTCTCTTCAATAAAAAATGGACATTTGGAATATTAGTTATATAATAAGACATCTTATCATATTTACGTTTTTGTTACTAGGCAAGCAGTCTTTCTGTTGAAGACTATGTGAGTGTGTATACTCAGCTTCCCACTGGGCCCTACTGAAAACACACTAGCAAAAGTGGGGCTGTGTCTCACACTGCCTCTTCGTAGACATGTGGTAGGTAGAAGTACGACTCCTCTTACCTCAGGCCCACTCATATTATCCCAGAAAAAGTGGGACACCAACTCACATAGCCTAATTACCTCTATGAGGGACTGGAAAATTAGCTCTCTACCAGGCCTCACTTTCACTAGAGAGAAAGGAAGTGGTAGACAACTCACCCTGCTTTGTTGCTGTTTGGTAATGGTGGAAGTTCAGCTTTCCACTGGGCCCCACTGCCTTAAAGAGAAGAAGAAAAGCAGATTACCATCGGTCTCTGCCTCCCTCCACCTCATTCTGTCTCTTTGATGTTAAGAAGGGGTAAAGACTTAGCTCTCCTTCGGGCTCTTGATATTCTCCAATAAAAAGGGACCAGGGATCCTTGGATAAATGGTTAGATCTAGGGATGTGGCAGGAAAATTACAAGATAAGTCTGGATCATCTTATAGTTCCAGAGAGTTATGAAGTGCTCAAAAAACAAAAACAATGGGGACATGTCAAGGGGACACAGGAGCCAACCTGAAAGAGCTCCCAATGGCCCAATCTGGAATAAGAGTGGCAACAGAATGAATGATGCAGTATTCGATTATAACCCAAAGTACAAAGCAAATATATGAATCCACATAGATACAAATAAGTGATCAAATAAATAATTAAGGGAGAAGATATAAATCGTCTTTATAGAGTAATTCCAAATAATACATATATATAGTGCCCCTCCAAGAGGTGGCACTTAATCCCCCTTTTCCCCTGCCCTTGCAATTTCTGAGTATGGGCTTTACTTAGGAACCAGCTTTCAATAATAAATTATGCAAAGGGAAAACATATTAACTTTTCAGTGGAGACATCTGACAAACACTAACATAACCAAGTGATCAAGGCTGATATCATCAGTGATATTATATATATGCCATAGACAACCAGATGTGATGTGATGGAAAGGGCTCTTCATCTCTGTGACATTTTTTCTGAAACTCAATATCCTGAGTCTAATTTTGAGGGAAAAAAACAGACCGATTAAAATTGGGGGACAGTCAAAAGAGTACCTTCATATTATTCCTCAATGCTATGAAGGTCATAAAAACAAGAAAAGACTGAGAAATTGTCACAGATTGAAGGAGACAGGTTATAAAGACTAAATACAATGTGATATGCTAGACTGGATACTGGAACAGAAAAAGGATCTTAATGGGAAAAACTAGTAAAATCAGAATAGTGTGGAGTTTAATTAATAACAATATACTAATGTTGGCTTCATAGTTTTGAATAATGTATCACAGTGATATAAGCTGGTAACATTAAAAGAAAACTGAAACTGAGTGAGGAGTATATGGGCACTTTCTACTATCATTGCAACTTTTCTGTAAATCTAAAATTATTCCAAAATAAGACTTATTTAAAATATTAAGTGGTATATTTTGACGTAAGATTATAATACTCAATATTGTTTGGATATCAGTTTTTCCCAATGTTGCCTATAGATTCAAAGAAATGTTGAGTCAAATTTGCCAACTGTTTTTTGTAGGAATTTACCAGTTTATTCTTAAATTTATATGGAAATCAATCTAATTCATATGAAAACAAAATATAGCAAGAACTATCTTTTTTCTTTTTTTAATTTTATTTATTATGTTATGTTAGTCACCATACATTACATCATTAGTTTTTGATGTAGTGTTCCATGATTCATTGTTTGCATATAACACCCAGTGCTCCATGCAGCATGTGCCTTCTTTAATAGCCATCCCCCTACCTCCCTCCCCTCTAGAACCCTCAGTTTGTTTCTCAGAGTCCATAGTCTCTCATGGTTCCTCTCCCCCTCCGATTTCCCCCCCTTCATTCTTCCCCTCCTGCTATCTTCTTCTTCTTCTTTTTCTTCTTCTTCTTTTTTAACATATAATGTATTATTTGTTTCAGAGGTACAAGTTTGTGATTCAACAGTCTTACACAATTCACAACACTCACCATAGCACATACCCTCCCCAATGTCCATCACCCAGTCACCCCATCCCTTCCAACCCCCAACACTCCAGCAACCCTCAGTTTGTTTCCTGAGATGAAGAATTCCTCATATCAGTGAGATCATATGATACTTGTTTTTCTCTGATTGACTTATTTCTATAGCCAGAACTATCTTATAAAACTATAACACACATGTAGGTATCATACTATTCAATTCGAAGATTTACAATAAAGATAAAATATCCAAGAAGAATACTGAGATCCATCAATGGAATAGCATAGAGAGTTTAGAAATAAACCCACAGTTTCTGAAAAACAAACTGAGGGTTCTAGAGGGGAGGGGGGTAGGGGGATGGGTTAGCCTGATGATGGGTATTGAGGAGGGCACGTTCTGCATGGAGCACTGGGTGTTATGAACAAACAATGAATCATGGAACACTGCACCAAAAACTAATGATGTAATATATGGTGATTAACATAACAATAAAAAATTAAAAAAAAAGAAAAAAAAAGAAATAAACCCATAGTTATATGGCCAATTGGTTTTGATAAAAGCAAGAAGGCAACATAATGGTAAAAAGAAAAGTCTTTTCAGTAAATATTGATGTATGATCTGGATATCTTCAGGGATGATATAAACCTTGCCTGCTTGCAAGGACAGTCATGTACCTAAACATTAAAGTAAAGCAATAAAGCTTCTAAAAACCCTAGCAAACATCACTGTGACCTTAGAGTAGGCAAATGTTTCTTAGTACATAAAAACACTAAACCTAAAATAAAATATTGATTAAAAAATGTTCATCAGATTAAATCTTGTGTTCATTAAAAGATATCATCAGGAAATAAATGGTCAGACCAAAGATTAGGATAAAACATTTTTAGTGTATCAAGAATATATATAACATTTCATGTATAAGTAACATGACTGATAGAGATTTTAAAGTAATGATCATAAGGATACTCACTGGACCTGAGAAGAGTGAAAGACATAAGTAAGACACTTAACACAGGTATGAGGAATAACATAACATATAAAGGGCACAATAAACAAAATGAGAAGCAAAATGCTTGATGGAATGAACAGCAGGATGAAAGAAGTGACTGAGAAGCCAGAGTAATGTAAAGGAATCAAGATAAACAAAAAAGAGGAAAAAAAAGAATTACGCAAAGTGAGAATAGACTTGGGGAATTCAGTGATTCCATCAAATGTAATAATATTTGTATTATAGGAGTCCCAGAAGAAGAAGAAAGAAAAGGGGGTATTATTTGAAGAAATAATACCTTAAAACCTACCTAATCTGGGGAAGGAAACAGATATCCAGATCCAGGAGGCACAGAGAACTCCCACCAAAATCAACAAAAGCAGATCCACACCAAAACATATTGTAATTAAATTTACAAAATATAGTGATAAAGAAAAAAATTTAAAATCAGCAAGACAAAAGAAGACAGTAAATTACAATGGAAAACTCGTAAAACTAGCAGGGGATTTTTCAGCAGAAACTTTCAAAGCCAAAAGGGAGTCGCATGATATATTCAAAGTGCTGAATGGGGAAATCTGCTGCCAAGAATACTCTATCCAGCAAGGCTAGCATTCAGAATAGAAGGAGAGATAAAGAGTTTTTCTAAACAAAAAAAAAAAAGAAAGAAAGAAAGAAAGAAAGGAGTTCATGACCCCTAAATCAGTCCTGCAGGAAATATGAAAGGGGACTGAGTGGAAAGGAGAGAACAAAAGTCATGGTATAAAGATAGGAAACACAAAAGCAGTAGAAATGAATATTTCTGTAAAAAAATCAGTGAAGAAATGCACAAAATAAAAGGGGTAAAATATAACAACATATACATAAAAGGTGGGAAGGGGAGGAGTAAAGAATGGGTTCAAACTTAAATAACCACCAACTTAATATAGACTGCTATATGCAGAAGAGGTTGTATATGAACCTAATGGTAACCATATATCAAAAACCAATAATAAATATGCAAAGAATAAAGAGAAAGAAATCCAAATATATCACTAAAAAATCAGCAGACCATGAAAAAGAGGAAGACAAGAAAGGACAGAGAAAATCTTCCAAAACAACCACAAAACTAGTAACAAAATGGCAACAAACACGTATCTATTAATTACTTTGAATGTAAATGGACTAAATGCTCCAATCAAAAGACATACAGTGACAGAATGGATTAAAAAACAATGCCCATCTATATGCTGCCTACAAGAGACTCACTTCAGACCTAAACACACCTACAGATTGAAAGTAAGGGAACAGAGAAACTTTTATCACATAAATTGATGTCAAAAGAAAGCCAGAGTAGCAATACTTATATCAGATAAAGTAGACTTTAAAATAAAGATTACAGGGGCACCTGGGGGGCTCAGTCAGTTAAGTGTCTGCCTTCAGCTCAGGTCATGATCTCAGGGTCCTGGGATCGAGCCCCACATCAGGCTCCCTGCTCTGCAGGGAGCCTGCTTCTCCCTCTCCCACTCCCTCTGCTTGTGTTCCCTCTCTTGCTGTGTCTCTCTCTGTCAAATAAATAAATAAAATCTTTAAAAAAATAAAAAATAAAATAAAGACTATAATAAGAAACAAAGGACACTATATAATAGTAAAGGGGACAATCAAACAAGAAGATATGACAATTGTAAATGTTTATCCACCCAACATAGCACTCAGATACATGAAACAGTTAATAACAAACATAAAGAAACTAATCAATAATAATACAACAATAGTAGGGAATTTTGACACCCCATTTACATCAATGGACAGATCATCTAAACAGAAAATCGACAAGGAAACAATGGCTTTGAATGACACACTGGTACAGACGGATTTTACAGATATATTCAGAACATTCCATTCTAAAACAGCAGAGGACACGCTCTTTTCCAGGGCACACGGAAGATTCTCCAGAATAGATCACATATTAGCCCACAAAACAAGCCTCAACAAATTCAAGAAGATCAAAGTCATACCATGCATCTTTTCTGACCACAACGCTCTGAAACTAGAAGTCAACCACAAGAAAAAACCTGGAAAGACCACAAATACACAGAGGTTAAATAACATGCTACTAAACAATAAATGGGTTCACCAGGAAATAAAAGAAGAAATTAAAAAGTGCATGGAAAAAAATGAAAATAAAAACACGATGGTCCAAAACTTTTGGGATGCAGCAAAAGTGGTTCTAAGAGGGAAGTTTATAGCAATACAGGCCTACCTCAAGAAGCAAGAAAAATCTCAGGGGTGCCTCAGTCAGTTAAGCATCTGACTCTTGGTTTTGGTTCAGGTCATTATCTCAGGGTTGTGAGATTGAGCCCTGAGTCAGGCTCTGTGCTCAGCATGGAGTCTGCTTTAGACTCTCTCTCCCTCTTGCTTTGCCTACCCCTGGTGCTTGCTCTCTTTCTCTCCCTCTAAAATAAATAAATCTTACAAGAAGCAAGAAAAATCTCAAACAACCTAACCTTACACCTAAAGGAGTTAGAAAAGAACAACAAACAAAGTCTAAAGCCAGAAGAAGGATGGAAATAATAAAGATTAGGGTAGAAATAAATGATATAGAAACTAAAAAAAAATAATAGAACACATCAATGAATCCAGGAACTGGTTCTCTGAAAAAAAATCAACAAAATTGATAAACCCCTAGCCAGACCTTTCAAGAAAAAAAGAGAAAGGACTCAAATAAGTACAATCACAAATGAGAGAGGAGAAATAACAACAAACACCACATAAATACAAACAGTAACAGAATATTATAAAAACTATATGTCAACAAATTGCACAACCTGGAAGAAATGGATAAATTCCTAGAAACAGATAAACCACCAAAACTGAAACAGAAAGAGACAGAAAACTCAAACAGACCAATAACCAGCAAAGAAACTGAACCAATAATCAAAAAATTCCCAATAAACAAAGTTCAGGCCCACATGGCTTCACAGGCAAATTCTACCAAACATTTAAAGAAGAGTTAATTCCTATTCTTCTCAAATGATTTAAAAAAATAGAAAAGGAAGGAAAACTTCCAAATTCATTCTATGAAGCCAGCATTACCCTGACAACAAAACCAGATAAAGACCGTACTAAAAAAGAGAACTACAGGCCAATATCCCTGCAAAAATGCAAAAGTCCTCAACAAAATTCAACAACATATTATAAAAAATCACTCACCATGATCAAGTGGGATTTATTCCTGGATTGCAAGGGTGGTTCAATATTCACAAATCAGTCAACATGATATATCACATGAATAAGAGAAAGGATAAGAACCATATGATCATTTCAATAGATGCAGAAAAAACATTTAACAAAGTACAACATCCATTCATGATAAAAACCCTCAAGGAACTAGGTTTAAGGGAACATACTTCAACATAATAAAGGCCATATATAAAAACCCACAGCTAACATCATCCTTAATGGAGAGAAACTGAGAGCTTTTTCCCTAAGGTCAGGAGTAAGACAAGGATGTCCACTCTCACTACTCTTATTCAACATAGTACTGGAAGTTGTAGCCCTAGCAATCAGACAACAAAATAAATAAAAGACATTCAAATCGGCAAGGAAGAAGTCAAATTTTCACTATTTGCAGAACATGATACTATTATAATAGAAAACCTGAAAAACTGCTGGAACTGATGCACGAATTCAGTGAGGTTGCAGAATACAAAATCAATGTACAGACATCTGTTGCATTTCTATACACCAATAATGAAGCAGCAGAAAGAGAAATGAAAACAATCCCATTTTTAACTGTACCAAAAATAATAAGACACCTAGGAATAACCTAACCAAAGAGGTGAAACACCTATACCCTGAAAAATATGAAACACCGATGAAAGAAACTGAAGAGGACATAAAGAAATGGAAAGACATTCCATGCTTATGGATAGGAAGAACAAATATTCATAAGACATCTATACTTCCCAAAGCAATCTACACATTTAATGCAATCCCTATCAAAATACCAACAGCATTTTTCACAGAACTAGGACAAAAATTCTAAAATTTGTACAGAACCACAAAAGACCCTCAATAGCCAAAGCCATCTTGAAAAAGAAAAGCAAAGTGGAGGCATCACAATTCTGGACTTCAAACCATATTACAAGGCTGTAGTAATCAAAACAGTATGGTTTTGGCAGAAAAAATAGACACAGAGATCAATGGAATAGAATAGAAAGCCCACAAACAAATCCACAAGTATATGGAAATTAATAGTTGACAAAGCAGGAAAGAATATGCAATGAGGAAAAGACAGTCTCTTCAACAGATGGTGTTGGGAAAATTGGACAGCAACATGCAAAAGAAAGAAACTGGACCACTTTCTTATGCCATACACAAAAATAAATTCAAAATGGGTTAAATATATAAATGTGAGACCTGAAACCGTAAAAATCCTAGAAGAGAAAATAGGCAGTAACCTCTTTGATATCAGCCTTAGCAACTTTTTTTCTAGATATGTCTTCTGAGGCAAGGGAAACAAAAGCAAAAATAAACTATTGGGACTACATCAAAATAAAAAGCTTCTGCACAGTAGAGGAAACAACCAACAAAACCGAAAGGCAACCTACAGAATGGTAGAGGATATTTGCAAACGACATATCCAGTAAAGGGGTAGTATCCAAAATATATAAAGAACTTACACAACTCAACGCAAAAAAAGCCCCCAAATAATCCAACTAAAAAAATGGGCAGAAGATATGAATAGACATTTCTCCAAAGAAGACATACAGATGGGCAACAGACACATGAAAAAATGCTCATCATCACTTAACCATTGGGAACTGCAAATCAAAACCACAATGAGATATCACCTCACACCTGTCAGAATGGCTAAAGTTAGTAACACAAGAAACAGCGGGTATTGGCGAGGATGTGGAGAAAAAGGAACACTAGTGCACTGTTGGTAGGAATGCAAACTGGTGGAAGCACTGTGAAAAATAGTGTGGAAATTCCTCAAAAAGTTAAAAATAGAACTACCATATGTTCCAGCAATTGCACTACTGAGTATTTTTACCCAAAGCATACGAAAACACTAAATCAAAGGGATACATGCACCCTTATGCTTATGGCAGTATTATTTACAATAGCCAAGATACGGAAGCAGCCCAAGTGTCCCATCAATAGATGAATGGATAAAGAAGAGGTGAGAGATCGATCGATCGATCAATCAATCATGGAATATTGTTCAGCCATAAAAAGAATGAAATCTTGCCACTTGCAAAGACATGGATGGAGTTAGTATTATGCTAAGCAAAGTAAGTCAGTCAGAGAAAGACAAATACCATATGATTTCACTCATATGTGGTATTTAAGAAACAAAACAAACAAGCAGAAGGAAAAGGAGAAAGAGAGACAGAGAGATATCAAGAAACAGACTCTTAACTATAGAGAACACACTGCTGGTTACCAGAGGGGAGGTGGGTGGGGGATGGATGAAATAGGTGATGGGGATTAAGGTTAGTGCATTTGTTGCGATGAGCACCGGGTGATGTATGGAAGTGCTGAATCACTATATTGTGCACCTGAAATAATACAACACTGTATGTTAACTAACTGGAATTAAGATAAAAACTTAAAAAGCCAAAAAGAATATATACAGCATTCTCACAATTCAAAAAAGAGAAGATAAATACATCAATAAAAATTAGCCATATATTTGCATTGTTGCTTCACAAACATAAAAAAATTGTCTATAATCACATGAGAAGATGCTCAGAACAGTCAATCCTCATGGAAATGCATATTAACTACTATATTTAGATACTGCTATACGTGCTTTAGAATACCTAACATTAAACAGACTGGCAATGAGCAAGTGGCAGCAAGAATGTGGAACAACTGGAATTCTTGTGGATTGTTGGTAGGAATTTAAGTGGGACAACTATATTATACTATTATTTGGCAGTTTCTTCTAGTATTAAATATTCACCTATCCTATGCCCCAGCAATTCAATCCCTAAGTATTTATTTACCCAAGAGAAATGACTAGCAATCAGAAATGAATATAGAAGATATAATTCAAATTACAAGTAGTGGTTATCCACAATATATATTTTGGAGCACTTTAAAGAATTCCAGCTTGTATTTATCTTTATTTGGCAATATTTTGCAAGGCTTTTCATTCAAAGGTAGGCAAAAGGAAATATAATGCTGTACAATTACTTAGTAACTGTGATCAAGGGAAAGAGTCAATCTGCACATATTACGTAAAAGACAACATTTCCTGAAAAGGGTGAGAAAGGTTGAGGCACAGAGAATGTTGACGAAGATTATCTGAAAAGTTGCCTCCATTTCCTTGAGCTTGAGTTTCCAGTTTGCCTTCTTATGTGTATGTTCTTACAGTCTGGCTTTTGGGACAATGTGTCATTTAATTGCAGAATCGTGTCACAAATGTTTGAACAAGGTGAGCAGTGTATGATAATAATCCCCAAGGTTTAGAAATGGAACTTTCTTATTATAAGCAAAATCTTTTTGAGTTCCCCAGCTAAGGTCTGTGGGAAGTTGCAGGGCTTAACCCATTAAGTTACACCCATAAGTTTCTTTTATCTACTGTAAAAGTTTATCATTGGTGAATTCACTATAACCACTTTATTTGAAAAGGATTTGAAAGGCATAAATAACATAAAGGGAAAGAAAAGGTAAGATAATAGAAATGAACATGAATGCTTTGATTAGAAACCAAATTTCACATAAGAATGCCAAATCATTGCATGCATTTTTTGATTTTTGATTTTTAATGTTCTAAAAAGATGTGTCAACTGCTTAAGCCTAATCCAAGAGAATTTTATTTTTTACTTTTTTGTGTGATTATGACTGTGGAGAACCATTATATCAGCTCATTATGCACATTCCACTATATCATGGACCAAATAACTTTTTCTCCAATTCTTCCATTCAACAACTATTTAGTGAGCCGCTGGCTACTGTAAAAGCTAAGGGGCATTCACAGTCCCTGAGCAGCCTACCACCACCTGATTCATGAGATTCTTATTCCCTAGCCTCTGTAAGATATCTGGTTCTTATTGTGATTCAAATGACTTTGAACCTCTTTTTGTTTACCCCCCAATTCACTCTACTTTCATTTAGTGAGAAATTATATGATGATAAACAGGAATTTATCATTTTAAGTCTACGGTATGTCAGCGGTAATTGCAGAAGTATATTAGTAGACCAGCACAACCATTGAAATTATTCATTGTTAGAAATCAAGCTTTGATTTGTCCCTGAAGATTTAATTAATGTTCCTCACGCAGATATCATGACTCCACAGTAAAGTAAGAAATTGCAAAGTTGCACTTCAGAAATTAAAGAAACAGGAATTTGCTCTCCAAACCTGTCAGTAACCTTTTATAAAAAGTCATTCCATAGAAAGATTTCTGGAATAGAAATGACAGATACTGACTCTAGCTAACTCAAGGATCTCATGAATTTTCATTTTAGTGACAAATGAACACCTGCTAACAAAAAGGACTAATTCATTAGCAAATTGCAAATTAGTGATTGCAATTGCAACAGGGGTACAAATTTTCATTTGCTTAACTCTGTTAAAAAATATTTTTATAAATCAAGTCTTTCTAACATCAATACCACCATCATATTTTCACCATTTTTAAATTGAAGGTTGTTACTTTAATTCTGAATTCCTACATAAAAGCCAAACTGAAATACAAAAATGAAAATAAAATTATGAAGTGAAGGTATGCTGCAAACACATGTAGTTGAGTGTCTGCATATGTGGGTGCAAGGGGATATAGTTAGACTTGCGGCACCTGGGTGATTCAGTCACTAAATGTCTGCCTTCAGCTCAGGTCCTGATCGCATAGTCCTGGGATCGGGCCCCACATCGGGCTCCCTGCTCGGCGGGAAACCTGCTCCTTCCCCTCCTACTCTCCCTGCTGTGTTCCCTCTCTCGCTGTCTCTCTCTGTCAAATAAATAAATAAAATCTTTAAAAAAAGGGGGGGGATATAGTTAAACTTGATAATGGTCTCACAACTTGTTTTTTTCAAATTTATGCTTAATTTATCATTGGGGGGGTGTGAGATTATTTCAGTTGGCATACTGACAAACACTGTAATCTAATTGTTTTATTTGAATGTATATTAGGAGAAATTAATAAATAAAATATTTGGCTTTGGGGATATTGTTTCTCAGAAGCCAAATACAAAAAAATAATTTAATATAAAGGATATAAGAAGTAAATAATAGTAGAGATAAAATATGAATGGGTAAAATTGTGAATATGTTACATAGGCCCTGAAGTTTAGGATACAATGATTTAAATCAGATTGCAAAAGAAATATAAATGGAACACAAAAATAAGTAGCTTTATATTTATATTTGCATTTAGCCACAAAATCAAGTTCTCTCCCTTGAGGTACTAGTGAATGAATTATGACAAAATAATTTTTTATAATGTAATTGGCATTATGTTTACACAAATGCTACTGTTAACAAGTGATTACAAATGTTATATTATGAGCAGGAGAATAGAAAATCATATGAACAAGCTTAGTCAGGTATACAGTAAAATACTATGAAAAACAGTTCACATAAGCTGGAGAGAGAAACAGCTGTGATGTTGCAGCTTCTTAAATCATAGTATTGATATACAACCACTCAACATGTGGATTGAAATGGGTCATTTGATAATCCACTGGGAATGAAGATTCACATACCCAACTTTATTACATTAACTCACATGTCACTTTCCCTGATTATGTATTTCTGTAGCCCATCTGAGGTCAGGAGGTTTTACAGAACTCACTGAATTTGGAACATTAAGCTGGATTTTTAATTGTTGTATAATGAGCCCGAAATTATGTTGGGAATCGGTAAGGATGAAATGTACTGACACATGCAGAATGAGAAATCAGACAAAACATGGCCGAGCATATTTGGCCGTATCCAGTTTACATTATCTACAGCTAATATATAATATAGACAGAGGATTTTGGTAATTTCATTTGAAAATTGTCATAGCATCATCTAAATTTGATTTCATGAGCTATACAAGTCTTTATAGTAATCTGTTCCTTAACCATGCGCACTACATTGGCCATCAACATTTGGATCTGTAAAAGACTAGCCCCGTCAGGATTCCCTGGCTTTTAAAACCTGTTATTTATTTATTAAAAGAATCAGAGTATCTTTTGGTCGTTGATGACCTTAATGAAAGCAGTTCTAGGGTGGGGGAGAAGCTTCCTGCAGTATAGTAAGAAGAGGAAGGGAAGATAGAGGATCAAGGAGTGCCTCCCAGAAGGGAAAAATAAAGGTTATTGGGTAGTAGGAGAAAGGGAATACAGAGAACAGCATGTTTGGTTCATTTGTAGTTACTGTCTGTCATTTCAGAGAGCTCGGGAGAAATTCCACAATACCAAACAGCATGAGTTAAGGAATAGACTTTATTGAGGAGAAGGAAAAATTGCCAGAACTGAATCGACAAGAAATGAGAAGGCACAAGTCCTTCATTATTCCATCATCCCCCAGAAAGATGGCTCAGTGTCTGAATCTGTTTGCCACACAGCATGAGCTAAGTTAAAATAGACAGAACTCCCACTGCTACCCCTTCTTACAGGCACATGTGAGAATGTGACCTTGCCAGATGAAATACAGACTCCTAGGCACAAGGCCCTCTGTTTTTAACTGCCAGCTCTATAGAGGAGCTAGGTAGGAGCTCTAGAGATCCAGAGTCAGAAGAACTTGAGCTCCTTGGGGTGATACAATTTCTCTTCTCCAGTAAGCACTGAACATGGATGCAACCCCTCTAGCTGAGAAAAGAAGGAGCCTGAAGTCAGAGATAGTTTACCGTTCAGATGACCAAGAATAAGCCACTAGGTTTATTTTAAACTTACTAAAGCTTCTTTCCTCCTTCCTTTCCTTCCTTTCACATGTGTGTTTGTGTATTCAATTTCATTTTCAATTCATTCATTGTTTGATTTCATTTTCCTATATATAAATAACATTATTATTTGTATATTTGCTACGTGTTATATAAAATTATATAATTATATTAATGTACTTATACTCATTACCTATTATATATTAGCATATTATAGATATTGTGATTTTATATGTATATGTATATTTATATCAATTACTACTCCCTGCAACAAATCTTTTAATATATATCTCTTAATGATACAAGGCCCATATGGTTCTTTTGGCACAGTCTACCAACCACTAAAGAAAGAGATAATACCAATTGCACCCAGTCTCTTAGAGAATATAGAAGGAAATAACATCCTCAACTTATTTTTGAAGCCACCATTATCCTGGTTCTAAAATCAAATATGTGCCTCAGAAGAAAAGTAAATGATGAATTAATATTTCTCATAAGCCTCAAAACAAATATCTTTAAAATCAATTTTTAAGCAAACCAACCCAGCAATATATAAAAGGATAATACATTATAGCCCAATAAGGTTTGTTCCAGTAATGCACAGCTAATGTAACATTCAGGTATAGATGTAATTTACTTCATAAAAAAATAACTGAGAAAACCCAGATAATCATTTCAATTAAGGCAGAAAACTATTTGAAAAAAATAGCCCTTACTCATGATAAATTCCTCAAAAACTATGAATAGAAAGGAACTTTATCCTGATAAAGGGCAACCACAAAAAAAAAAACCCCACAAATAAACAAAATCAACAACAATAAAAGAATAACAACATAGATATCATAATGTTTTGTGGTAGAAAAACGTGAACGTTCTCTCCCCTAATGTTGGGGAGAAAGTAAGGATATCTGTTTACATTAATTACATTCAATGATATACTGGAGGCGCTGGCAAAAGTAATAAAGCAAAATAAACAAATTTATTATTAAGGGTACACTGATGATGAAAGAGGAAGTAAAACTGCCTGTATTTGCAGATGGCATGATAGTCTGTGTAGAAAACCCTAAGGAATTTAGCAAAAAGTTACTAGAACTAACAAGTGAGTTTAGCAAGTTTGCAGGATATAAAGGAAAATCACTTGTACTCTCTACTAGCAATGAACACTTGGAAATGGGGGAAAAGGCCACTTACAATAACATAAAAAGTGGGCAATATTTAGGATATTTTAGCCACTATGCCTTATTCTATTTTTTTCACTATGCCTTATTCTAAATGAGGATATACTTTTATTATACCTTCTTCTATGAAATTAACCTACAAATTTTCTATTTTTACATTTAGGGAAAAAATCTAAACTTATTCTGTTTACTTTATGCTTTAGAAACAGTGCCTTGCATACACTGTTTACTTTGTAAGCCTTATACCAGTCTTTAGTCAAAAGCAATAAACTTCTTTCAGTAGGATTCAATTAAATTAAAATTATTGGCATTTATTAATATGTATAGGGGACATAAAGCTTAGCCTAGTGTTTACCTGACTTTGAACTCATGCATTCAAGTAAAGTGGTAATTTAAGTGCTCCTTTAATGACTTTTATATAAAATTAATATAATTCTATAATTTCAAAGGAGGCTTATAAAAATCATTATAGAGCTATGTTTATATGATTGTTTCACCCTTTACATTAAATTGATTTAAAGAACTTCAATCTGTTAAATATTAATATTTTATAAGAGAAGTAATTAAAACAAAGTAACAACAGAGACTTCTCAAAATAGTTATATTATAAAATAATCAAGACGTTTTTGCATAATTTCACCAAATTCTTTGCAACTAACATTTCAGTGGAAGGGCTACTTTCCACTGAAATATTTAATAGTTGTATAATGTACACGTCATGAGGGAAGGGACTTGATTTAGTTCACTGCCATACTTGTGGAACCCACTACCACAATGCCTGCCAGAGAGTAGCAATCAATAAAAATTCAATAATGAAGTAAATTAATAACAGTTTTCTTTGCATTTAACTGTTGAAGGCTTCAATAAAGCTAGAGAGTTCTGATGAAAAATAAAGAACTAAAGTAGTTTTCAAGAAAGGATAACAGTTTTTTAAACTATGACCACTTATATTACATTGATAATAATAATAAATAAAAATAATAAAATAGTAAGGTAAACGTGATGGAATCAGTTGCATTTTATTGTACCAAGAATAAAGGAGAGGTATTATTTTTCCTTTTTCTGTGATGGGATTAAATGCTATAGTACATGTAAAGTGTCTATTATAATGTTTGATATGTAGTATGGGCTCAATAAATTATAGTCACTATAGAGACACAGGTACAATAAGAAAACTAGAGATGCAGAGTCAAAAGAACTGCAGGGTGAGGAAGTTCTTCACCAGCTATCCTCCAGGAAACTATCTGGGCATTATTATTTACACTACCCGGAGCCCTTCTCTGTCCTACCTGCCAGTCCTATAGTTGGTATTTTAATTCAAGAAATAAGTCCTCAACAACCAACCACTATTACCTTGAAAGTCTACTGGTGTAGCTCATCTGATCATGTCTCAAAGTCACATGTTCCAACATCTAGGGTTTTCTTTCTTCTTGTACATTTATATACATATAGAATTTCAACATATATTGGAATATTGTATATATATGTTATTTTGACTTATCAAAACCCAGTAGAAGAGTTTTCTTATGTATTTTAGCAAAAAAAGTGATTTTTTTTTTTTACATATAAGATTTCATTTCAGCCTCAGAGTGTGTGAACATGCCATTGTATAGTATTTGATTTGCAACATTCAAAATAGTGACTTAAGGTTGGGAGGGTTTTTAGCTAGAATAAGGTGATTTTAGTATTCTGAAGTCCATTCTGTATTGGGTTAATGAGATTGCTCCAAAATTTCCTTCACAAAGCTGACACCAGGAAAGTAAGCAACTCATATGAGCTTGTTTAAATAATTTATCACAACATGTTTAGAAAGTTCAAGATAGCCCCTGGTTCATGTCTGCACAATCATAAATGATTTTCATTTCATTTACAGAAAGTATATTTTTTTCTTTGTAGATATACATATGACTTAAGAAAGAATGCTTTTCACAAGGTGGTTAGTTTTCCTCCATTTCAATGTGCTCTTTAAAAAGTTGCAGAGGGGCTGCCTGGGTGGCTCCATTCGTTAAGTGTCCAACTCTTTTTTTTTTTAAGATTTTTTTATTTATTTGAGAGAGAGAGAGAGTGTGAGAGACAGAGAGCACGAGAGGGAAGAGGGTCAGAGGGAGAAGCAGACTCCCCGCTGAGCAGGGAGCCCGATGTGGGACTCGATCCCGGGACTCCAGGATCATGACCTGAGCCGAAGGCAGTCGCTTGACCAACTGAGCCACCCAGGCGCCCAAGTGTCCAACTCTTGATCTCAGCTCAGGCCTTGATCTCAGGGTCGTGAGTTCGTGAGTTTGAGCCCCATGTTGGGCTCCACACCCAGTGTGGAGCCTACTTAAAGAAAAATTAAGAAGCTGTACAGGACATGGTTGTTGCATGGGTGATGGTGTCTGATGGAATGGCACCAACATACATAGGTCCAAGTGTATTGACCTGTAAGTGAACTAATTCCTTTTATTACATGAGAATAGAACCCAGAGGATCTAGTAGCCTATTTTCAGTCAGAATAAAACAATGTCCATGTTTTAAAGTCCCTATGAGAGTCATCAGCTGCTAAAGATACTGCCTAATCAGAAGTGAAGTGGGGTAGGAATGATCTTATCAGAATTTTCAAGAAAGATCTTTATAACTCCTTTCCCCTCAAAAACTACAAACTCTGATTAGGCAAGCACCTATTGTAAAATGCCTGAGCATATTCCTGAGTGTCCACTATAAGACATAGTGAATTAAAGATCAAATACTCTCATATTATAGACACTATTATTGATGGCACTGAAGTTGAGGAAACTGAAGCTCATGGAAATTACATAACTTATTCACCATCATATATCAGGTAAGCGGCAGAGAAAAGATTTAAAACCTAGTCTGTCTGGTCAAAATCCCATTGATGTGTACATTATTATATATTTTCTATTTTTTTTTAAAGATTTTATTTATTCATGACAGACAGAGAGAGAGAGAGAGAGAGAAGCAGAGGGAGAAGCAGACTCCCAAGGAGCAGGGAGCCCGATGCGGGACTCGATCCCGGGACCCTGGGATCATGACCTGAGCCGAAGGCAGACGCTTAACCATCTGAGCCACCCAGGCGCCCATTATTATATATTTTCTAAAATGTGCTTATTAGTGTAACTACTAAAGCGAGAATTTCAAAACATTTTCTTTATAGACAGAGAATAACTATATAAAGATTGAATAAACAGCAGGAATATGCATATGTTGTAGCTCCACTTGTACTTTTTCTGTGAATTTTCCTGGGTAATTTGCATCAGGGAGTCATATACCCATTTTCCTGAACTTTTAGTACTATGTAAAAATGCATGAAAAGTACTCTTATTACAATGCTATATTTAAAACTTTAATTGATAACGTATATTATATGACACCGATTTAGCACGAAGGACTGAGACTGTAAATAGACAAAGAGAATTCCTAGTAGATCTCTGTATGCAAACTATTTCCACATCATTCCCTAGCCAAATATGGAATTGTATGCTCTTTTGCAATTCAAACCTCCTAATTGTCTCCTCACTTCCCTGGTACCCCAATGTGCTGACTTTGATCCTCTCCATGAAACTTCCCATTTCTGTTTGCCAGAGATCCACTTCCTATGCCCTTTAGACCTTCAGTATACTTTCTGTGAAATCATTTCTACATTCCAGTTGTGTAACACAAAGTTTTTTGATCATCCTTGAAATCTAGGATTCCTGTCATTGCTATCCCTGACCTTCACAAGATTATCCATTTCTCTCAAACTTCTCTGATTGATTGATTGATTTTAAAAGATTTATTTATTTATTTGAGAGAGCGAGAGCAGGTGGAGGGTCAGAGGGAGAGAAAATCCCAAGCAGACTCCCCACTGAGTGCAGAGCCTGACATAGGGCTCGATCCTAGGACCCTAAGATCATGACCTGAGCTGAAACCAAGAGTTGGACACTTAATTGACTGAGCCACCAAGGTACCCCCTGATTTATTTATTTTTTTAGCAAATATTTATTGAGTGCCTACAATAAGGCAAGGCACTTTTGATATAGCAGGGCTATATAAATTACACATGGCAGGGTGGGTTCTTGAAATTGTTATCTACTGGGATTGTTTTATATGTGTCCTTTGCCAGACCATAAGCTTTGGGAGAACAGGGATTGTGTCTCTTCTACTCTGCCATCTTCTGTCCCAGTACTGTCATGGCTGTCTGAAGTAGATCTAGATTATACCATCATGGTCTGGGCCTTCTCATTCACCTGCCTTAGCGCTAGAATTGTAAAGAGTCTGGTTTTCATTTTGGCTTGTCTGTAACTGTTTGTGGCTAAGGGCCAGTTTTGCTGACAGTTTTGTCAGTTTAAAGATTTTACAAGTCTGTGCCTAATAATATGTTAAAATGATGTTGATAAAAATTCAGTATCTGCCTGAGAAGTAGGTTCTCAAACTTGATCGTAAAACTTTACTCATTGCAATTTATTCACTCATTCATCAAATATTATTGAGTGCCTATCATACCCCAAGCACTGTCCTGAAAACCTATAGAACTCCAAATTCAAGTTTTTCATATCACCTACCCTTAGACATGGAATAGTGTATGGATATAAAGGAGATTGTAAATAATAGTGTAAATGAGACTATTTCCTTCTCAGCAGCACAATACCATAAATTACCTCATGATATCCTGCTTCCTTTTATTATTATAAGTGAAATCAAACCATTTCATATTCAAAACTCAGCAGACCATGTGCTGCAAAGCCCAGATGTTTATGATTTTATTATCTGAAATTAATTTCTGTTATAATTCATTGACACAAATAAACACATAGCCAGCGTCAGTGCATATATGCAGATAAAAAATATACTGGCAATGTGAATGGATTATTCTCTAAATATTACCACACTAAATATTATCATTTAAATTTAGGTTACTTTCATCTGCAATTGTTCTTGTTTAGTTATATACATTATACAGATATATAGCAGCAATATGAATTATCTCTAGATACCTGGTTTATAGCATATACCATGTAGTAAACTTTATTTTCTCTAATTTTTAAAAAGCGATTATAGTCCTTTTTGAGCAACACCAGGGGAATGGTGTTGTACATACATGCAAATTAGCTCAAAGCTTTATATAAAGCCTTGTTTGTCTTGATAAGTTTCCCCAAACCAAACTGTTTAAGTTTGTTAAGAGTGTTTAACTCTTCAGAAGAAGGAAAGTATTACAAAATCGAAGGAAAATTTACTGAAAGCCATTACAGTACATTGCATATGATAGACTCTCACTCTATTTGTTGATTTGATGAAATAAGAAGCAACTCAATGTGACCAATCATACAGCTCATGTGTCTACTTTGTAGTATATATATAAATCAGTGTGAGAACCCACAAGAATCTTAAGAGTTGACTTTTTCCTACAACTGAAGAGACAGTTACAAAGTCAGGGTTTTGGGTGTTTTTGACAGAAAGTCTAATATACTAATAAATTTACACAAAATTTAATAAAGGGCTTCAGATCAACACCAATCAAATCTTAGCACTCTAGAACAGACTGGATTATAGTTGAGAATAAATCTCTATTTGGAAATAGGGAATGCTCATCTCATTCCTTGGAATTATGCAGGAAATTACAATGAATTACCTCTAATTAATGAGAAAGTCTTAACTTTATGGAGTTTCTATGTTCAGATATTTCAATCGCATGTGTATTTGCTAACCTTCTTTTACATTAGTAGAATTTATCTTTTGATCACTTGACTGTCATAAAAATAGTTTTCTTATGAAGATAAAAAAGTCTTTGTTTTGAATAACATTTTAGTCTCTTTCCATGCGATATGTCATCTACTTGATTCTCAGATATTTTTACTGATTAACACCAGTTCTGCTTCTTGCCTGAACTCCAGGCTTCTATAATTTCAGTCATTTGTTTACTCATTGACTTGTTTTCATCCATTTCTGTGTTAAATATTTACTGAGAACCTATTATTGTCAGAGCCCTGCCCTAAGCATTTATACATGTAATCTTCCATGTACCATGCCATCTCACTGAATACTTGGTTGAGTTTGATTTCCCAGTGCCATACAAAGGGGTCATGTTATTGTGACATTTCCAGGCATCTTCTTATAGTTTATCACTATTTAACTGTTCTACCCCACTGTCTGAATTATGGAACCAACATTGTCTACTAGATAAAACCTTCTTGATTTTCTTTGCAACTGTGGTAGACAGAACCAAGGATGACACCCAGTTGACCCACCCTTTGGTAGCCATGCCCTTTTGTGATTTCCTACTTCTGACTGTGGGTGGGACTTGTGACTTGATTCTGACAATAGCAAAAATGATGGTAGTACACTTCTGGGATTACACTACATAGGAATTTGCCTTCTGTCTAAAAGATTCTCTCACTTGCTAGCTCTGATGGAGCAAGTGGCTATGTTGGGAGTACCAGGTGTCAAGGAACTGAGGGTGACTTCCAGTTAACAGCCATCAAAAAAATGAGGCCTTTAGTCCAATAATATTTATAGGAAATTGAATTCCACCAACAATCACATGAGCTTGGAGATAGATCCTTCCCCACTTGAGCCTCAGATAAGATCACAGTCTCAGCTGACACCTTGAAGTCAGTCTTGTGAAACTCTAAAGCAGAGGACCCAGCTAGCTGTGCCCAGATTTCTGACCCACAGAAATAGTGAGACAATAAATGTGTGCTTTTTAAGCCCTAAGTTTGTGGTAATACTGTTACATAACAATACAAAATTAACACCAATAGTTCCATTTTAGTGTTCTCCACTGGTTCTACTTTTCTCCATCCTCTCTTTAAATACTCATGCTTCAAAGTTATATGCCTCAGATCTCCTAGTTTTCTCTTCCAAATTTCTATGTGCACTGTATTTTTATAAAGCCATCATCTCTTGTTTTTACCTAATAGATTCCAATTAAATTCCATAACATCTCTCCATTTTTGTCTAACTGCCACCCTGTTTTCAGAACTGCTATTTCAAAGATCAGATTATGCCATTTCCCATTTAAAAATGTACTTTTCTCCCAACTCATTTGATGAAACCAGTATTACCCTGATACAAAAGCTAGCTAAAGATAGTATAAATAAATAAATACATACATACATACATACATACATACAAACATACCAATAACTACTACTTGTCAAGCTCTAGATTCATTAAACAAATAATTTTGCAAATTATTTCCAGTTATGGAATGAATAAGTTACAGGAATAAAAGGCACAACATAGGGAACATAGTCAATGGTACTGTAATAGCGTTGTATGGTGATAGATGGTAGCTGCACTTGTGGTAAGCATAGCATAGAGTTGTCAAATCACTATGTTGCACACCTGAAATTGATATAACATTGTGTACCAACTATATTCAAATAAAAAAAATTAAATTTTACTTCAATTGTGAAGATATTGAAAATGAAATTTAAGGTTTTATGGATGTGCAAAATAGAGGGAACTAATCCAGTCTGAGAGGTCAAAGGCTTTTCTTTTAAAGTCACATTTAACTGAAACTAAAGGATGAGCTGTTAAGCAGACATGGGTAGAATAAGAGTGAAAAAACATTCCAGGTAGAGTAAAAATCATCTGCAAAGTTGCAGAAGTCAGAAAGAAGCACGGAAAATTTAATGAAGTTAAGGAAGCTAGGGACAAAGGGGAAGAGTAGCAAGAAAAGAATCTGAAGATGCAAGAAGGGTCCAACCGATGCTGAGAATTTTAGGTCAATGCAAAGCTTGTGGATTTTTTTACAAAATGGAATGAAATAAATTGCATGTGAGATTAGATTGTAAAAAAGGGTTATGTATGGATAAACAAAAACCAGGTAGGAGGCTACTGAAAACATGTAAATCAGAAATGAAAGTAGCTTGAACCAAGATGGTAGCAGATTCTACAGGGTGGGTATATTCTCGTTATTCTAGATGTAGAACAGACAGGACATGGTGATGGAGAATATGTGGAGATAAGGGGAGAGGTATGGATCAAGAGTACCTTTAGGCTTCTGACTTATGTAGTTAGATGGATGGTGGTCACATTTGCAGAAACTGATATATTTGGTGGAAAGATTGGTTCCATCTTAGACATGTTCTATCTTAGACAGGTTTAAGTGTCTGAGATATCAATATGAAAAAGTGTAATAAGCATCTAAATATGGATCTTGAACTCAGAGAATTCTGGCCTAGAAATCTTTGACAGTTTTTTTCAAGGATGAAATTCCCAGGTGAGTTTACCTAGGAAGACAGTGGAGTACACAGGGGGCCTAGAACAGAGCTCAAAGGAATACTAACGTTTAAATATCAGGAGGTGAAAGATGATCCTGTAAAGGAGAATAGCAAAAAAACAAAAGAAAAAAAAAAACACCCAGGAAAGCAAAAGGAAATGAAAAATGTATGCTGGTCATAGATGCCAAGAGTTTGAATAGTGAAACTTGGTCAAATTTTATGAAAGGTCAATTAAGATGAGGACTGAAAAGTGTCAATTGGATTTACATATAGTGTCTTTTTCTTTCAACATATCTGTAATACTACTACCACCACCACCACCACCACCACTACTACCACCACTCTGCTTATAAGAAAAACTAACATATATTGAGTACTTTGCGTATCTTAGCTCATTTATTCCTCATAGCAACACTATCATTACTCCCATTTTACAGAAAAGTAAACCGGGACAGAGAGATTAATGGTGAAGTTGGGAGAGGGATGCAGATCTGTCTTAATTCAGCATTGATAAACTTGAAAGTTATACTATAACACTTCTTCCCACAGAAGGAAAACAGTACATAATGAGGGCAATAGTAACAGAGGAGGCGCTGAACGAGGAATGGACCAGAGATTGGAAAAAGAAGATACAGGAGTACAAAAGGCTGGAAAGAAGGAGAATCTATAATAGTATGCAATCCAGATTCTTTTTAGTGTTGGGGTGTTTTATCCAGACTGCAGATGAGAACAGCTCCTTGAGACAACACATCTTTAAGGTGGAAAATTCAGTCCTGGGTTCCTTTACTCAATTCATCAAGCACACAATTAATCTTTTGTCTTCTGCCCTAGGCCTTCTCTGAGGTCATGACTTGAAACAACAGTTAGAGCCTACTGGTCATGCGTGAATGTGTACCCCAGAAATTCAGAATAATTATTACTCCCTGAAGGCAGCCCTCAAACAATGAGTGACTGGAACCTGTTTAAGTACTTCTCCCTGTCAATCATGGGGCAGATAATTCTGAGGACCAGCTTTATATTTTTCTCTGGATGCCCTGATGATCTAATGTCTTCTATTTTCCTCTTGATTTTTGACAATGTTTCCTTTGGTTCTCAAATTTTTCAAGGTAAGTTTGGCTTGAAAAGTCTGATGAGAATCTATTTTTCCCTCTTTCTTAAGAAACTTGATATTTTTGCCTAGATATCTAAGAGATTATTTTTATTTTTTTCCCTTTAAAATTCAAGAGTTTTACTAGATATACCATTGTGTTTATTGTTATGGGTTACTTTTCCCAGGTCTGTTTTGTATCCTTCCCAATACAGTATTAAGGTCTTTTTATTTCATAAAAGTTCTATTGAATTATATTTTTTAGAATTTATTCTTTTTAATTGCTTTTTTTCTTTGGGAATCCTATTTTATGAATATTGTCAGTAGCAGTGTTTTATGCCACAAGACAATAGCAAAACTAATTTTAAAAACTCAAGAAAAGAAATAGGAAAGCATTTTATATCGCCAAGAGGAAACAGAAGAAATTGAGGGGTTCCCCTTGCTAAGAATAGCTAAATATATGTAGGAATAGGCAAATCTAAAATTTCTCGCAAAATATGCAGGGCCTATTTGAGAACAGCAGCTGAAACCAGAAGGAATTGGTGGGGTTCAGGAGCAATTTGACCTAGAATTTGCCACTTTGGCATGAGGATTATTTTGAGCTGATGACAATAAGTTCCCACCAACTCAAGAAGAACTTTTCACCTCCCCTGATAACTGCCTAAAAGAATTTAGATAGATAGGGAGCTTGCACCAGGAAGAGAGTTATTACGAAAGTTAACTATTTTAGAAACATGAGAAAGACTGTATGGCATAGCAAACATTTGTTTACCAAACATTTGTTCTTCCCACCTCCTTGTGAATTGTCTTCCTCACCTCTGAAGTCCCACACCCTTACCCCCTTCTCCTTGGTTCAGGATGGCATATAAGCCTCAATTGCCTATGGGTGGGTCTCATATTTTTATGGGGCCCTGTATTACATAATTAAATTTGGTCTTCTGTTCATCTGTTTTAAGTCAATTTACTTATTAAACCAGCCAGAAGAATGTAGAATGGTAAAAATAATTTTTCCCCTACAAGATTTTTGCAAAATCCATTTTGTGGGTGGATACAAGAAGCCTGTGGTAAGGTCTGAAAAGAATAGTTTGGGTCCTATGAAATCTCAAAACAAACCAGACGAACTTTCTCTTGAATTCCTTTTATCTTTTCTTCATTTATTTAAGTTTATCCTTTTCACATTTTATTTCCCTTAAGAAGTATCAGCTGTAATGTTTATTTTCTCTTGTAATCTTTCTAATTTTTATTTCTGAAATGCCTTTTATGTATAATTACTTTCTGGGTATAATCACATCATCCTGAGTTTATCTAATTCAAATTTGTATCATTCTTTTATGTCTTCTACTATTTTGTTAATTCATTTTAACTTGTTTTGAAATATTAAATAACATATTAAATTTGTTCTGTGGATATGTCTTTCTACAAATGCTTTTATTGCCTGTAGTGATATTATTCTGCTCCTTATTCTATTTTTTTAAATTATACATTGGTATAGTATTCTTTCATGATAATGTTCTAATTGTTTTTATGTGAAATTCATTCTCCTAAAGAGGAAAAGTCCCACCCTTTTAAGGGGGTGGGTTAGAATAGATTTTCTTACTTCATGGCTATGAAGTTCCCTTTCTTTGATTTTTAGTGTTCAAACTGAATGAGTATGCATTTTCAGTAATTTCCCGGCTCTCTTTCTCCATTGTTATGTAAACTATCTCTTTCCTTTGCCCCTATTTTCCCTGTTTTCCTTTTTTTTTTTAAGATTTATTTATTTATTTTAGAGAGAAAGAGAGCAAGCAGGAGAGGCAGAGGAAGAGGGAGAGAGAATCTTAAGCAGATTCCACATTGAGTGCAGAGCCTGATGTATGGCTCAATCTTATGACTTTGAGATCATGACCTGAGCCAAAACCAAGAGTCAGATGCTTAACTAACTGCACCACCCAGGTACCCCATCCCTATTTTCCTGAATTGGGATTCTATTACCAGGGATTGCACTTCAATGTAGGGCTTTGTACTGATTGATACATTATGAATGTGTTTTTAAGTTAGAGCCAACAAGATTTGCTGATCATTAAGTGGAGTGTGAAAGAAAGTGGATATGGCCTGAGAAGTGGAATGATGGAGTTTCCTTTAAAGAGTATGGAGGAGGGCGCCTGGGTGGTTCAGTTGGTTAAGCGACTGCCTTCGGCTCAGGTCATGATCCCGGAGTCCTGGGATCGAGTCCCACATCAGGCTCCCGGCTCAGCGGGGAGCCTGCTTCTCCCTCTGACCTTCTCCCCTCTCATGCTGTTTCTCTCTCTCTCTCTCTCAAATAAATAAATAAAATCTTTAAAAAAAAGAGTATGGAGGAGATGGATTGAAGAGCAGATTGAAGTGCAGGAGGGGTGGGGATTGAGAGTTCAGGTTTAGGCATGTTAATTTTAAGCAAAACATTAGACATAAAAGTGGAAATATCAACTAGGCAGTTGTGTCTGGAATTTAGGGAAGCTATCAAGGCTGAAGATATATATTGGGGCACTGTCAATAAATATACAGTTTTAAAACCATGAGACTGGATGACCCAAGGGGGTGAATGGAATTTATCCTATGTAATTAGATAAGAGATCCAAGGACTAGTCTTGGGTCACCCCAAAGAAGAAGAAGAAAGGCCAGTAAAACAAGGGAAAACTAAGAACGTGGTGCCTTAGAAGGTAAAGGTAAAAAAAAATATCTCTAGAAGTGATCACCTGTAACAAATGCCATTGATACCTATATCAAATAAAATGTACCTACAAGCTCAATTATGCTCACTTTATCTCATCTTGTGATCTCTCATTAGTTCATCCCTGTCAATATACAGATAGAAATACTGAAGTCCCGACTGCAGAAGTAGCTGTTTCAAAATCTAAGAGCTAGTTAGAGGCAGGCCTAGTGTTAATACTCAAGTCACCTTACACCCTATCTAGTGTTGTTTGTCGCTAACACTCAGCATTAAATCATAGAGGTTTCCTTCCTGAGATGTCTTGAATTATATTAATGAATTTATATTTTCAAAACTGTAAAATCTTTAGTGAATATTAAGCATTATGTTTACCACAGTTCATTTAAATCTAGGGCAGGTGGAGAGGGACTCTCATGAAAAGCCCTCCTTAAGAACTCAAAGAAGGATCCTAGATCATCTGGAATCTCATACCACCAGATACCCAGAAGACCAGGGTACAGTGAATTACAATAATCAGTTCTAAAAATAAGGAGAAGAAGTACTAATTAGCCAGTCACATCTTCTATGAGCACAGGTCATTGTCTGGTAATATTGTGAAGATAGTGAAAGCATGTCTTAGTGTCAGCTATAAGATAGTTATCAACCTACAGATAACAAAGGGGATGGTGCTCCAGCATGGATTTTGGAATTCAGAGATGGAAAAAAAATAGTGAAAACAATTGCCTCTAATAAAACCCTTCCTGACTCTACAAGGATTAATCAGTAATGTTTCATGAAGAGAAAGACTTGAAAATCTCTTTGGACCCATTTGAAATACTTCACTCTTCTGTTAATGTAGTTAGCCTTTCAATTACATGTGAATTGACCCTTACACAGTCATATATTTCTTTATCTTTGCAGTCTTATGCAATTTACGTACCACTCTGAGCTTCAGGATATTTTTTTCAATTTGGGAAAAAAGGGTTAACAATGTAAAAATACAGAGACTATTATAGCAAACATCTGTTTACCCATTGCCTAGAATGTGACAGATATTATTTTGCTATACTCATGTTTTTAAAATATAGGCAACTTTTCTGATAACTTTTACACCTAGAATTTCCTCCTCAATCGTATTCTCCTACCTTAGCCCCTCCACAAAAGAAGTCATGTATTTTTACTTATCATACCAATCCATATTTTATAAATATATATTTATCTCCATAAATCCTATATATTATTATTTATTTTTAAATTACACAAATGGTTTTCATACTGTGTGTATCTTCCTGCAAATTATTTGTTTCCCACCACATTAGATTTTGGAAAACTATCATGTTGATGCATAGAAATCTAGTTCATTATTTTTAACTGGTACATAATATCATACTTCATGAATATACCAAATTTTGTCCATTTTTCTACATTTATTCCACATTTACTTCCAATCCTTATCACAAACTGTGCTGCACTGATGCAATGATACACGCCTTTTTGCACTCAAATAGGAGAGTTTCCCTAGGAATTATATATAGAAGTGTAATTAGTACAAGCACAAATTCAGATTTTCTAGCTATTTCTTAATTGCCTTCTGAAAAATGGTCAGCTTAATTTATATACCCACTAGGAGTACATACTTGTTAGTGCCAGATTTTATAGTTTTGCCAGTCTGAAGAGTATGAAATGGTATTTCACTAATTTTTTATTTATATTCCCTGATTACTATGGAGGTATAGCAGTTTTCATATATTTATTTGTCATTCAATTTTCTCTATTGTGAATTACCTATTTGTATTTTTCTCCTGGATTGTTCATACCCTCTTTATTCACTTGTAGAATGTCTTCATATATTTTGGATTCTAATCCTTTCTCCATTGGGTATGTTGGAAATATCTTCTCCTAATCTATTGTCTTTTAACTTTTTCATTGTATCTTTACTTTTTTTGGTCACATGAATGTTTTAAATTTTGATGTCATCATTTTAATTTTAAATAAATCTTGGAAAAAAATCCTCTTTATCCACAAAATCATGAAAATATTTTCTCATATATATTTAAACATGTTTAAAGTTTTTTGATTCACGTTTAGGTCTTACCCAGTTGGAATTTATTTTCATGTATGGTGAAAAGTAAGGATCTAATTTTAGGGTTTGTGTTTTTCACTTATCTGATAATGAATTGTCTAAGCATCACATGTTTAACAGTCCATTCTTTCCCTGATAATCTCTAATACCACCTCTGATACATAACAAGTTTGCTTATATGAGTTATTGGTATATTCACTTTTGTAAACTATAAAATTGAAATATCAATATATTTATCTGCTTTATTTTAGGGAATTCCTAGAAAGTCTGTCTCTATGGGCCAGAAGAGAGAAACTGCAATGCTTCAGTAATCCTTTGAATTTTTTTTCTATATTCACCCTCTGGTTTCAAGACAACCATCAAGTTAATAGAAAACTATACTGCAGAATGATGAGAACTAATTCAGGGTAGGAAGCAATAGGAAATGCTCATTATACTCTTGGGCGGCCAGGGCCCTTATAAAGGATATAAGTTATACCTAGATTATAAACCAAACATTGGTCACTGACCAGCAGTGTAACTTTGAGCAAGGTATCTAATATTTCAGGGCAGTTTTGTTATCTATTAAATAGTCATAACAATACTTCCAAGGCAGAACAGATATGAGAAATAAACAAGACATGTATGCAAAATGGTGAGCATGGTGCCTGGTATATAACAAGACGTTAGTAAATATAAGTTTCCCCACTCAAAAAGGATGAACACTTACAATTGCACCTAACCATTCAGTTCACTCAGTTTCATAACTTTCTTTCCATTATTTTGGCAGTGTCCTCTCCCTACTTGCTGAGCAAGTTCTAAAATGTAAGAATTATAGAGACTGTAACAAAGGAGTAGACTTACATGGAATGCTGTCTACAGCTGCACTGTTGGAAGAGAAATGTATGCAAACACAACTTTTCAAAGTCAGCATCCACTCTTCACCCTGAGAAGGTATAGAGCAGAATGTTAAACTAACGGTGGTTCTCAAACTTTATCATGCATCAATGTCCTCTGAAGGACTTAAACACTCTGGGCCAGGACGCCCGAGTTCTGATTCTGTAGATCTAGGAATTTGCATTTCAATAACGCAGTCCAGGGAATGCTGGAGCTGCTAGTCCAGGGGCCCACACTCTGAGAACCACTACTCCATAGTGTCATTACATGTGTGTTTTTGCCATTAAATACTTCCTGATATTGTTTTCTTTGAAATATGCTACACTGGAGAAATTTAGTTAGAATTTGCTATGCAATAGCCGTATCAATCAAGGGGACATTTTAGAAGAACATACTGTATGATAATTATGTTATTTCAAGTCAATTTGTGACACTGTTTGTAGAAAATAACTACTTAAAACTGAGACACAAATAAATTGTTGAGTTTCCAACTGGGTAGAAAATGTAAATTCTTTTAACACTACATTTGTCCAAATCATGTGGTCAAAGAAACCACAATGACACTTTCAATGTGCCATATATTTTAATCATAGCAATCTTATTAATATTAAATCTCCAATGGAATCACACAAGCAAAACAACTGGATTAGGAGAAATGCCTGCTGGGACTAGTTTTAGATAATGGAAAACAAAAGAAAATCTGTTTCTGGTAAAACATAAAATGCTGAGATCTAATCAGTCCAAGAGACAGCTTGGGCATAGTTGAAATAACATTGCACATAGAATCAAAGACTGTGTCTAATTACCTAATATTCCAGTAACTAGCCATATAAACTTGGAAAAGCATCCTAATCACTCTGTTTTCAGTTTTCTAATCTGTAAAGTGGGGATGAAAATTCCCAATTTAGAAGCTCCTTATAAAGATCATGCAAGATATATAAATCTACTTTCTAAACTCTAAAGTGCTATCAATATTAAAGTATCATCTATCAGTCAAAGATATCTGAGGCAGGTAGTAAGGAACTGATACTCAAAACATTCTCCTCCACAATGAGTGAGAGAAGGAGCAAGCAAAGCTGACAACACTAAGACCCCCAGGATTAGGGCTGCTAGATTTAGCAAATAAAAATATAGAATACAAGTCAAATTTGAATTTCGCTTAAATGAGTGATTTAAAATAATTTTTTATTATATTAAGTTAGCCACTGTATAGTGCATCATTCGTTTTGGATGTAGTGTTCAATGATTCATTAGTTATATATAACACCCAGTGCTCATAACAACAAGTGATTTTTTAATACAAGTATTTCCCATGTAATATTTGGGATTTACATATACTAAAAATTTTATTTTATTTGTATCAAATTCAAATTAACTGCTTATCATTTGTCGGAAATCATTGAGAAAATGAGACTGCTGGTGGACCCACAAGCTAGACCCAGGCAATCTGAGGTTCATTACCCCCTCCCTTGGAACATGTATCCCCCTTGCCTTCCCTGCCCAGAAGCTGCCCCAAGGATATGGACATAGCCCTGAGATAGTAATGTGGTGTTGAGACCATCTAGACAGTATACATGACTGAACCCTATTAGGGCCTCTATATAAACTTTTCGGATTCTGGCAATCGGGTACAGAGATCTACTCACCTTGCAGCCATCCAAGATAAGCCTCATATATAAGTTCCCTTATTAAAACTGCCACCCACCAATTTGAAATGGCCTGCCTCTTTCTTTGGTCTGCCCTTGCCCTCCATGTACAGGGTCCAGTTTTGAATTTCACTTGGGGAACTCCCAGGTCATGAACTAATAGTATCCTCTATTTTATCTAGTAACTCTACCCAAAAGTATTTCATCCCTGGAGATCAGGGAAAGATGATCCAACGTTTCCATTCTCTTTAAACCTCCAGGTCCTTCTGCAACTCCAGCCCCTAACTCCTGCAAGTGAATGATCTCTTTTAGGGTAAAGATTATTCCCACAGCACTTACACCACTTCAGTGGGCATGTCTAATTCCAGGAATTCTCCATTTGCTCCTACTGCTGCCATTAGTCCTTCATTTTCAGCTGCCTCACAGAAGGTGACATACTAAACTAATCTGATTCTCTCAGCAACTCTGTGAGGCCTTGAGCCAAGTGTTACACTATATTCATTGGAACAATAAAGAAGCTAAGGCTCTGAAAATTAAATGAAATATACAATATTGGGGAGAGCAAGTACTAAATGCCTTTTCTTGAATGTTCACCCAGGGTTCTTTCCATTCTACTCACGTTCCAACCCCAATCCCTGACACCCTACCCACTGCTACCACCAGAAAGAAGAGAAAAAAAAAATGGAAGGTATTATCTGGTCATATAGGTAGAAGTGAATTAAGATATCAATAGGCATTAATATGTATAAATGAGAACTAATTAAATCAAGGAATTGCCAGTACCTGACATATAGGCTCAAGGTGAAACAAAGCCATCATTTCAACTAATGTATCTTAAAGATTCAGAAGACCCACTTGAAGGCTTCCACAATTTTCCATGGCTTATTAAGCATACCTGGCTTGCTCATATGGCCAGTTCAGCCATGTATACAGAAGAGAAAACAGCAGGGTTTTCAGTACTCAGCATAGCAGCAGGTTTTTACATTTGTGCTTCCAAAACTTTTTCTTGTTCAGTTTGGAATTTTTAGTTATCCTGGTACAGAAAAAATGTATATGCCAAAATGGAACCTAAAAGCCATATGGATTTCACAAGCAAGTCTCAAGTACATGCTTGATGTTTTGTCATTGCCTTTCCTATTATCTTCTCTTTTTCATGATGATCACATAGCAGAGAGTTCCTCACTCCTTGGAAAAACCAATATTGCCATTACCTCCTATAGCTCTGTCTTTTCTTTAATTTCTCTTAAATTCTGATAAGGCAAATACTCAAAAGTCTAGTTCATACCTGAGTAGAAAGATGTGTAAAGAACATATAAATCCTGTACAATAGTGGTTCTCCAAATTCACTGCATATTAGAATAAATTTGTGGAGATTTTAAAACACTAAAGCCTGAGTCTCAACCTCCTTCCCTTTCAAAATTTAATTGGTCTGGGGTGTGGTCTGGTCATCCAGGTATTTACTCAATGGCTCCTTAGGTCTTTAAATGTGCAAACAAGCTTGAGAACCACTAATTTAGGAAAGCTTGGATATAAATTAGAACCACTTGAGGGAGTTTTTAAAAATCCCCAATTCTCAGGATAGGCCTCAGACCAATTAAATAACATCTGAGACCGGGACCCGGGCATACAATTTAAAGCCGTCAGGATGATTCCAATGTGAAGCCAAGGTTGAGAACCACTGTTTTAGCTATACTGGCTTTTCATGCCCTTTTCTTGGCATTTAACTCATTGGAAGAGGACAGAGGACAATGATTTGTTCATCTATTTAAGCTTACATTTGAACACAGTGAATTCTGACTCATCCTGAGTGCTTGGAAAGTATGTGTTTAATGCGTGCTGATACTTGAAGATGTTAACACATTGAAGACACAGTGAATCCAATACATAGTTAAATATACTGTCCTGACATCTTGGCTGATAAAATATCATATCTCATTCTGTCTATCATCTATCTATCATCTATCGCATCATAAATATGGTAGATACCAATGAAATTAGGTATGAGTATATGATATTAACACAATGTACACATTTTGAATCTCTGAATTTTACTTTTCATATAACTGCTAAGATTAAACGGAGGTGCTTGTACATGCTCCCTATAGTTTCACCCAGTAGTCAAAACAAAACTACATGTAGGTGAGGCTCTATCTTTGTGACCAATCTAGGGTTGTCATATTTATCAGGAAAAAGAAAAGGAATCCAAATTAAATTCGAATTTCAAAAGCACAACAATTAATTATTTTTAGGGTAAGTTCGCAATATTTGGGACATACTAAAAAAAATGCTTACCCTTTGTTTCTGTGAAATTCAAATTTAACTGGGTATCCTGTATTTTATCTGGGAACCTGAGACCAGTCCAGAGTGTTGGGCATACAAATATCTTTAAAATAAAAAGCAAGCAAAGTGAAAATACTAAAAAACATAACTGATGGTTATAAAACTGCTTAGATGTTATCTTTAAAAATTCACCTTGCAGTCACCTAATAAAAATAAGATTTTAGTTATAAACTTCTATTTTAAATTCAATGTCTAATGATTTTACAAACCTATCAAGCACAAGGCCTCTAATTTAGGACACAGTTAAAGTTTCCAGGTGGTAATTAATTACCCACTGAAGCACTGCAGTTTTCAGAAGTAATTTACTTTAGGTTTTCATCCTATTTAGCATTCAGCATATTTGGGAGTAGATTCAGGAAATAATATCAACCCTACTTAATCATCAACAGAACTATAAATGGAATATCAGCAGACAAGATAGAGCTAACCATAAAATAAAATGTATTTAAAAACCATTGATGAAACTTACTTTAATATAACAAAATGATATATAACTCTTTAAATGGGTAATACACTTATGTTGATATCTATTTTCTTTTTTTTTTAAAAGATTTATTTATTTGAGAGAGAGAGAAGGGGCAGAGGGAGAGAATCTCAAGCAGACTCCCCACAGTTGCAGAGCCCGATGCCAGGCTGGATCCCACAACACATGACCTGAATCAAAATCACAAATAGGATGTTGAACTGACTGAGCCACCCAGGTGTCCCAATTATCTATTCTCTATTTTAAAAAATCACTGATGTGGGGAAATAAAAAATACAAAATACTGCTTTAACAACTTGCTAAATGTAAAGAGGACTTACAAATAAATTTGAGGAAAGGGATTAGGCAAAACACCTGCTTTTGAAACATATCCATTCTATAAGAAAGATCACATGAGAACACAGACTGGGTCTAGGACTGACTACACCAGTGGTTGTCGACTAGCAATATGAATTTCACCTGAGAACTTGTTAGAACTACAAATAATTAGGTTTCCACCTCAATCTACTGAATCAAGAACTCTGACCCAGAAGACTGCTTTGAGAAGACCTACAGGGGGGTTCTGATGCATCCTAAAGTTTGAAGACAAAGGTTTGAATCCTGCCTCTGTCATCACCAAGCTGAGTAACATACAATTCCCAAATGTATAGAATTTCAAGTCCATCATCTCCAAAAGAAAATAAATATCTACATTGAAGGCAGGCTTGTCACGAGAATTCATAGAGATAACAAACATGAAAACACTTTGTAAATCTAAAAGTCTGTAGAACACCCAGTGCTCATCACAACATGGGTGGAATCGTTGAACACTACATCAAAAACTAATGATGTGCTATATGTTGACTAGCTGAACATAATAAAAAAAATTAAAAAATAAAAATAAATAAGACTGTAGAAACATGAGTAATCTATTATCTATCATATGGAAATTTTAAAAACAAAGTTTTTGAAACTCATAATGATACTCGTTCAATATATCATCAAGTATGCATGTTTGTTCTTATTACTTTTGGTCATTTTGATCACCAAATAACAGACACAATAAGGAAAAAAATTCAAGATTAAAATGATCTTAGGACTTAAGTTATTGATTCTGTCTGCTAAAAGCATCCTATTTAATGTTAAATGCTTTACCCAGACCTATATCCCTTATTATTTATAAATGGAACAAGTCTAGTGATGATTTTCCATATATGTGAGCACATAGGGGGAGAACCTATAGTGGGAACTAGGTTTATTGGCTCAAGGACTGGAATTGCTGTTCACTCACTGTGTGATTTTAGGCAAGTGATTTAGGCAAGTGTCTGCCCCTCTATAGATACTGATCAGTTTGACAAGATGAGCTTTTAACATCTTAATGCATCCCACCCTCTTTATTTTAATTCAAATTAGTTAACATATAGTGTAGTATTGGTTTCAGGAGATTTTAGTGATTCATCACTTACATATAACACCTACTGTTCATCCCAACAAGTGCCTTCTTTAGTCCCCATCACCAATTTAGCCCATCCCTCCACCCACCTCCAGCAGCCCTCAGTTTTGTTCTCTTAACTATAGAGTCTCTTATGGTTTGCCTCCCTCTCTATTTCTATCTTATTTTATTTTTCCTTCCTTTTGCCTATGTTCATCTGTTTTGTTTCTCAAATTCCACATATGAGTGAACTCATGTATGTCTTTCTCTGACTGACGTATTTCGCTTAGCATAATGCATTTTAGTTCCATCCACATTGTTGCAAATGGCAAGATTTCATTCTTTTTGATGGCTGAGTAATATATATATATGTATATATATACCACTTCTTCTTTACCCATTCATCCATTGATGGACATTTGGGCTTTTTCCATAATTTGACTACTGTTGATAATGCTGCTATAAACATCGGGGTGCATGTGTCTCTTCAAAACAGCACTTTTGTATCCTTTGGCTAAATATCTAGTAGTACAATTGCTGGATTGTATGGCAGATCTATTTTCAACTTTTTTAGGAACCTCCATACTGTTTTCCAGAGTGGCTGCACCAGCTTGCATTCCCACCAACAGTGTAGAAGGGTTCCCCTTTCTCTGCATCCTTGCCAACATCTGTTGTTTTCTGAGTTGTTAATTTTAGCCATTCTGACAGGTGTGAAGAAGTTTTGATTTGTATTTCCCTGATGATGAGTGATGTTGAGCATTTTTTCATGTGTCTGTTAGCCATTTGTATGTCTTCTTTGGGGAAATGTCTGTTCATGTCTTCTGCCCATTTCTTAACTGGATTATTTATTTTTTACATCCCACCTTCTTCTATTGCCAGCCAGCAGCTTAGTAAGAATTACTCTGATCCCATTCAACTTATTTTAGACTTTTAAGGATTCCAAAATGGTATATCTTTCTTAGATTCTAGGAAATTATTAAAGAGAAATGAATCTCTAAAAGCTGTTATCTTTTAAAATGTTTTCAATGTATGTAGACCAAATATTTTATCTGACCAAATTCAAAACACAAAGACTTAGAAAAATGAGCTCTCAGCTCAGTCCACCACAGCTGTGTCACTGCTTCCTGAAACCTAACCTCTACTCCATGGAGACAGAAGGTTCCATTTAGTAGGTGTGTTGTTTTGCCACTTACAGTAAAAACCCAATGTAAAATATGCTTTAGATGACCGCTTTAAGCAAGAAAATTTCAAAGCCAGAGGTAAAACTTTTTCAAGAGATACATAATCAAAAATCAATATTTCAAGCAAAACATATTGACTTTGAACATGCAAAGGAATAAAAATTCAAAAGTATTAATTAACGTAGAGGCATCTCTCCAGAATATTCATTGACTAGTAGAGGAGTATTCATTTATTGCTCCAATAACTTCAGGGAGTTCTTAGCGTTTAGAAAATGCAGAGGGATGTTGAGATCTATATTTTAACCCTTTTAAAGTACCATTTTGAGAAGCTGTACATGGTAAATTTTTGAATTAGAGAACCATTTTTTTGACCATGTACTGTAGTTCACTTTAAACTGAAATATAAACTATCATTAGCATATGTCTACAGAACACCATTCAGCCATGTCACAAAAAGAAAAATATATATAAGCATTATCCATGTAGATTTTCTATAGGATATTATAAATTTTATTATTTAAACCCACATTTTCTTCGAAAAAGAATCCTAAGGAGATAGTAAGTTAGATAGACAATACATGTTTATTGAGTGTTAACTGTGTGCTTAGTACTAGATTAGTTGTTATAAATGCAATGGCTAATAAAACATATATACGGTCTTTCCTGTCACTAAGCTTACAATCACTTGAGAGAGAGAGAGAATTTAAAAATACACAAATAGATTAATATAGAAATAAAGTCACAATAAGTTAATGGAAGGAAATAAAGGGTATAGCAGTAGTGAATTGAATAGGGATCTAATTAGAATGGTCAGGAAAGAACTCTCTGTGGATATTGTTGATAAGGTAAAAACAGGTTAGGTATGGAGCAGCCCTGAGAGAAAAAAACAAGATGTCTTTCTGGATAAGGAGAATTATGACCAGTAAAAATGAAAACTAAAGGAATATAAAAGTGAATAGAATTCCATCCTTATCCTTACAGAACACATTGTCTTGTTGGGAGTACAAATATTAAACAGATAATTACCAGTGGATAAATAAGTCAGCCAGGTATAGTAATGGAGAGTTACAGGGCACTTCGGGGGCATAAAGTAATAGAGTGCCAAACCTGGATTGCAGAAACCATGAAAGTCTTCTTTGAGATAAAAAGGTTTAAATCTGAGAATTAGAGGTCAAACTAATAAATTCCACACATAACAGAAAAGAAGGACCATAAAAGTATTTGTGTAAGTATAGTATAAGGTCTCAGGGAAGAACTACAAAGTAACTCCAAGTTAAAGGCTATGCCTAATCATTAGTATTATTCTCATTATGATAATCTTACCAACCCCCAAATTCTGGTTATAATTTGGCTTTGGTGGAAAATGAACACATTGATATCAGTCAAAAGGCCCCTATATGGTTAATATTCTCATTGTAACATAATATAATTTCCCTTTAATTATAAAAATTTCATTCAAATATAGAAATTCTTATCAGGATTAGCTATGTTGGCAAAAAAAGAAACTTTGCTTAGACTCTCTAGGCTATAAAAAAGTAATTGGGAGCATTTCCAAAGAAGATTATTTTCTACAAATGTAGGCACCATGATGGCCATGTGAATTTTTGTTTATCTGAGGACTTGTCTGTTTTTAATAGTTTCTTTAAATCAATGTAAAATATACATAACTTTAAAATTTCCATTTTAAACATTTAACAATTCAATGGCATTAGCTACACTCACAATGTTATGCAACCATCACTATTTATTTCCAAAACTTTTTCATTACCCCAAACAAAAACTCTGTAATTATTAAGCAATAACTCCAAATTTCCCCCTCCACCAAGCCCCTGGGAACCTCTAATCTACTTTCTGTTTCTATTAGTATTTCTATTTTTGATGTAAAGTATTTTTGTAATTGTAGGTAGCTGAAAACTTTTTATGTATTAAAAGATTGGAACAGTTTTATTGATACATCTCTGAACACTAACTGCACACAGTTGCTATTTGACCAACTTTCTCAGGACTTGAGTATGAATACTTATACTATAAAATTCTTAGAGTAAATAATTCATACTCAATATAAGAAATAAAGGACAATAAACATATATAGTGTAATATAATAAAGGAAAACAAGAGTTTGAGATTCAGATGGAACTAGACTTTAACTTGGCAGTGCAATTTACAAAATATCTGTATATATTTGAGCAATCTATTTAACTTCTCTGTCTCTTTCATCATATGCATAATGGATAAAGTTTCTGATGAATATAAAAGGGAAAGATACCAAAATGATCATCATGGAATAATTTAAAAATTGGCTAAAGAGAAAGGCAGAGAAGGCAGTGATAAGCTTGATCACCTAAATCTGTCAGGTCCAATAATGCATAATGTTATTTGCCACTTAATCTCTTTCACAATGCCCAAGAATTTTAGACCCATAATAGAGTCAACTACAGTTTCTAAGAAATCCCTTCTATCATTCACTACATAAAATTTCTTTAACACAAATGACTACCATCACTGGGATGCAGAAAAACTGGGCTTACGGTTTCTCATTTCTTTTGTCTCTATATTTGTCTTGTGACCTTGTCCAAGTCAACCATTTTCTTTGTAAAACGTCCACACTGTTCCTTCCACAAGAGCATTCAAATGATTACACGAAGTAATAAAATGTTAAAATGTACCAGAAGAAAAAGAAAATTATTGTTTATTTTGAAGACCAAAATATTATATATTATATAGTTAATATAAAAATCAAGACATATGAAAACTTTGGTTTATAAAACAAAATTTTAAGATATTATAACTAGTAAATATTAAAAGGATAAGGAGAGATAGAGTTGTTAGTTTTAATTTTATCTTAATATTTCATTTTGCCAAGCTTACAATCACTTGAGAGAGAGAATTTAAAAATATACAAATAGATTAATATAGAAATAAAGGACATCCAAAAAGCCCTCATATATCATGGAACTTGGTAAGAGAGCTTGTGTTTATATAATAGCAAAAGCAATAAATAGATACTTAGCAGTGGTGTGCTGGAACCAGCTCACATAGGCAAGCAGGAACAGACTGTTCATGTTTCTTCCCAATTCCACATTCAGTGACATCAAATTGTTAGCTTGAAATCAGCCATCGTGGGAGTATTCATGACAAGGAAACTAAACTATAGGAATCAGGGCTTTTCTTTTTTTCCAGAAAGTCATCACCATATAACTGGTTCTTGGTAACAGTTACTTTATGGCTACTGAAGAAAGAAAGGTGGAGGCACAAATCTTTTTTGGGCCAGCATTGTGTGTAAAACTTTTTCTAAGGTCTGGAAACACTTCTAGTAATATCAGTGCGTTTCACACTTTAATGTGAATAGAAATCACCTAAAGATCTTGTTAAAATGCAAATCCTAATTCCTAATTATATTTTTACACCCTCCTTAGTGAAGTCTATGCTGTTGGTCCAAGGATCACATGAGTAGCAAGGGGTTATGGGACATCTAACTAATTTCCTTTAGATAAACAAGGCCTGGGGAGGTGGGGGGATGGACTTTTGCCATAAAAATTCTTTAGTTACTGGTGTGGAAACCAAGCTCTTAAAGATCATCTACACAAATGACTTTGATTTTTGTTTCAGTGGTAGAATAGCACAAAAGTATATTCTATTTCTTCTACAAAACAGGGAACGATTTATCCTCCCTAAATAATATACTTTTTATTCTACCTGAAATTCTATTAAAACTAATACATAATCTCCAGTTAAAAATTGGAGAGCAATGTTATTTTACTATTCTACCTTCTCTCAAAATCCCTCAATAGCATAGAAAGAGCAGAGTAGAGCATGTGTGTGTGCATGCATGCATGTGTGCGTGCATGCGTGTATGTGTGCATGCTAATATGTATGGGGGGTGGATTTGTCTTCAAAGTCATGAGGCAATAACTACAACCTCAATCCACAAATTTTGAAGCATGTCTACAAAACACTATGAAATATGAATAAAAGCAAGGGACAAGATTCAGACATAAAGCACATACCTCTTTATACTTTGAGAAGGATTCAGAGTTCCTCCAACATAATTAGTGCTATCTCTAGGGTTATATTCAACAACCCTTTTGAGTAATTAGATTTAGAAGGATGGGGAGACAACAAGAGAAACTGGGAATATCTCTGCAGAAACTCAGATTGGCATTGCAGAATGGCATGGGATATGGACTTGAAGAAGAAATCATACTGATATAACATGTTATCATGATCTAACCTTATATCCAGCTGGGATTGCCAGAGATAAAATGGAATAATCACTGTTTCTCAGAAGAGAAACAATAATCACTACAGCACACAATGGAGAACCCATAGCTTAAGGGATTTACTGTGAATGACCAATCACTTGTATGCTAGTAATTGAGAGAAGACATACCACTAGTGAAAAAGGATAAACATCTTTGGTGAGAAGCTGGCCGAGGAAATAAACCCATGTCAAAGATATTGGCATCTTCACATCATTATCTCTGCCCCCAACCCTAAAACATGGCTGACCCCATTAAAAGATGATAATCTCAAAGCAATAAGCATTAAATTTTCCAAAATAAATTGAGAAAAGTTATTTTTTAATTAAGAGAAGGCATTAAACACAAGCAGAAGGGGGAAGAATAACACATATCAAAAAGAAAATTATCCAAAAAAAGAGAAAACTATCCAAAGAATCAGAGATAGCTTCAGACAATTATGTCTTCACAGTCTCAAAAAAATTACACATAGCATGAGTTGGATAACCAAGAAACAACTCCAATAAGAAAACAGAGGATCAAAACTTATATGATGATGGAAAAGAAAGGCTAGTAGAACCCAGAATATAAGTGGAAAAGAAAGATCTAAACAGTATAGATATGAGATCATATTAAAACTAACATAATTATACATAAACATTATTGAAAATATAGTGGGGCTTAATGGAAAAGCATGAACAAATTACACTAAATAAAAGCAAAAGACAAGCAAGATTTTATGAGACTGAAGGCAAGATTTTAAAATACTGAAAACAATACCTGAAAACTGGAGAAAAGATTTCGAACTCACACAGAACTGGTGTTCCTGAAGAATGAAGCAAGACAAATGAAGGCTAAGAAAGGCCTGAATATGCAGATAAAAAGGATATACTGTATCTCAGGGGAAAAAATGTACAGAACATTTAGCAATGAGAACCTATCTGGAAGTTACTGAATTTCAAGGATAAAGAAAGATACACGTAGGCATTCGGGAAGAAGTAACAAGTCAATTACAAAGAAGGTTCTATTTTCTACTTGCTATGACAATGAACTGATACTAAACATCCTCTCCTGCTGTGAAACTAGAACACTGGGCAGAATATATGACACAATTGTTTCCAGATGATAGATAACAATCAGCTTAGGACTGTGAAAATTCCCTCTCAAAAAAAGTAAATGAACTGAGCCCCAAGACCACCACAGTTGTATGCCTTTCTGGAGCACAGAACTAGCTAGAGAAGTGGTCTTGCTAATTTAAGGAGGCAAAGATGTGAGTGAAGATGAAGCATCTAAAAATAACAGAGTAGATAACTAGAGAAGTAGGAGATATGCAGAACAAGAACTGCAAATTTCTACATAGAAATTGCTTTAGATTTCAGCTGAATATTAAGCTAGGCATGTATGGTATAAAACTCCAAAAGGACAAATAACATATCCTGGAGATTGATAAGTTTAACAATTCCTTGAGTTGACATAGGACAATGGTGATTTTTTAGTTCTAACCAGCCAGGATGGAGAGTCTATGTTGAATGCCCAGAGAATTAAGTAGACACCCCAGAAGGATCATGCTTGAGAAGTAGGCATAGAATAGCCCTAGAGTAAAGGTTACTATAAATATGATGGAAGAAAGCCTAAATATCAGCCTCTGAAGGACAAGCAGGCCTGTAAGTAACCTAAATCATTGCCAAAAAAATAAATAGGCAAAGACATTCTTTTATGAAGATATCAAAAGCCAGACACTCAACAATGTAAAATGGCAATGTCTAAGTTCCTAGACATTTTAAGAAGCAGAAAGATAGACCCATGACTGGGAGAAAAAAAGTCAATAGAAACAGACCCAGATATGAGCAAGATGATGAAAATAGCAGAAAAGTAGATCAAAAAGCTATTACTATACACACACACACACACACACACACACACACACACACACAATGGAATATTATGCAGCCATCAAAAAAAATGAAATCTTGCCATTTGCAATGACAAGGGTGGAACTGGAGGGTATTCTGCTGAGTGAGATAAGTCAATCAGAGAAATACAATTACCATATGACCTCACTGATATCAGGAGTTCTTAATCTCAGGAAACAAACTGAAGGTTGCTGGAGTGGTGGGGGTGGGGGGTGGGAGGGATGGGGTGGCTGGGTGATAGACATTGGGGAGGGTATGTGCTATGGTGAGCGCTGTGAATTGTGTAAGACTGTTGAATCTCAGACCTGCACCTCTGAAACAAATAATACATTATATGTTAAAAAAAAAAAAGAAGAAGATAGCTGGAGGGGAAGAATGAAGGGGGGAAATCGGAGGGGGAGACGAACCATGAGAGCCGATGGACTCTGAGAAACAAACTGAGGGTTCTAGAGGGGAGGGGGCTGGGGGGATGGGTTAGCCTGGTGATGGGTATTCAAGAGGGCACGTACTGAATGGAGCACTGGGTGTTATATGCAAACAATGAATCATGGAACACTACATCAAAAACTAATGATGGACTGTATGGTGATTAACATAACATAATAAAATTAAACAAAAGCTATTACCACAATGTACCAGTATTTAAAGAAAGGCATAAACATAATAAGAAATAGATGTTAAAGCAGATAAAGTTGAATTTCTAGAGCCTCAAAATACAATACTTGAAATGAAAAATTCATTGCATGGATTTAACAACAGATAAGACGGCAGGAAAAAAAAGTAACTGAACCTAAATATATGACAATAGAAATTATTGAATCTAAACCACAGATAGAAAAAAATGCTGTAAAAATATTAACAGTGCCTCAGAGATGTACAGGGAAATACATAAAAGTCTAACATATGTGTGATTGTAGATGGGAAAAGATAAGGGTCAGAAAAAATATTTAAAGAAGCAAAGGCTAGGTTTGTCAGCAGAACCAATAGTAGAATAAGAACCTATAAAAATTCTCTCTTCCATAAAATCAGTGAGAAAACTGGCAAAAAATACCAACATCAACAATTTCAGAACTCTGGAAACTAATGAAATGCTTGCAGCAATCCAGGGAGCACTTAGTCAAGAAAAATGGCCAAAACTCTTTAAGGCCAATCCTCTATAAAAGTAATAAGAACACTGGCAAAATAATCTGACATAGTCAACTTTAAATAATTCTGGAAATTAACCAAAGGCTTGCAGCAATATAAGGAATTTTTTATTTTTTTTCAAAAAAACTGAAATATTGATAAGAAGAGCATTTTTACTAGCTCTATTCCCATAAAGAGTCATGTATGCAAATATTTATAAGTTATTAATAATAACCAAAAACTGCTGATGGGGGAACAAATGTTTATCAAGTAATGAATAGATAAACACATTGTGATAAGGCTTCATTTTCCCATATAAATGGATACATATTTCAGTCTCTCATGTATTAAAAATAAATGATAAAAAGAAGAAAAACTTTCCTCATTGATGTAAATTCTCTAGATAGTACCTTATCTCTCTCTTCTCCTTTATTGACAACTTTTCAAGGTCTGTTTACAGTGGTTGTCTCTTCTTCACCTTCCATTTATTTCTCAACCCACTCAGTTTGGTTTCTGCCCACTTACTGTATTGCAATATTTCTTGCTACATTAACTGATGGCCTGTGTATTGTTAAAGTCAGTAGAAACTTCTGAAATGTGGTGGGGTCTCAACCTCTCAGCAGCATTTCCATATGTTAATTTGAACATTTCTAGTTACAATTTTAGTAAGTAACCTTTTTTTCCTTACAAGTGAAATCATTAGGATTTTTTCAGTATTGGACTTAAAATATAAAATCTTATACTCATAAAAAGGCAATGTCCTCACAATATGTTTCACCAATTACTACTGCTAACATTCCTTTCAGGTAATATGGATTATGTTTTTGAAAACTGAAAGTTAATAGGGTTGATACATTAAATCCTGCATCATAGCAAATTTCTGGATTGAATCCCATTGTGCTGTAATTGGATGTATTTTGAATTTATTATATTCAGTGACTGAAGTAATAGAAAAAATATTAAATGTGTTTATATGCCTCTAAAAAGGGCACAATGTCTCTTCTTGGCCCATTTTTAGAATGTACATAACCTGAAGCTTTATTAAAATCAAGAATTTCCATATTCAGATTGAAACTGTTCTGTTTAAATTGTATGATTATTCATGTTATTTACAACACTAAAACCCTTAAGGATAAGCTGTCTTTATAAAATGAGATATTGCCTTAAAATATTTAAGTTTTATTCCATAAATTATAATTACAATGATGATTGTCTTTTGTAAAGCTGAAGACCTTACAAGACATTTTGCACCAAGGTGACATGAAGAAGTCCTGTCATATTGCCAGTCTGTCCATGCTCGATCACAAAGACAGTATTTCTAATTATTTGCTATGCTCACCCAATTCAGGTTTCTCTCCTAGAGGAGTATTTGAAATTTATTGTTGTTGTTTGGTTGTTATCCTTTGGGGAGATAATAAAGACAAGAAATATATGCTTTTTTGAAAAGTGAATCTGCTCTTGATCAAGAGAACAAGGGTGATCAGGATCAAGGTAGGGTATGGACTTCCGCTCTTCAACACCAAGTTCTCCACTCCTAAGTGTGGGCAAAATCCTTAGCCTAAATGGGTAAAGAAATGTTTCGATGTTAGTCCTGGATTAATTCCTCTACATTTTAGAATATTTTTAAACCATTATCTTTTGATATGTCAGTTTCACTGATTAGTTCAAAAAATCATTTTTCATCTTCCTATCATATGAAACTTACCTAATTTAACTCCCAGAAGAAAATTTATTTTAATGTTCTGAGAAATTCCTCACTGCCATCCCAATGTACAAATGAATTTTCTTCCAATTCTGCAAAATATTTCATGAAGCTACCTCTGTCTAGATAGGCCTTACTATAAATCACCTTCTCGTGCTGCAATGGAGAAGTTTCATAGACCTTCCTTTCCTTTATCAGGGAAGATAACATCTTCCAATTTGAAAGCTAAATGGAAGAGTCAGCCCCTATTCTGAAATAATTTACACTATGATTACTTCCTGTGTCATGCTATCAGTCATCCATCCACCCTAAATAGCAGTAAATCTAACTCAAACTTTCTACGTACACAGCCGATCTTTTTTTGTTTTGTTTTTATACTTTTAGGCTTTTATGTTCAACTATATGTACATCATGCTGAAAATTCAGCTACATGTCCACAGCCTACATTTTCAGATCTTGTATACCAACAAAATTGAAATATTTACTCTATACTCTATTCGGCCCACTTTTCTGAATCTTTGCCTGTGATCAACTGTGTCATTCACCTCTACTCCTCTTCTGTATAACTTAATAGAGCCAGACAGATTTAGGTGAAAACAACTTCACCATTGTCTACCATGCTTTTTCCTGGTCACCTCCCATATATGGATCTGTGACCTTGGACAAGTGGCCTAACTCCTATAAACTCAAGTTCTTCACATATAAAATAAAAGTGATCATTGGTAAACTGCCCCCACCCCCTGTACAATTGTTACGAAGACTAAGCAAAATATTCATTAATCACTTAGCACAATACCTGACATATAATAGACACTTGATAAATAGTAATTAGTTGGTATTTTAGGGTGCTAATGTATAGCATTTCTTCTTTTCACGTGCAGTAACTGAACCAATAACTGAAAGAGACCAAGGAGTCAGTAGATGAACAACAAAGAAGCCCCTTACTACTGATAATATTAATACAGAAGATTGTGGCTTAGATAATTGAGAACAATAGGCTTCCCAATACACTAGAATTAAGCAGACTTACCCTGGCCAGTCCTAGGCAGCATTGAACAATCATAGACTTATTCCTACAATGGCATCATATAAAATTTATGGCATGGAAAAACAAGACATAATCAGCCTTACTACTAAAAGGAAACAGTCCATGCCACCCCAAAATATGCCTCTTTGGCCTAAGCATTATCTTGAACCAGTTATTTTTAAGAACAGACACAGGAAAAGCTCTGAAGTTAACTTTTTTTATAAGGGAAATTTATATTTATAAAGGAAATCTCCATTTCAAAGTGTGTCTCCTTTTCTGTACCAGAAAGAGAAGGATGACTCTAAATATCCAGAAACTCTTATCAGTGGAGAAGGCCCCCAACTTAAATTTATATAACAACTTCACCATTGTCTACCATGCTTTTCCTGGTCATCTCCCATTAACGGGCTTTTACCAACCCCCAAAATCTTATGTCTTTAGTTGAAGAGTGTATTTAAGGTGATGACTTGGACCGTTTCAGAGAGTTACTCAGTTTTCCTGGGCATCTCCCAGGAAACACAGGAGGTATACATGTTATTAAGCTTCTGTTTATTTCTCTCCTGTTAATCTGTCTTTTATTATAGGGGGTCTCAGCCAAGAACCTATAAAGGTAGAGGGAAAACTATTTTTTCTTCTCTACACTACCAACAAAGATAGGGAGAAAGGGAAAAATCTATACATGTCCTGTTCGTTATCCCAAAAACTCATGAATAAGATAAGTGACCTCACCTTCCTTAAGGAGAAATGAATGAGCGGGTGAGAAGCAGGCTCTTTTCCTCCAAGCTCCAGTTTCTATATTATCTCTTCATAAAATCCTTTCTGACATTTCTACTCTGAAATAATTTTTATCCTCTCTGAATCTTCCTTGGTCAGTATGTGTGCCTCTCTTAAAGTACAGACCACATTATTCAAGAAATGATCACTATTATTTATACCTATATTATTTTTACTACTGCTCATCCATTTACGTAAAATTATTTCTTTATCACTCTCCCTGTATCAGGCAATATACCAAGTGCTGGTTGGAGAGATGGACAATAAGTTCCTTGATGGAATACTCTGTGTCTGTTCTCTTCTTTGTAGACCCTTGACTCTTACTATTTGCTCAGTAAGATTTTGTGGAATGAATGAACAAATAGTTAAAGGTAAAAGTCATTATTTGCCTCAGTACTGGGAGTCAAAATGAAAGCAACCAAATTCTCTATTTGAAGTATCCCATTTGAAATTAGTTAGTATTCAATTTCTACATGAAGTATTTGAAATTAATGATTCTGCAGAATATGTTCACAAAGTGCTAATAAACACAACTAAATTTCCTTAATATAAATTTATACATAAAGCATTTGATGTAATAATTCCTAGTAAGAACCAGGTGGCATACTCTTATATTTAAAAAGATATCAGTACCAAACAGTTGAGCAAATCATTGGAAAAACCATTGCATTATAGCTTGCAGACAAGTCCAACACTCTGAACAGTCTCACAATTCCCAACTTGCTGCACAAGTCTACAAGGTAATTGTTGAAGTAAAACTCTTGCCCAGTATTGTAAAAATTTTAAGATAGAGCTCATGCAATATAAAAGTACAATTCAAGCTCATTTATTTTCACAGTAAGATATAATTTTGACCATTCAGACTTTAGTGTGCATACGATTTACCTAGTAGAACTTATTAAAATGTCCTTCCCTGGGTTCCACCCCTAAAGATTCTGATTGCTTTTGCTTGGGCTAAGGCCCTAGTATCTGGATTTTAGAGGCATGGGAAATCCTTACACAAGTGGTCATTGGGCCATACGATATTTGAGAAACACTGTTCTAGATTAAGATTCATTTTCCAAACATCTAGACAGATTAACTTTCACATAATTTCTTCTGACCTTAAAATAGAACTCTGTTACATGTGGAGGAGAAAAATAATTTTCCCTTTACCTTTTTAGGATCTTAGCTGAGATCTCCCTGTAATAAAGAGACAGAGTAACAGGACGGAAACAAACAGAAGTTTAATAACATGTATACCTCCTGTGTGCTTGGGAGAGACCTAGCAAAACTGAGTAACTCCCCCAAATGACCCAAGCCACCACTTTAAATACCATCTCCAGTTAAAGACAAAAGCAAGATCTGGGGGACTGGGGATGCCAGTTATGAGAAGCTAGCAGGCAAAGCACAGTAAACAAGGTTGAGGTTGTTATGCAGATTTAAGTTGGGGTCTTCTCCATTGGTAAGAGATTCTAGAGACTTAGAGACATCCCTCTATTCCTGGTACAGAAAGGGAGACACCCTTATAAACAGATTTAAATGTAAATGTCTCTTATAAAAGGGTGTCTTCTACTTTTTTCAGAGGTTCTCCTATGTTTGTTCTTTCTTAAAAATAATACCTTATGTGAAGGGGAACATAAAACTCTTGAGGCAATTGATATGTAAATATACTATAAGATAAAACCTCTCAAACTTGACTATATATTGAAATCACATGGGAATATTCAAAATATACCAATAATTAGACCCTTTGCCCCAAAATTCTGATGGAATTGATCTGGGGTATGTCCTGAGAATTAGGATTTTAAAAAAACTCAGGTGATTTTTATGTGAAATAAGGTTAAGAATTCTTGATATAATCAAAGTGCTTCTCAAACTTTAATGCATATATAAAATCACTAGATACTTTATTAAAACATAGACTCTAGTTTTTATATGACAATTTAATCTTTCCAGAAACAAACCTTCCCACTAATAACTATAAACTTTACAAAACACCAAAAAATGACAATAAAAATATACTGTCAGAGGATGATGAAGAGAAAAAAGCAGATTATGGAGGGGAGTCAAAACTTGAAGAAGCAACAGAGAAGATCCTGAGTTTTCTTTTTAAAAATTTTTTTCAGCTTTGCCCCAAGAATGCATCACAATACCAGATAGCACAGCACAAGCAATTAAAACCCTGACAGAAACCCTGTCATTTTTCTGGCTAGAGAAACTAAAATGAGGAGTCTGGGTAACCATGCCCAACCTCTGGAAAGTAAGATGGGGACCCAAAATCCTATGTATAAACATGCATATGTCTCAGATTAATCCCTGAACAATGCAAATTCAAGACTGATTCAAAGCAGCACAAGGAAGTCTTAAGGAACCAAACTGACCAGCCCATTGGAAATGAGGTAGAGCTTAGTTTGAATCTAACCAGATTAACTGACACCAAAACCAAAATCATCAACCATCCTCAGGGAGTCTATGCAACACAAAACTTATATTGTCCAGGATAAAACTCAAAATAACACATTGTAATAATAACCAGGAAAATGCAATTCTTTTACGGGATAAAATAAACGAGAGGTGTACCCCAAAATGTCAGATATTAGAATTATCAGAGAAAGATTTTAATGTAGCTATTATATCTATGTCCACTGTTGTAACGAAAATAATACTCAAAATGAATAGAAATAGGAAACAATAGCAGTGAAAGAAAAAGTATTAAAAGGAAGCAAATGGAAATTTCAGAAGAAAAAGCAATATCTGGAACAAAAATTTTACTGGAGGAGTTCAGTAACAGAACAACAGAGATGATGGAGGCATGGGTCAGAGCATTTGAAGATAGATTAATAGAAATTATCCAATCTTAGGAACAAAGTAAAAAGATTAAAAAAAAAAACCCAGAGCCTCAGGGACCTGAAGATTAAGATTCCTGGCTAGGATAGCCTAGGACAATATGGCTCACATGCCTAATTTGATTCCTAGGATTTATTAGAAAGACAGAATGTGGCATTAAAAGTGTTCATAGAAATGACGGCTGAAAATTTCCCAAATTTAATAAAAGAAAAACTTACAGAATCATAACCAGCAAACCTCAAACACAAATAAATTCAAATACCATACCTAGACACATCCTAAGTGAACTGCTAAAAATAAGAAGAGAAAAATTTGAAAAATGATACAGGAAAAGAATACTTTCCAAACGGAAATCAATGATTCAAATGACCGAGAATTTCTCATGAGAAAAAAACAAGTCAGAAGACAGTACAACAATATTTTTGAAGTGCTCAAAGAAGAAAAAAAGAAAAACTGTCAATCCAGAATTGAATGAATATATTCTAGAGGAATAAAATTTCTTTTTCTTTTTAAGATTTTATTTATTTATTTGACAGAGAGAGACACAGAGAGAGTGGGAACACAAGCAGGGGGAGTGGGAGAGGGAGAAGCAGGCTTCCTGTGGAGCAGGGAGCCCGATGTGGGGCTCGATCCCAGGACCCTGGGACCATGACCTGAGCTGAAGGCAGACGTTTAATGATTGAGCCACCCAGGCACCCCAGGAATAAAATTTCTTAAAAATCACATAAAGGTAAACTAAAACAAAATGTTGTTAGCAGACCTATACTACATGAAATGCTAAAGGAAATTGTGGCTAAAGAAAAATGACACCTGAGAGAAATATGGAACTTAAGGGATAAATAAAGGTTATTGGGAATGGTAAATATCTGGGTGAATGTAAGATGTTTTCTTATCTTAAATTCATTAAAATTATTTTAAAATAACAACATTGTCTCATGATGTTTTCATATATGTCACATATATGACTGCTATGACATATAAGACATCAAGAATGGGGCACTTGGGTGGCTCAGTCAGTTAAGCATCTGACTCTTGACCCAGCTCAGGTCTTGATCTCAGGTCATGAGTTCAAGTCCTACACTGGGCTCCATGCTGGGCATGGGGCCTATTTAAAAAAAAAAAAAAAGACATCAAGAAGGAGGGATGGGGCACCTGGGTCGCTCAGTTGGTTAGGTGGCTGCCTTTGGCTCAGGTCATGATCTCGGATCAAGTCCCATGTTGGGCTCCCTGCTCAGCAGGGAGCCTGCTTCTCCCTCTGCCTCTGCCCCTCCCGCTCGTGCTCTCGCTCTCAAATAAATAAATAAAATCTTAAAAAAAATGAAGGAGGGAGAAAGAGTAATATTAGTAGGAAGTTATGTATTTTATGTGAAATAGTACAATATTAAACTCAAATAAACTGTAAGAGGTTAGAAATATATATGGCAATTCCTAGAGGAACTAGTTAAAAATATAAAGAAATATAACCAAAAAACAATAGAAATAAAATTAAATGCTAAATTACATCATCTGAAATTTGGGAGGAAAAAATGAAAAGAGGAAAAATAAAGAGAGATGGCAAACATAAAAAAATAATAAAACAAAATACAGAAATAATTAAATGATAGGTTTAAGTGTTCCAATTGAAAGGCAGAGATTATTTGATGTAAAAGCAGAAAACAACTATATCCTGCATATAAGAGATGAATTTTAAATGCAGAGACACAGATAGATTGAAAGTAAATGAGTAGAAAATCATATGCCATGGACACAGTAAGCATAAGAAGTCTAGAGTGACTGTATTATTATCAGGTAAAATAGTGAAACAGGCCTTATGACAAAGAGTGTTACCAGAAATAAAGAAATTTTCATGATGATAAAAGAGAAATTCATCAGGAAGATCTAACAGTTATTGTGCTATGAACCTAATAACATAATTATTCTCAAAATAGATAAAGCAAAAATTGGCAGAATCAAAAGAAGAAATAAATATTACCAGAAGTGGAATAGATTTCAATATCTTTCTTTTAATAGCTGATAGAAATATTACACAAAAAATTATCAGTGCATACGATACTTAACAACATTACCAACCACTTAACCTAATTGCTATGTATACATTATACCTAACAAGTACAGAATGCACATTCCTTGTATTCACATTATACATTCATCAAGAGGGACCATACGCTGGCTGTAAAGCAAATATCAATAAATTTAATAGGATCAACACATTGCAGAGTATATTCTATGATGACAACAGAATTAAATTATCAATCCAAAATAATATCTAGGAAACCCAAATATTTTGACATTAAACAACATACATCTAAATAATTATGAGCATCCAAGAAATCGCAAAAAAATAGAAACCACGTTGAGTTGAATTTTAACAAAAATAACACATATCAAACTTTCTGAAATACAGCCAAAGTTGTGCTCAGAGCAGGTACTTAGAAACTTAAATGCTTACACTGCAAAAGAAGAAATATCTAAAATCATTAAAGAATGTTTTATATTAAGAAACTAGTAAAAAAAAAAAAAGGAAAGTAAACCCAAAACAAGTAGGAAGAAATAATAAAGAACATAAATTAGCAAAATAGAAAATACACAAACAATGGAGAAAAGTAATAGAACCCAAATCTGGTACTTTAAAAAGGTCTACAAAATTGACAAACTCAATAGCTAGACTGATCAAGAAATAAAGAGAAAGAACACAAATCATGAGTATCAGAAATAAAGGGGTCACTATAACTTTAGATAATCACTATGGATTTTAAGGGATCAAAACTAAAATGATTTTATAATATTATAAAAAATTGTATTCCAGAAAATAAAAGTGTTGGTGAATGCACCAATTATTTGAAAAATCAAAATTCAGAAAATGACTTAAGAACAGAATATCAGGGGGCGCTTGGGTGGCTCAGTTGGTTAAGCGACTGCCTTCGGCTCAGGTCAAGATCCTGGAGTCCCGGGATCGAGTCCCACATCGGGCTCCCTGCTCGGCGGGGAGTCTGCTTCTCCCTCTTACCCTCTTCCCCCTCATGCGCTCTCTCATTCTCTCTCTCAAATAAATAAATAAAATCTTTAAAAAAAAAAGAACAGAATATCTGAATGTATCTAGTGAAGAAATATAATTTGCTATCAAAAGGTTAACACAAACAAAATTCCAGACTCAGATGATTTCACTTGTGAATTCTACCAAACATTCAAGGAAGAATTCCTACATAAAACTTTTCAGAAAATAGAAAAGAATAAAAACCAAAACATTTTATTAAACCAGCACAAGCCTGTCACCAAAACCAGACAAAGACATTGTTTTTGACAAACCAAGGACCATAATGAACGTAGGCAGAAATAAAATTCAATATATAAAAATACAATACAATATGACTAAATGTATTTTATCCCAGTAATGCAAGATGAGCTTAACATTCAACAGTTAATCAATGTAAATGAATTACATATAACAGAATAAAGGAGAACAATATGATCTTGTTAATAGATGCACCTATTCATCATTTAAAAAGAAAACTCTCAGTAACATGAGGATGAGGACTTAACTTAATAAATAATGTCAATGAAAAACCAATAGCTAATATCTAACATCAAAATTAATGAAGAGAAACTGAATGATGTCTCCATAAAATTTGAACTGAGGCAAAGATGTCCACTTTTGCTACTTATATTCATAGACAAGAGAAAAAAAAGCCATGAAGATCAGAAAGGAGGAAGTAATTCAGGCCTTACTGCAGATGATATGATTGTTAATATAGAAAATTCCAAAGATACTACAGTTTCAACTGCTCGAAATAATAAGAGAACTTGTCAAGATTGAAAAATAATATAAACAAATCATTTGTATCTCATACCAGCAGCAAATATTTAGAAAATAAAGTTTCTAAAAAATCATTTATAATAGCACCAAAACATAAAATACTTAGGAGTTACTCTAATAAAATATGTCCACAAACTCTACAATGAAAATTAAAACATTGCTGAAGGAATTATAGAACTCCTTAATAAATAGGGAGATTATCTCGTTCATAAATATGAAGGCTCAATGTTGTTAAGATATCACTTCTCCCCAACTTTATCTGTAGATTCAATGCAATCCCAATCAAAATTCTGGGAGTTTTTGTAGAAATTGACAAGTTGATGCTAAAATTTATACAGATACAGATATATGAAGGACCCAGAAGAACTAAGGGTTTTTTTTTTTTTAGAAGAAGGACCAAGTTGGAAATTCCCCCTACTAATTTTGACTTATTATATAACTATGGTAATCAAAAGAGTTTGGTATTTGGGAAATAAAAGTTGTACACAAATGGAATGGAATAGACAAACTAGAAGTAGACTTACACATATATGGCCAATTAATTTTTTACAAAGGCGCGAAGGCAATTCACTGTGGATAGGAAAGTCTTTACAACAAATGATGCTCAGACAACCAGATGAATGTAAGGGAAAAAAACAATCTCAATCCAACATCAAGCCAAACACAAAAGTTAACTTGAAGTTGTTCATAGACCTAAATGTAAAACAAAGTACAAAATTTCTAGAAGAAAGCATAGAAAAAAATCTTTGGAATTTGAGTAGGCTGAGATTTCTTATATAGGACATTAAAAGCATAAGTCGAAAACAGAAAACTGAGAAATTGGACTTGATCAAACTGAACTTTCTGCTCATTGAAATACACTGTTAAAAAGAAACTAAAGGCTACAGACTGGAAAAAAATTCAGGACATATCTGTCAAACAAAGAACTACTATACAAAATATATCAAGAAATTTTATAATACAATAATTAGAAGAAAAACAATCCAAAAGCAACGGACTTAAAGAAATAACTTCATAAAAGAAGATCTATTAGTGAAAAAAGATATACAAATGAAAAGCACAGGAAAAGATACTGAACAACATTAATCATCAGTGACATGCAAAGCAAAAACCACAGGATACCACTGTATGAACATTATTAGAACACCCAAATTAAAAAGACTGATGACACTGAGTTTTGATGAAAATGTAGAGCAGCTTCAACTCTCATACCCAAATGTATGTGAAACAATACAACCACGTTACAAAACACGTACTTTGCACAAGATTCCCACAGTCCTATTTCTAAGCATTTACCCAAGATAAATGAAAATGTATGTCCGCACAAATGTCTGTAGGTGAATACTTATAGTCACTTTATTCATAGTTGCCCCAAACTGGAAACATCTAAAAGATCCATCAAGTATTGAATAGATGATTCAATTGTGGTGTATTCATACAAGGGAATATATCTCAGTGGTATATTCATACAATGGAATATATCTCAGCAATAACAAGACATGAATTACTGATTCACACACATCAACATAGATGAAGCGCAAATGCATTATGCTAAATGAAAAAAGCCGGATGCAAAATATACTGTATAACTCCATTTATATGATATTCTGGAAAGGGTAAAACTAAAGGATAAATCTGTGGTTCCCAGGAATTTGGAGTAAGAAAAAAAAAAGATTGACCAGAAAAAGGCACATGAGAACCTTCTCAGTTTGATAAAAATATTATATATTTTGTTTGTTTATATTTATCAAAACTATACAAATTAAAAGGGTAAATTTAAATACATGTCATTTATTCTATATGTAAATCACACTTCAAGAACCTGACTTCAAAAACATATAAACCCAGTAATTCCATTCTAGGTGTACATCTAAGAGAAATGAAAACATACATCCACACAAAGACATATTCAGAAATGTTCATACCAGTTTTCATGTGCAATAGCAAAAACCTGAAAACAATCCAAATGTCTATGAGTGACTGTATAAATGAAATGAAGTATATAAATCAATGAAATACTACTCAGCAAAAGAAAAAAAATGAATAAACTATTGCTGTAGAGTGGGTGGAACAGCACAAAAGGCACAAGGCAACTTTTAGGGGGTGATGGATATGTTTGCTCTCTTGATTGTGGTGATCGTTTCATGGGTGTATAGGTATGTCAATAGTCATAAAATTTTGCATTTGAAACATGCATAGTTTATTGTGTATAAATTGATATCTTAATGGAATAAAGGAAGGATTGTTTCAGTACGTGTGAGATGAGGCTGACATTCTGCATTTCTAACAAGTTCCTAAGCATTCGTGTTCCTGTTCTCCAGACAACACTTTGAGAAGGAAGACTGTAAGAGATACACAAGCCATTCACTCATCTCCAGTCTCTAAGTATTATTTTTAATAATCCTAGAGGTTACAAACCTTAATCTTATCTCTCTGTCTCTGATCACATAGTATTTCCTTAAAGATTAATAATTTATGACTATGCCATCAGCTTAAGGACCTCTATAAAATAGCAATCATATTATGAATATTTCTGCCTTTGGGAGGGTAAAAATATTATTCTGCTGCCCAACATCCATTATATTTAAAGGACCAAAGGACAGATTCCTTCTAGGTTTAGGGCTCAGAAACAAATTTTATAACCTCATAATGAAATGAAACTCTGATATTCATCATTTTGAGGGCACATCAGAAGTAATGTGTGTGTAAAATACATTCATTCTCTTTTGTCAGGATTTGGCTTTGCATGTGTGCATGTGTGTGTGTACACACAAGTGTTGGGGTGTAGTGGGGGAAAGGGAAAATGTGCAAAAATTTCTCCCTTTGTTTTCACATAATCTCTTGATTTTTAAATTTATTGTATTAAAATTAGATAGTTTTTTTAATCTGTGTTTTTATTGTGAAATGACTCGTATTGTTTTTGGAAGTAAGGACATAAGTAATGAATAAATCATTAAAAAGACATTAAGCTAGGTATCAGATGTTCCTCGCTTCATTTGAGTTAATTCCTCTTTCCTAGGCGCTCTAACTTTGAAGTGAGCCTTGGTTATCCTTATTTATCAAAAATCCCATGGCCACTGACATTAAAACAGTAAAGGCTGCTATAATTTTATTATTCCAATCCCCATATAGTCCCTAGGGGACTGTAGTGTGTGTGTGTGTGTGTGTGTGTGTGTGTGTACACACATACATATATGTACATACATAAATACACACACATATAAACACATATATACACATATATTTTATGTATACATATATAATATAGCCTATTTGATAAATTGATATGCCCACTTTAACATTTATCAGTTATAATAGGCACTTAACTGATATAATCAGGTATAATTTTTTTTGTCTAATTAAATTAATTTTATCTCAAGGACCTATTACCCCTGATAACAGAAAACTATATATAGTATTGCAGGTAAATTCAATCACTTCCCATTTTTCTCTGTCATTTTGGTATACATAGTGACCATATTTCAGGGTTGCCTGGAAATCCCTTAGACTTGTTCCTCTTCAAGGCAACAGGATATGGATCAAATCTCAAGTGCCCTCAATTTTAAGATCCCCAAACTTTTTGGGGAGCTCCATTAGTACTTATCTTAGAACTAAACCCAAAGTACTGAGTCATGTCTTCAGGTCCTTCCCAGAGAGATCTCATCTCTCTTCCTTTCCCACAAATACTGCCCTTCTCCCCAGCTGGGAAGATCCGATCTGGTCTGCTCAGGCAGGAACAATTAGGTTTTGTTTTTTTTTTTTTAAGATTTTATTTATTTATTTGAGAGAAAGAATGAGAGTGAGAGAGAGCACATGAGAGGGAAGAGGGTCAGAGGGAGAAGCAGACTCCCCGCCGAGCAGGGAGCCCGATGGGGGACTCGATCCTGGGACTCCAGGATCATGACCTGAGCCGAAGGCAGTCGCTTAACCAACTGAGCCACCCAGGCGCCCCAGGAATAATTAGTTTTGATCAATCAGTGGTATTACTGTATCCTGAAAGACATTCTTCTATACTAACTTTTAAGGCCAGAATCTCAATTCTTGCTGCTGAGAAGTCCCAGGCTATTGCAAATGAAAAGTCTTTCCTTTAAAAGTTATATCTTCCAGAGGCTTCATAAGTTTATTTGGAAATCAGAGGATGAGCACTGCCTGTTTCTTTTTCTTAGGATTTCTTAGGATGCATCTCTCAGCTCTACCATGAAAAAAAGTACTATGGAATAAAAAAGTCAACTAGGTGGACTGTGAAGAGTAGTCAAAACGTGGAGAAGTGACCTGTATGGAGATCAATACCCTTGTCTGTCTGTCTCTGCCTCTCTTCTCCCCCTCTCCCCTCTCCCCTCCCCCCCAACTTTGCCCCAGGACAGGCCTCATTCATGGTGCAATGCAGGGCTGGCAACAGGAACTGCAGCAGAAACTGCACTGACTTTCTAGAGAAACCACAGAAAGAAGCCCCAGCAAGGTAAGGAGCAAGGGAGAAATACAGAAAAGAGAATCAGAAAAACATAAACCCTATTTGTGTGCATGAAACCACAGAAGTCTCAATATCGACCCTAAACTATGTGTGCATAGTACAAACCCAAAGCAGTGTAGTAAAGGCTAAGAAAACCGAAATTATATTTGAATTAGTCATAAATGTCTCAGCCTAAACCTTGAAGCACACATCAAAAATAGAAAGGATTTTTATAACCAAATAACAGGAAAACAAACATCCCAATAAAAATGGCCAAAGTATTTAAACAGGCCCTTCACAAATAATATACACATGGCTAATGCATGCATGAAAACATGCTAGACATCATTAATTATCATGGAAATACAAAGCAAACTGCAACAATATACCACTACACAACTGTAAAGGATAGAGATGAAAAGACAGAGAGTACCAAGTGTTGGTGATGGTGGAAGAGCAGGAACTCTCATGCACTGAATCTCAAATTAATGTGCTGAGCCAGAGAAGCCAGGCCAAAAAAATACATATTTTATGTCATTTACAAAATATTCCAGAAAGTACAAATTAATCTATGGTAATGTAAAGCAGATCTTGTGTTTGCCCTGAGCTGGGTATGGAGGATGGATGATGAAACTACTATCTAGGGGCGCCTGGGTGGCTCAGTCGTTAAGCGTCTGCCTTCAGCTCCGGTCATGATCCCAGGGTCCTGGGATCGAGTCCCACATCGGGCTCCCTGCTCGGCGGGAAGCCTGCTTCTCCCTTTCCCACTTCCCCTCTTGGGTTCCCTCTCTCGCTGTCTCTCTCTCTGTCAAATAAATAAATAAATAATTTAAAAAAAAAGAAACTATTATCTAGATTGCTATGGTTACTTCATGGTTGAACACATATGAAATTGCACACATTAAATATGTGCAATTTGTTGTTTGTCAATTATACCCTAACAAAATTGTAAAAAAAAAAAGTAGCAAATACAAATGCATATATACACATACACACAAATATACTGTTCAGAATATATAAAACATATGCCAATTTACACTGATTATTATGCACTATGGTTAAGAGTGGGGCCTCTAGAATTATTTGGCCTGGGTGAGAAATCCAACCACTTATTAGCTATGTGGCCTGGAGCAAATTAATTACCCTGTTTGAGTCTCAGGTTTACTATTTATAGAATAGGAATAAAATGTTACCTAGAAAAAGTAAACCAATAGTTTTAATTGGATTTAATCTAAAAATCACATTCCTTAATATGACTTAAAGATCTGCATGGTCTTTCCTCTTCTTATATTTTCAGATTCATTAATCACCATTCCGCATTTTACTCCAGACATATGCCATATTCTTTTGTCTTTCTGTGCATTAACACATGCTACAAGTGCCTTATCTAAAACACTTGGGACCAGATATTGTGCAGAAATCAGATATTAGATTTTAGGAAGTAGCACGGAGCATATATTACACATTACCCAATACCCTAGTGGGGTTTGGAGCAGCAACCTCTAATCACACCAATGTTTAGGTTTAAAACCATATCCACATTTAAATATTTACATGTTAGACAAATAGACCATAAAGAGCCTCACATGAGTGCCTATTAGCTTTAACCATTACGTAAGTTAGGATCAGTTCAAGTTCTACTGACAACTAAGTTTTTAAAATATATTTTCATGGTTTTGATGATTTCAGAATACTAATACAAGATCGTCAACCTATATTTCTTTGATGTGGAGTTACTTTCCCCATAGGCCTTCTCCTCTCACCTCATATTCTCTACCCAGCTTGGCTCATCCATGGCCAAATTGTTTGGTACACCCCATGTACGTATGATCCTAAATTTTTATTTCTAGCCTGAAATTCACTCTGTATATAAAAGTGTTTACTTGCATTTCCATACAGAAGTCTCTTAGATACCTCAAACTTTTCATATTCAAAACTAACTTCTTGTTTTTCTCTGTTCATCCTGCTCCTCTTCCCATCTTCCTCATCTTAACCCATGATTCCTCCATTCATCCAGTTGTTCAAACCAAACTGTGGTATCATCCTTGATTTCCTCGGTGGTCTAACCTGAAAACGTATGTAACATCCTTGATTTTTCAAGTCCTCTTCCAAGCCATTATTCACATAATGGCCAGAGTGACCTTTCTAAAATTGAATTGTATCATTTCTTGGCTTAAAGCCTTTCAATAATTGTTCTCGTGCCTGCTTTCCTCTCAGCTCCCAGTTTGCCTTTCAGCCATGGTGCCCAAGGCCACTGGCTTTCTTTCTTTTCTCCTGTTCCTCACTTGACTAACTTCCCTTCTTCCTTCATATCTCAACCTAATGGTCACTTCCTTCCTTTTCCTGACATCCCGGGATAAATTAGGACCCTGATACAGATATACCTTCTAATGCTTTCTCCTAGAAGGCACACGTATGTAAGAGCAAATTGTTCAAGCTGTAAGACATCAAAATATACTCATAGCGGTATTTGAAGAGGAGTACTTTTCTTTAGCCAACCATTTTAGAGACAAAAAAAAATACATTTTTATTCTATTTTCAGAAAATTCAGAAAAGAACACTTCAATTACTTTGTAACTTCAGATTTCCCTTGAGAAAATGTTGAGATATGCAATTGGGAAGGGATTAAAGTTTTAGTAAAAGAAACTAATGGATAAAAGATTAATAGATAATATCTGAAAAGGAAAAGGAGGGGGGAAAGCCTGGGAAATCTACACAGATTTCTCTACTGTTTGTCAACATTTCTCTGAGAATAGAGACCATTGCATGGTCTCAGAAGGCAGTTTAAATCCTTGCTTGACACTATTTCTGTGACCCTCTACAAAACATTTAACCTAGAGGTGTCTGGGTGGCTCAGTTGGCTAAGTGTCTGCCTTTGGCTCGGGTCATGATCTCAGGGTCCTGGGACTGAGTCTTGTGCTGGGCTCCCTGCTCAGCAGGGAGTCAGCTTGAAGATTGTGTCTCCCTCTCCCTCTGCCCCTCCCCCACCTCTTTCTCTCTCTCTCTCTCTCTCTCTCTCAAATAAATAAAATCTTAAAGAATAAAACATTTAACCTATCTGTACTTTACTTTCTTCATGTCTAAGTGGATGGTTGCCATCCATCTGATCTATCTCCCAAAGTTATTCTGAGAACCAAAAATGATAACAAATATAAGTGTGTTCCTAACTGTAAATCGTTGCAAATTGTAAATTAATCCAGTGACTCAAAGTGAGGACATCATAATTATAAGGGCTAACATTAAATATTCCAAATATCTGTCTCCGGGGCAAGAACGTTGCTAAATTTACTCTTATTTTGAGTACATTTTGTAAATAAGGTGTCAGTAAACTCTAAAATGCCTCTCCCATTTCTGCCCTGTAGCTGAAAGACTGTCCCCACTTCCTTGCCTTTCTCCCTAGGATGGTCAGAAAATGCACATCATAAATGATTCCAGAAGAAAGAGCAAAGCTTGCCATTTCTTATGTAGTGCAGAAACATGTTAAACATGCTTTTGTGGTTGTTTTTCATAGAATTGTTATAGGATGCCATATAGTTTTCTATTGCTGCTGTAACAAATTAACTGAAAACTACATCCAGTTATTATATGACCATTCTGTAGGATGGAAGTTCAACTTGGGTCTCGCTGAGCTAAAACTGCAGTGTCAGCAGATCTATGTTTCCTACTAAATAAAGGCTTGGGGGAAGATTCTGCTTCTACACGCATTGAGTCTGTTGGGAGAATTCAGTTCCTTGCATTGTGCTTGTGCAACTGAGGTCCCTAACTCAATGCTGGCTGCTGGCTGGGGGTTGTTCTCAGCTTCTGAAGAGCAATCACATTCCCTGGCTTTGACCCTCTTCTACTATCTTCAAAGTAAGCCCTCATATTTAGAATCTCTCTGACTTTTCCCTCTGCCCCATCTCTTCTGTCTCCAGTAGGAGAAAGCTCTTTGCTTATAAGAGCTCATGTAAGTGGAGTGAACATGAATGGATTTTCTAGATAATGTCACTATTTTAAAGTCTGTACCCTTAAATTACATCTGTTCATTAAACCATATATATGTGTGATTCCACATATATGAAGTTCTTTTGTGATGTAAATTAATATATTTACAGATTCCAGGGATTACAGTGTGGACATATTTGAGGAACCATTATTTTGTCTACCACACAGTTTCTGTATTATATGCTTATGAATTTTTCCTACCAAATGAGACATTATTGGAAGCAAGAGTACACATATATTTAAATAGATACGTTGATATTGCATGGATGATGGTGACAACAAATGCATAGTTCTTTGATTTATTAAGTCCATACACGTGGCCTTTACGTGTGTGTGGAGAGGGAGGTGTTGAGAAGACAAAGCACTAAAGACTGTGGCAGTTCTCCTAGAAAATGGAATTAGTCTATTTTTTATTATTTTGTAATTAGTTGTAAGTTCCTAAAATTTGTATTCAAATAAGCAAAATAAAAGGATATTTAGTTTTAAACTTTCACATATAATAGGAAAGAAACAGAGGAATTCTCAGTTCTTTTGATTCAAGAATAACTTTTAGGAATTACTGTGTGTGTACCAGTCACAATTGAGAAAAAAGCTAAAAGAAACTTAGGAAATAAAGAGATAGGCACTTTGATGACATAAAAGGACCAGAGCTCAAGGAATGCACTTCTGAAGAGAAGTTCCTCAGGCCCAATATCTAGAACCTATAATATTTATTAGCATCAATAAAACTGCTCTCTTGGAGCCCAAGTTAATAGGGTTAATCCATCTGATCAAACCATAAACTCCAAGATTGTGTGCACATTCACAGTAGGGCTCATGTAACAGGGAAACAGTAAAGAAAAATAAAACTATGTATCCTGTAAATGATAAACTAGGCTAACTGAATGTGCCTAATCTGTATTATGAGATGGAAAACTAAAGAGAAAAGATACTTTGCAGAAGTCAAAGAAGGGGGACTATTTCTACAGAACTATTAGGAAATAAATTTTGCATGGTTGGTAGTTTTTAAAAGTGTATATTATGGGGCACCTTGTTACTGACTTTTACTTTGGAGTTAAAAGTTTACACCCAACAAAATAGTCTGTCCATGTATACTTAGACTTTTAATGTCTTTAAGAGAAACTCTCTGGTTTTTATTTATTCTTAAATCAAAATATTTAATCTACAAGAATAGTACTTACATTCTACTGAAATGTTGATGTATCCAATTTTTATCATGTCATTTTAAAAAAGTGATGAATTTTTCTATGTATGATTCCATAAAAAACCATATCTATAGGAATATGTATTTGAAGAAGAGGAGAAGATAAAAACACAGATTTAAAGAATAACCTTGCCTGAAAGTCTTCTGTACCATTTTTGGTACTATATATATTTGTTGAGAAAATAACCCTTTTAATCAGAGCTTTCAAATTTATTAGCCTAAAATAGTACATACTTATTATCATATTTTATTTGTGGCTACAATACTGACCTTTAAAAATAACGAATCTTATATATCTTTACTCTTTCATTTTTATTGCTTCTTTAAACTTATTCATTTCTCTTTCATTGCTATTTTCAAAACCGAGATCCTTTTCTTTAGTGATCCCACAATTTTATTCTATTGGTAATTAAATTTAATGAATTGCTCTGGTATCTTTTTCAAATCTTACCTTCTGCTATCCTTGTTTCTTTTATTTCCTAGTTTCTTGAATTGAATGCTTAATTTATTTTCAAGTCTTCTTGTATTAAAATAAGAACATTTAAAGCTATTGATTCTTCTCTAACTACAGAATTTGTCACATTCTCTATGGTTTAAATTGCAGTGTGATTAATTCCTGTGATTTTCTATAAAGTCAAATATTAAAGTTTGGGTTACTCCTTTATTCCAAGAGTTATTTAAAAAGAGTTTCAAAATTTCCAAGTGGTTTTGTTTTACACTTACTGAATTTTTATTTGAAACTCCATTGCTAGTTGCATTTTCTCTGTAGGTTCTGTATAATTTGTGTTAGTAGTATTCCTTTCTGTTTTGTCATGTTGCTGCTATGGGAAAGAGAATCTGTCCTTCTGCGTTTTCTGAATAGTTACCATTGGTATGTTGAAAAGCTATTTTATTTTATTTTATTTTATTATGTTATGTTAGTTACCATATATTACATCATTAGTTTTTAATGTGATGTTCCATGATTCATTGTTTGTGTATAACACCCAATGCTCCATTCAATACGTGCCCTCCTTAATACCCATCACCTGGTTAACCCATCCCCCCCAGCCCCCTCCCCTCTAAAACCCTCAGTTTGTTTCTCAGAGTCCATAGTCTCTCATGGTTTGTCTCCTCCTCCGATTCCCCCCCCCTTTATTTTTCCCTTCCTACTATCTTCTTCTTTTTTTTTTTAACATATAATGTCTTACTTGTTTCAGAGGTACAGGTCTGTGATTCATCAGTCTTACACAATTCACAGTGCTCACCATAGCACATACCCTCCCCAAAGTCTATCACCCAGCCACCATCCCTCCCACCCCCCACCACTCCAGCAACCCTCAGTTTGTTTCCTGAGATTAAGAATTCCTCATATCAGTGAGATCATATGATACTTGTCTTTCTCTGGTTTTTATATATTAATTTTGTGATTAATCAACCTGCTAAATTTTCTTTGTCTAGTAGTTTTCAGTATAAATCAGAAGATTTATATTTTGAATTACCTAGTATATCTTCCCATCATCATCTGCACATGATGCTTATTTTCTACTCTCTTTTCTTATGTTTACTTGTTACTTTATCCTCTTGTCTATTTGCTATTTGCATTTACTCGTACTTTTAGAACTTTCAGGAAAAAAAGATAGCATCATTGTCTCATTTCTGATATTAATGAGAATGTTTTCAGCATCTCACAAATGAGTGTGTTAAGGAAGCATCGATCTATTCCTATGTCACCAACAATGAAACAAATCTGAACTGACCTATTAATATGGTGAATTACATAAATATACTAATATTTTCCCAGTTAAATAATCCCCACATTCTGAATAAATCTTGTTTGGCTGTGGTAAATTAATCTTTTAATGCACCACTGGATTCTCTTACTAATACTTTATTTAGGATTTATACATTAAAATCTTCTGGGATTTTCTTCTTGTCTGCTATTTTTGAGTCTCAGCATTTTGCCAATTTCCTAAAAAATAGGCAGCTCTCATTCTCTTTCTATGTTTTGTAACAGTTTAAGTAGTATCAGAACTATTAGACCTTTACATATTTGAAATAATTCACTATGAAATTAACTTGAAAAGGGAATAAATTTAAGGGAAAGGAGGTAGTTTTTGTGATAGATTCTGTCTCAGATTTTATGAACCTCTTCCCAATATTTTGGGCCTAGCTGAAAAGAAAATAGAAAATTTTAATTTATTATTTTAGTAATTTATTATTTTATAAATTTATTAGTTGTAAAATTTAATATTTATTTGCCAAATCCAAGGGCTTCTTTTCCACTGAAAGTAGGAGGAGACTAACAATTGGAGTCAAATTTATGCAATTAAAAATTAATTCATTTAACAAATATTTTTCAGTATTTACTAGACATTGTGCTATATGCTAGAGACAAAGTGATTAGATATGACCACTGCCCTCATGAAGCTTAGAGTCTAGTAGAGGATACAGTCATTTAACAAATATCTACACAAACAGATAATTACCAATTGCTAGAAATGTTGTAAATGAATGAAATAGGGTTATCTTAAAGAGAATCCTGGATTTGAGAAGCAAGCTTAGGATTAGGTAGTCAGGCTATTCCTAGGTGAGTAATTGACATTGAAGTTGAGATTTACAATTAAGAGTTTGGGAAACAAAAGTGGAGGAAAGAGTACTCCAGTCAGATGTTATGGAATGGGTAATGTCCTAAGTTGGGAAACAACTTGGTATTCTCAAGGAACTGAAAGGAGTCGGAAAGATTCATCACAATGAAAAAGTACAAGGTTAAGAGTAGTATTAGATGAGGCTAGAGTTATAGGCAAGGGGAAAGCTTCACAGCTTTCCTCTCCCTGCCTGTGAACTAGGGTTCCTGATGTTTGCTTCCAGACCTCTTCTCTGACCCTCGGCAGACAGTCAAGAGGTCAAAGAAGTCCACTCCAGGGAAGTGATATTTAAGCTGAGCACTCAGAATGAATAGAATGTGCAATTCTTCGTTGCTTTGGAAGCTTCCAGTTAGTTGGAATAGTGCTTCTATTTTCTAAATCAAATGACTCTTCACGTTAGGAACCCATGAGGGCAGCATCAAGTGCTTTCCAGGTCAAGAAAATGCTAAGACGTGGAGTTGGATACTCATTCCCAGGGCTTATGCCAGTACACCATTGCACTGGAGTTGGATCCCACAAACTACCCAACATTCTGCCCTCTCCTCTGGGCCTCGCTGCTCTGAAGTTGAGGCTGTCTCAGGGTTCTGCCTAGTATCACAAAGACTTATGGGCTGCATTGCTCTTCTCTCAATCTTTTATGTTCTGTACTGTACTCTGAAAAAAAATAATCTCTGTTTCCTACTTATGAGTAATACCTTTATGTAGTTTATATCCCTGATATTTTTTCTCAATTTTATATTCTCTTTTAACAGGGATTGGAAGAGGAGATTAGTTAGGCATATTTATTCAGTTTGTTATTATGAACTGAAAGTCTGAAGAGCATCAAATTTGAAAAGACATAGCATAAAAGAAAAAAAAGAGATCTGCTCTTGGTTCTCAGTTAAATAAGAGAAAGCATATATTCTCAGAAGCAAGATATAGAAATTGAGATGAAACAATAGATTAAGATGCACAGGACACTGGATGAGAGAAGCAATAAACATGGGTTAATTGTAAATGCCATAAAAGAATTTAAAATTGCATAAGGTTTGGCATTAACCAATATTATCACTGTAAAAAACTGAATCAGTCACGTGGAAATAAGCCTGAGAAGCAAAAATGCAGAGGAATTGTACAGAGAAAATGACAAGAGGGAAGAAAATACAGAAGTGGGTGAAGATAGAGAAGGAAGCATCAACATATGGATAATTTGTTTTCCTGCAGAAAAGACCAGGATATAATTTATGGAATGAATCTGCATTATTTTTATAATAATAAAACAGTCAAAAGAAAGTATTTTAAGCAATGCAATAAACATGGGAGAAAACAAAAAAACAGGAAGGGAGAGAGAAAAAAAAGATAAAAATAAGATATAGAAACTAGATCTTCAGTGAGACTCAGTATTAATACTCTATTAAAGCAAAACCTGTATTCTCAGGTTTTCAAATTATGCTCAGATTCTCAGTTTTCCCTAGTTGCCATATTTTTAAAACTAAGCTTACCGAATAGTGTTTGTTTCATTGGAAAATTATTAAAAGTATAATATATAGAAAAATTGATCATAGTTCTATTTCTGTCCACTGTTTCTTTATATGTATATCTGTAAGTAGGTTGAGATCAACCTGCAAATACAATTTTGTATTCTGATTTTCAACTTTCTTCATTTTGCCATGTCATCAAAATTCTTCACAAAGGCTTGTGAATTTTCCATTGTGTATATGTACCAAAAATTAAGTACTCCCCTAATGCTTTGCTTTAAAAGGAAAAATGATAACATTAGCTTCCTTTAAAATGAGCACCTACCTTAAGGCAGCAGTTGCTTTCCGCATAAGTAGAAGAGTTTCTGTTAAAAAGTACTCTGAAACAAATAATACATTATATATTTAAAAAAAAAGAAAAAGAAGATAGCAGGAAGGGAAGAATGAAGGGGGGGGAATCGGAGGGGGAGATGAACCATGAGAGACTATGGACTCTGAGAAACAAACTGAGGGTTCTAGAGGGGAGGGGGGAGGGGGGATGGCTCAGCCCGGTGATGGGCATTAAGGAGGGCACGTACAGCATGGAGCACTGGGTGTTATGCACAAACAATGAATCATGGAACATTACATCAAAAACTAATGGTGTAATGTATGGTGATTAACATAACAATAAAAAAATCTAAAGAAAATTTAAAAAAAGAGGGCATGTACTGAATGGAGCACTGGGTGTTATACGCAAACAAGGAATCATGGAACACTACATCAAAAACTGATGATGTAATATATGGTGATCAACATAACATAATAATAAAAAAAAGAATAAATAAATGAATGAAAAAAAGGAAAAAAAGTACAATGGGAACATCTATACATAAGACTAATGATTAGAGGGAAATAAAATTCCATCAGCACAAATCAGTGCTCATAGAGCTAAATGAGTAATGCATGTCAATCAAGGAGAATGGTCGTATAGCATTATTTCATTAATTTGAGTAATTTACATTATTATTCATTCAAATTGTGATTTACATCTACAACTGTATCATGGGCTATAACATGAAGTGGTCCTTTGGTAGAACAGAACATCTAACATACAGAGCTGCAAGTGAAGTATTCCATATAAATTAAATAAACTAACACATGGGGCGTCTGGGTGGCTCAGTCAGTTGAGCTCTGGACTCTTGGTTTCTGCTCAGGTCATGATCTCAGGGTTTTGAGATCAGTCCTGCCTCTGGCTCTGTGCTTGGGGAAGTCGCCTAGAGATTCTCCATGGTCCCTCTCCCTCTGCCCCTCCCCCTGCTCGCACATGTGCACTCTTTCTCTCCCTCTCCTTCTCTCTCTCTCAAATAAATAATCTTAAAATAAGCTAAAACAGAAGCTAATTTAATTCCCAATAAAATAATTCCAAACCCAAAGTCAACATTTGTTTAACACCTAATAAATGAATGGAAACTCAGGAGTGCATGTGATAATTTTAACTAAAGATTTCCTTTGAAATCCAATTGTAACATTTTAATGGTGATAGTCAAAATAACTTAAACCTGACAATTTAGAATTTATCATTTTCTTCTCAAAATGGTATTGCAATTTAATAAGAGATCTAATATTACATCTTATCATAGGCACTATATTTACCAAATAGAACTAAGAGTCATCTATGTATGTGGTTAGTGTCCCAGTACCACTGCTTAATAGTCTATGATGTATGGAGAGTCACATGAATATTCTGAGAAGATAGCATGTTATATATAAACTGTGGAGGCATGCACACCTATATTCTAATCCAACCTTATCAACTAACGAACTAGGAGATGCCAGGAAAATTCCTTAACCTCCAAGAGTCACATTTTCCTCATCAGGAAAATAGAAATAATAATTGTTAGATTAAGGGACTCATACTATACCTGGAACATAGTAGATGTGCATTATCAATGTTGGTCTCAGTTTCTAATCTGTAATTAGCCACACTGAAAGGACTGAATAACAGTATAATAGCTAAAAAATGCTAATATATTTTAATACCATTGCCACAGAAAAGCACACATACATACACACACATACACACTTACAAAAGCATGCACAAAAATCATGCTGTATAGAATAGTATAGCTTCTAGCTGAATGAACAGCTCTGAATATGCAACTGAACATAAGAAAGACAACCAAAATGCATTCATTGAGCCATTATCAGTTATCCGTGCCTGTTACATCCATTGCCTAGATACCTCCATGATGAATAGCCATGTTAAAGTAAATTATAGATTGAGAGAAGCAAAAAGACAGTGAGATATAGTCCTTCATTTATTTTCCATTCTGTTGCCTAGACATCTCCTCCTTGGAATTTCTAATGTAATATGACTTGCTATTGTCACATAGCCTTCCAAATGGGGGGAAGGGAAAACTAGAGAATGGCAAGCAACAATTGCGGTTCTATTGAAAAGTGAAAATAAAGGACTTTTTCTCTACTAAGTGGAAAACTTTTAAAACAAATACTGCTTAAGTCGAGATATGTCAACTCACACTCAGTTTTGATTTTACAAGTTCCAATTATTTAACACTTCATTAGAATTTATTTATTTTGGTTCATAGTAGCTCAGTCCAGATTTTCAACAACTGCACTCAATGTCTATGCACGTATGTGTCTATGTACTGAATTTATAGGATAGCCTCAGAAAGCCACAGAAACATACCATGCTAATTATAACTTCAAAATGCCTATAAATTTTACTTATGGTATATGTAATACATTTGTCCACACAATTTATTTGTAAAATACATTCTCCAAATGTTCAATTCCTTGATTATCCTATTGCCCATTTAATTTCAATAATCTTCACTGTGACCACATCGGTATTTGCCCATATTGTTCCCTCTGCTCAGAAATTTTTTTATTCATGGCTTAACCTGGCTATTTATTACATGTCCTTCAAACCTCAAATGACATGCCCCTCCCTTAGGAAAGATTTCAATGACCTCTCTGTAAATATCAATTCTTCATCACGTATTCTTCAATCTAATAACACTCACTGCAAGTCATAGAAATTTGTTTTATCATTTATTTAAAGTCTATTTCTAACACTAAGTAGTAAGTTCTATGAAGGTAGGAGCACTGGCTGCTTTAGCTGAACTGCTGTATCCCCAGAGACTGACATAAGTATGGCATAGAGTTAGTAGGCATATGGTAAATATTTGATAAATGAATGATAAATGAATGAAGAAAATAGATACTAATGTCCGTGAAATTCAGTTTCCCTGTCTGTAAAGTAGAAATAGTGATACCCACCTCATACAGGTTTTCTTATGATTGGTCTGGCTATAATCGATATGAAAACATAGCAGAGCACCTGGTAGGTACCATGTGTTAAGTAAATGGCAGCACTCATCAACCTCCACTAGTGAAGTTCACAGCTGAGTGTGTCAGGCAGGCAAGTAAACAGGCTATTGCAAGTGTGAGGGAGTCAGAGGGGAAGTACAGAATTAAGGTGCTATGGGAGCTTACCACAGACATACTTAATCTAGGTAGGGCTGGGTCTCCCCAAGAAATGAATGAATGAATGATAAATGAATAAATTAATAAAAGAATAAATGAAGACTATGAATACTAGGTACCGTGCTAGGTTAGAGAAATAAAGATAGTCACAGTCTCTATACTAAAGAGATTATAGTTTATTGATCTTCTATACTGACATTTACTATACAAGTTATCTTCAAAATATAATAACCAGTAGAAATATCTTCTAAATTAAATCTCACAAACCCTCTTATTTTTTAAAAAAATTGAGAAATACAGGGTTAATTTGGCTAGCTTATTTGGACAACACATTGCCACACAACTGACTTGTCTGATCTTCCACTCTTTTTCTTGTTGGGTAGTCACAGGCTTTAACATACCCGGCATGTAGATAACTACATAATTCCTGGGAATTATAAAAAATCACTTACCCCCAGAACATCCTTTTAAGGTACAAATTTAGAGAAAATTGCCTAGTTGTGGACAGAAATTTGCCTCTATTATGGAATGTTCATATCCTTTATCATTCTGACTAAAAACATTTAAAGTTTCAGAAGAGCAAACCAATAACCTTTCTTAGACTGCTGAGTATATTAAGCACAAGCCCTTGCACTTAGTGCTTGATATATAACATACAGCACTTGTTTATTTTAGTTAATTAGATCAATATGCATTTGTTAGATTAGAAAAAATGAACTTCTTTGTTAACTCTCAATTTCCATGGAATATTTTATTATTGTTAAAAAGGAGACAGCAAGCCCCAAATGGATCACTTATGCTAAACCCCATGCCAGCAAACCCAGACTTGATACCTAATCAAACTGTAGTCTCAACCCCTCGGGAATGTAACCTTTAACCAGTTACCCTGGAATTACCTTGTTAGCACTAGTGAGGTAATCCACCCAACAGGCCCTTCTGTTCCCCTTAGAAAACAACGCATTCTTTGCTAATATTTTCCTTTTTCCACCCCCCTTTATGCCTTTAAAAATTTTTTTTACAGCTTGGTGGAGCTCCTTTCTATTGCTAGATGGGATGCTGCCCAATTCATCAATTAGTGAATAAAGCTGATTTGATTTTCAAATTTACTCAACTGAATTTTTAACACCTTAGAAAGTTGGCATTAAGATATTTAGATGGTTTTGGTAAAGGGAAGAAGAATGTACTTACCTATATATTTGAACTTGCTTCATTTGGATATTATTTAATACCAGCATATCCTGTTCAGGAACACAAGAAATCCATCTGTTATGTTACCATTAGCTAGAAGCTCATTTGAAGTTATTTCTGCAACTGCTGATTCTATCAAAGGTGCAAACTTTTACCTCTGCCATTAAAACTGATTCTTAGAGGGGTAGGGCAAGGGGATGCCCTTTTTATCTTGACCTATAATATGAAGAAGAGTCATTTCTTAACCTATGGGAAAACATTAGAATGATTATTATGACTGCAGTTATTATTAATACTATATTCTTAAAACTGAGGTACCACTAAATGTGCATAATCACTAATTCACCACAACCCCTTCAGAAATATAGCAAGAATATTCCCACTCCTTACCCCATCTCTTTCCCCAAACCAGGTAATATATCAAAATTAGAAACTTACTTAAATTAATATAAAGCAAACATCCATAATTCACATTAGATGTTTTAGCATGAAATTAGGTGATTCCAGAATTACACCACATTAGATGTTAACACTGAAAAATGATGAATATTGAAATCCCACTCAACAAAATCTCTTAGCTAAAGAGAAAAAAAGTGGCCTGAGAGTAGGTATATATCTTTAAACCTGTATATTATTATTAACCATGAAGTAATATAATATAATCAATGTGCATCATTTAGTCACTATTCAAATGTAAATACACACCCGGGTTTCCTGGAAATACGGATGAAACGAAACATTACTGCACTTAAAATGGAACACCAACTATAATCACGTACTAGTAAAATATATATTTTTAAAAATTCATTTGTAGATTTTTTTTTTAAATCTGAAAAAAACCTCCAAGTCCAGATGGATTCACTGGTGAATTCTACCAAACATTTAAATAAGAAATAATACCAATTTGATACAAATTCTTCCAGAAAATTCAAACAAAGGGCATACTTCCCAAATCATTCTATGAAACTAGTATTACTATGATACCAAAATGTTTTTTAAAAACTTTACAGGTTTTCCTCAACTTACAGTCATTTGACTTACAATAGTTCAACTGTACAATGGCATGAAAGCACTATGTGTTCAGTAAACACTGTACTTGGAATTTTGAATTTGGATCTTTTCCTGAGCTAGTGATAAGGATGTCTATTCCTTTCACTTCTACTTAAGATCTTTCTGGTAGTTCTATACAGTTTAGTAAGAAAATACAAAATTAAGGACATCCAGCTTGGAAAAGAAGCAAAACTATCTTTAATTACAGATGACATAATGCTATGTATGACAATCCTAAAGATGCTTCAAAAGTGCTATTAGAACCAATTAGTGAATTCAACAATTTTTCAAGATAATCAATATATAAAACATACTAATATATGACCAATATACCACATTTTATATAGTCAGTATATAACCACAATTGATCAGTATATAATCAATATCAATCTATATAAAATCAATACGCAAAAGTCAATTTTATTTCAGAGGTTGAATTTTTAAAACTACTATTTATAACAGCATCAAAAATATGAAATGCACAGAGATAAATTTCACTAAAGATACAGAAGTCTTGCACATTTAAAACTATAACACACTGCCAAGAGAAATTAAAGAAGACCCAAATAAATGAAGCAATATAACATAATCATGGATTGGAATACTCAAAATTGCTAATGTGCCAATTCTCCCCCAAACTGATATAACAATTCATTGTAAAAATCCTAGCAGTCAAAATCCTAGCACTGTTTTTATAGAAATTAACAAGGTAAATCTAAAATTTACGTACAAAAGTTCTAGCGAAGCAAAATTTTGGAAAAGAGGAACAAAGTTGGGGGACTTACACTATTTGATCTAAAGTCTTATACATCTATTATAATCAAGACACTGTGACATTGGCATAAAGTTAGATACACCAATGGAACAAACAAAAAAGAAAGTACAGAAATAGACTCATACATAAACTATCAGTTGACTTGGGTGTCTGGGTGGCTTAGTCGGTTAAGCGCTTAAATGTCTGCCTTCAGCTCAGGCCATGATCCTGCAGTCCTGGGATTGAGCCCCACTTTGGGCTTCCTGCTCAGCAGAGAGTCTGCTTCTCCCTCTGCCCCTCACCCGGCTCGTGGCTCTCTTTTGTGTGTGCGTGCTCTCTCACTCAAATAAATAAATAAAATCTTAAAAAAAAAAACTATCAGTTGACTTTTGATAAAGATACTAAGGCAATTCTATGGAGAAAAGATCTTTTCAACAAATGATGCTGAAATAATTGCATAGCCATATGCTGAAAGAAATGAACTTCTACACTTCACGTCACATACAAAAAAAAAAAATCTCAAAATGGTTCATTGATTTAAATGTAAGAGCTAAAACTACAATTTCTATATGAAACAGGAAAAAAAAACTTAAGGCACTTGGGTTTGGCAAAGATTTCTACAACATGACACAATATTCTAAAAAGATTTTTTAAAGTAATTGGACTTCATCAAAATTACATAGTATGGCTCTTCAAAAAACACTAAGAAATGAAAAAGCAAGCTATATGGTAAGAGAAAATACTTGCAAAACTGATACCCAACAGTTTGCATTTAGAATCTATAAAGAACTATTAAGATTAATAATAAAACAAAGAACTTGATAAAGTATGGATGAAAGAGGTAAAAAAACACTTCACCAAAGAAGACATAAAAATGGCAAATAAATACATAAAAATCCCTAAAACTAGACAGAGAAACTATAACAAGTACTTATAAGGATTAGTAGCAACTGAAACTGTTGTATACTATTGATGAAGATTTGAAATGGCACAACCACCTTGGAAAACAATTTGTTTTTTCTCTTGAAAAAGTTCAATATATATCTGTTATATGATCTATTCATTCCACTCCTAGGTATTTACCCAAGAGAAATGAAATAATGGGTCTTTAAAAAGACTTGTTTAAAATTTTTGATTATCTGCTATATTCATGGCAGCCAAAGATTGGAAACAACATAAATGTCTATCAACAGGTGAATAGATAAATACCTTATGGTATAGCCATACAACAGAAAGTTACTCAGTAGAAAAAAAGATGAATGCAAATATGGATGAATCTCAACATCTTCATGCTAAGTAAAAAGATCCAAACAAAAAGGAGTACATACTTGATTACATTTATATAAGTTCCTAGAAAAGAAATAAAAACTAATCTATATTGTCAAAAAGCAGATCAGGGGTTACCTGAGGAAGGGGAGGTGTGGGAGATGATGGTAGGGAAGGGTTATAAAGTGGCACGAGAAAACTTTTAGTGGTGAAGTATATGCTCATTATCTTTATTGTGGCAATGTGTGTGTGTGTGTGTGTGCGTGTGTGTGTGTGAAAACGTATCATATTATGTACACTATGAGCAGTTTATTATAAGCCAGCTATACTTAATAAAACTGTAGAAAGTAATAAACAATAGACTTCATCACAGACAGTCTAATAAAAGGGAAAGAAAATTAACAAAATTTCACTTACAGGCTATTAACCTCAGTCATGTCATCTTTTCTGAACTCATTTTCCCAACCTTTAAAATGGGGAAAATAACAGTGCATCTCCATATCGTTAGGTGTAAAAATGAGCTAAAGCATGTAAAAAGCTGATCCCCATGTCAGTTACATAAGACACACTCGATAAGTGCTATTATTAATTTTAATATGGCAAACATACATAGGGGTCTGAAAACACAAAGTGCCAAGCTGAAACTGATTCTATAGCTGCTCTAGACTTATAAGAAATGTGGATATTAATGGCCAGGCAAGAACAGACTACCAACGCTTACACATATACAGGTGAGAAATAAGAGCTGAGATCCCTGCTTAAAGCCCAATTCTCTAAGTAATAGACGGCTCACCTGTGGCAAAAATAACAAAAAAGGAACCTTTCTGTCTTTTTATGGTATTTGAATAGGAAATTCTTCCAAGGTTTGGGAAACTCCAAACTAACAATTAACTTAAAGGAGTCAAGATTAGTTCTTGTTTTGACCCTAGGGTAATTAGTAGAAGCAAATGCAAATTCTGCACAAATGGGAACATCTTCAAGCCAACACTCTTGGGATTTCTACAACTCCCTGCTAAACTATAACCTCACACTCCTACTTACAAAATACATGTATAATCAAGCTACCATAAGCAGGAATCAGGAAACAAACAGCCAAATTAGTAAGATAAAACTGCTTGAAAAAAAATAATATAAAGGAATAAAACACAGAAAGGAAAGATATATATCTTTGAAAATAAAAACACAAGTCCTCATGGACTGGTTACCTAAATAAACAAATCAAAGACGGACGAAGGCAGATTAGAAATTACAAAGAACGTCCACTCATTCTTATCAGCAGAAAAACATGCTATGATATCTTCTGTATTACGAGATAAAACAAAATAAGCAAAAACAACAACAAATTCCCATTGGTCTTAACTGCTTTTACCCTTGCTCCCCTGCAGTGTTTCTTCCACAAGTCATCAAGGGTAATCCTTCTAAAAAGTACATCCGGTCAAATCAGTCCCCCACTTAATACCTTCCAATGCCTTCTCATTTTATTCAGAGAAAGGCCATACTCTAACAGGGCCCTGCTCTCTTTGCTACTCCTCTAGCTTCATGTCATACCATTTTCCTCTTGCTTGCTCTTCTCCAGCTCCACTGATCTCTTTGCCATCTATTCCTGGATAATGTCAAACACACTCTCATCTCACTGTCCTATATTGTCACTCACTGTTCCCTCTGCCTGAAATAGTCTTCCCATGGCTATCTACTTGGTTCCATCCTTCACTTTCTACAGGTCTCTGATATTTACTTTTTAAAGGGAGGCCTTCTCTGACCACTCTATGTAATATAGTACACATACATGTACCATAGTCCTTCATGTTACTTACATACTGCTTTAAGTTTTTCATAACAATTTTCACCCTCTGTCATATTAAATTTTTAATTTTACTTTTCCATGTAGATATTAAAAAATACTAAAAATTCATATAAGATAATTATAAGCAAGTGGTATAATATTTAATGTAATCACCATTCAAATCAAGAAATAGAACCTTGCCAGTATCCCAGAAGACTCCATCTATCTCTTACAAATCATAAGCCCATCCATCTTCCCTAAGGTAAAAAGTACACTGATGTTTTATAAAAACCCATGTTTGGCTTTTATTTAGCTTTTTCACATGAATATGTATCCATAAATAATAGTGTGATTTTGTTTGTTTGATCTTTTATAATCTAATCATATTCTATGTATTCATTTGTGTCTGGTTTTTACTCTTTCAACATTATTCTAAAGAATTATCCAAATTGAGGGTGCCTGGGTGGCTCGGTTGGTTGGGCGACTGCCTTCGGCTCAGGTCATGATCCTGGAGTCCCGGGATTGAGCCCCACGTCGGGCTCCCTGCTCGGCGGGGAGTCTGCTTCTCCCTCTGACCCTCTTCCCTCTCGTGCTCTCTATCTCTCATTCTCTCTCTCTCAAATAAATAAATAAAATCTTTAAGAAAAAAAAATTATCCAAATTGTTGCATGTAGCTCTAAGTCATTCATTGGTATTGCCGTATATGATTTCATTATATAGATATACTAAAGTTTATTGATTCATCTACACTTTATGAGCATTTGTGTTATGTCCAGTCTGTAGCTATAATAAATGACGCACCTATGCACATTCTTATGTATGTATCTGATGCATATATGTCCACCTTTCTCTAGGGCATTTATGTGGGTGTGAAATTTCCAGGGTTTTGATACACATATTTTCAGTTTTACTGGATGATATAAACTGGTTTTCAATGTGGTTATACCAGTTTTACACTCCCATATGCCATGTATGAGAATCCCCATCATTACATATTTTCACCAATGTTAGATACTGTGTGGTCTTTATTAAGAATGCAGATTTGAAACAAGAGTTAAGAAGGTTAATCTAAAGAACATATATGACTGGATCCCAAATATATTAGAGAAAACATATAGAGCATATACAATAATTCACGAGGCAAAAGGTCATAAAGTAAGTCCCAATAAATTTCAAAGGATCACTATGTAGACAAGGTTCTTTCATCACACTGTAATTGAGTTAAAGGTCAAGGGATAAAAGGATTAATAAAAGAGACTGAAAATTAGGGAACTTTTAAATATGCTTTTCAATACCTCATGGGTCAAAGAAGAAATCATAATGGAAATAGGAAAATCTTTAGATCTTAATGACCATACTACACATCAAATGAAAATGATACATTCAAAACTTGTGGGATGTACTGAAGCCAAAGCAAACACCCAGAGAGAAAACATGGCCTTAAGTAATTATGTGAGGAAAGACATGCTGAAAACTCATGTGCCAATTACCTAACCTAAAACTTATAAAATATCAATATATTTTATAACATATTATAAAAACTCAAAGAAAATGAAAGAAAACAAAGACAAGGATAAAAATAACGAAATAGAAAATAACGATCAAATAGGATCAACAAAGTCAACATCTACTTCTTTGGCAGGAATAATGAAATAGATAAATGTCTGTGAGAACAAAACAATATCAAAAATGTAAAGTACACATAACTAAAAATATAGCAGTTATTGATAAAATGATGATCAGATATTATAATTAACTCTAGGCCTATAACTGTCAAAGCTTAAACAAATGAGCAGTTTCGTTGAAAAATATCTTATCAACACAGTTACACACACACACAGAGACTCAGGTATATTATTATATTATATTATATATTATAATATTATATATTAAATTATATTATATTATACTCAGGTATATATATTATGCGGGTATAATCTACAGATACTCAAAGAACGTATGTAACATATATAATTTTTAGGGAGAATCAAAAAAGAGGGAACAATTTGATCTGGGTAGCATAAACTTAATACCAAAACCTGCCAAGGACATCAGCAGAAAGAAAAATCAGAAGTCAATCTCGCAAACAGAGAAGCAAAATTCTTAACTAAAAATAAAATAAAATTAATTTGCATCCTAAGAGATCCTAAGAGTGCAAGAATAGTTTTAACATTAGAAAATAAGTTGACAGATAAATGGAAAAAAGCCAAATGATTGCACCAACTTAAACGAGCTAAGATTTGGGGCGGCTGGGCAGCTCAGTGGTTAAGCATCCGCTTTCACTCAGGTCATGATCCCAGGGTCCCGGAATCGAGCCCCGCATCGGGCTCCCTGCTCAGCGGGAAGCCTGCCTCTCCCTCTCCTCCTGCTCCCCCTGCTTGTGTTCCCTCTCTCGCTGTGTCTCTCTCTGTCATATAAATAAATAAAATCTTTTTTAAAAAAAAGCGAAGATTCTTACTTCATACCAGGTGCTTTACCATCTGAATCCATAATGTGGCTCCATCATTAATATTAAATCTTTCCTAATTGCTGATGTTATTTAACATTATTGTAATTGTTTAGTTATTACTGTCAATTAGTAGTGTAAAATTGATAGTTCACAAGTTAGTGGATTGAAATTTTATGAATAATACCTTATTCTCATTGATAAAACCAATCAATGTTTGCCTTGTGAGCTACAAAAGCACATAATGGTATCAAATCCTTCATTTTCTTGTTGACGAAATAATACTTTCTGCAGAATATCACATTCTTAGTGATAAAAATATTTTTTCATTCTTGGGTTGAAAAGGACTTAGTAGAAAAAAAGAAACATCTTTAAAAATATAAACTTATGTCTCCAAGTAAAATACACTTGCTAAAGTTAACACGTATTTCCCAGAAAACACAGCACAGTTTACAAAGAACCAGCCACCTGTTACTCTATTTTCATCAACTGTTCTCTCCCTTCCTGCTCAAAAGTCTGGGCTTCCACTTTATATAAAATTACATTAAACTACATAGTGTTATGCAAATAATATAACTTTTTGGTACCTAATTGTGAATATTATAAAAAATGGATTTTGTTCTTTGAGCTGGAATTACAGATTCTTGGCTCAAATAAGAAAAAAATAATTTCTTTTTAAGCCAAACTTCTAGTAGATAATATCATCTTTATAACCAAGACTCTGTTTCACTGGGGTGTTGAAGTTTTATCTAAAAGATGTTCCATGCTGGTTTTGTCGTAATGGTCATTTACCCTGAAAGGATTTTTAGATTTCAGCTCTGTACATAGCCTGGGAACAGACAGATTGTAATACCTTTTCCTGAAATTGGGAATGAGTATTAGAGCTAGAGAAGCAGGTTAGGAAGATAAGTTACTTTCTCATATAGGATTTGATTTTCTTTAACTTGAACCAAACTCAACAAACCAGAATGTGTGTATATCGCGGATGTCAGAAGACAAGGCCAATAATTGTGATAAAAGCTTTTGATATGACTACAGTAAAAGGCACATGATTTGGGCCTGTCTGGGAAATGGAATTCTCTTCTACAATAAAATACAATAGAGCTTAATATTTAAATTATAATTTCCTTATGTCACAAATCAAAACCATGAATAAAAATGCCTCCAGTGACCTGAGAAAAGAGGTAACTAAATATTACTATCTTATATATAAATGGCACTTAAAAGCTAAAAAATATTTCCTTCCCAAGAAATCCCTATTTCACATAGGAGAAAATGAATGTTCAGTAACATAATTGAAATAATACAATTAGTATTACTCTAATGACTAGTTAACATTTATATTTTAAATTTTATTTATTAGAGAGAGAGCAAGGACAAGAAAGAGAGCACAAGTGGAGGGAAGGAACAGAGGCAGACGGAGAAGCAGATTCCCTGCTGAGCAGGGAGCCCGATGCGGGACTTGGTCCCAGGACCCCAGGACCATGACCCAAGCTAAAGTCAGACGCTTAACAGACTGAGTCACCCCGGTGCCCCTAACATTTATTAAGTGAGTCCTTACTCTGTGCCAGGTAAGTGTCCATAAACACCTGCACATGGCAGCTACTAGGTTGTTTGTGACAGTTCCATAGATTTGATCAGTAAGGAGACATCAAGTAGAAATAAACCCACTTTATTACTTACAGAAGGAGCAAAAGCAAAATCAGCATGGTGTCACCTTCGCATGTCCCTGAATTTTCAAGATGACACTGAATCAGAGGAGCCAGATGACAAATGACTCAAGTGATGGTTCACTATGTCATAGAGGAGCCGGACAGTTTTGTAGATTTACACAGAAGCTTGAAGCAGAGCAAAGTTGGAAAGTCTTGTGCCGCCTTAGAACCAGAGAGAATGATCAACTGCCTTATAGAAGCCTTCCACAAGATAGGGAGCCTCCCACAAGATAGGGAGGCGGATGAGAAACAGATTTGTGACAGTCTTCACAAGACTCCCATCTTTGCTATATTCCTGGGAGAGTCACAGAGTGTTCTGCCAAGATTCAGAGCAAACTGTGGTCAGGCCTTGCCTACATGGCCCATGTGGACACATGCAACGTCGCCAGGAGCTAGGGTTGAGCCATTCCTCTACACGTGCATTACCTAATTTCATCCTCAGAAAAAGATAATATAATTATCTCTCTCTTACCAATAAAGGCTCCAAGACCTAAAATGGTTAAATACTTGTATGTCCAAGGGCACAGTTTATGACTTTGGATTTGGGGGACCATAAGTAACAGAATACCCAATTTAGAGAGGCTTAAACAATGGAAGCATTTTTTAAAGATTTTATTTATTTATTTATTTATTTGAGAGAGAGTGAGAGAGAATGAGAGAGGGAGAGAGAGCATGAGCACCGGGAGGAGCAGAGGGAGAAGGAGAAGCAAGACTTCCCACTGAGCAGGGAGCCCCAATGCAAGGCTTAATCCCGGGACTCCAGGATCATGACCTGAGCCAAAGCCAGACACTTAACCGACTGAGCCACCCAGGCGCCCCAACAATGGGAGCATTTAATCTTCTCACCAAGAGTTCTGAGAGTTGTTGATTCCAGAGTCAGTCTGGCACCTCTATTATGTCAGCAACCAACGACCAATGTCTGCCACACAAAACTAATCAGTACTAGAATTAAAACTAGACGAGGAACTCATATTTTTGGAATTTAAGTCCACCACTGCCAAAGATAACACTTGTTTCCTACATGCCTGTTTGCAAGAGGAAAATCTGATTTCTTCTATCACTCGATGAATGGATAAAACAGATTATATTATCAATACACCTTAGCTTGTAGGTAAATCTCTTAGGCTTATCCCTGTCTAAATCTGCCGAGAACAAAATAAATGCCCTTGGGCTATATTGGAAAGTTCCAGTGTTTTCAGTAAGTGATCAGGATCAGGCTTTTCTTTGGCATGAAATGTCAGTGGTCATGGCCGCATGGCTTCTTGTCGCAGGTGGAACGTGATTAGATATAGTGTGTTTACCTCTGGACAAACTCTTTTAAGACAGTGTTTGCAAACTTTTTCTGTAAAGGGCCAGACAGTCAGTATTTGAGGCTTTCTGGGCCACATACAAGCTGTCACAGCTATTCAAATCTGTGAAAGCGGCCACAGGCAACACACAGACAAATGAGTACAGCTGTGTTTTAATAAAACAGACAGTGGGCTGGATTTGTCCCACAGGCCATAGGTACCAACCCCTGCTTAAAGAGATCAGGAACAAATCACCGCATTCCCTTCCTGCTGGCCAGAATGAGAAGCGATGTTCCAAAAAGTAGAGTCCATCGGCCTGGATTCGTCAGTGAGGATGATGTGGAGCTGCACCCGGGAAACACAAGATGGATGTGTAGTAGGACCAAGAAATAAATTTTGTTGAAGTCACTGAGATCTTTAAGTTGTTTGTTACCATAGCATGACCTAGCCCATCTTGACTGACACATGTTTATTTCTTATTTAATTAATTGAACTATATTCTTTCAGTAATAAGGAGAACACAATACAGAATGGAATTTTTAATAGTGAGAGAAATATGAAAGCTTCTTAAGTTGCCTACATCCAACATTAAATGTTTGTCAGTCCTGTAAATGGATGTGATTCATTAGTGTTTTGGTCTGACCCACTTTTTCCATTTTATTGGCAGATTCCTTTTTGACTGCATGACTCACATGTATATCATCTATTATTTATCAGTTTATGGGTAGGTACACAAATCTCTCTGACCACAGAGCCCATCTGTAAAGAAGGGAATGTTGAAGAGACAAATGAAATCAGATTACTGAGAAAAGCAGGAAGGGGTCCCAAGCAGAGTGTAGGCGGAGGCATCAGCCTTGGATTGGAGAAAGAACCCCACTGAGACCAGGGAGAAAGCAGTAAAACCCAGCGATAAGTACAGCTGATGTTGGAAACTTTAGCTTAGCAATCATATTAGCATATATTATTCATAACATTCTCTACTTTTCTGTAATCTTCACAATAACTCTGCAAATTAAGTAGTATCTTCGTAAATGTCCTTCAAGTTAAGGATGGTATATCTCAGAAAGCTTAAGTAACTTACCTAAGGTAATATGACTAATAAATGGCAGAATGAAGTTTCAAACTTGAGGATTCTTAATTCTAAAATATGGGTGTTATACACAACTAACGAATCATTGAACACTACAACAAAAACTTATGATGTACTAAATGCTGGCTAACTGAAAATAATAAAAAAATAAATTAATTAAAAAATAAAATAAAATCCGGGTCATGAAATCACTCAATAGTAAGCTTCTTGAGGACAAGGACAGTGTTTTATTCCATACTTTACACCACTGGTTCTCAAACAGGGGATCATTCTGTGCCTCAGGGGTCATTTAGCGAAAGGTAGAGACATTTTGGGTTGTCAACAACTGGGAAGACCATGTATGCTGCCTAGTATCCTATAGTGTACAGGAAAGTCCCCCCAACAAGGAAAACAAAAATCTCAGCCCAAAAGGTCTGTAGTGTGGAGACCTCATCTCCCTTTGCACCAGTCCTTACAAACGTATGTGCTGATCCCGTGTTGAATTGAAAACGGTGGCTTCTGTTTCACAGAATAATTGTTAAGTACTGAAAAAATTGAGAACTGCCTTTCCATGCTAGATTTACCAAAATGCGAGTCTTCAGATACTACCATCATTGGATAACATCCAGTTTTTCTGGTAGTACATAAACAAAACAACTTGCCCCGACTCCCATAAATCACAGTAGGGGCAGATGTTTTATTTACCATTCCTTGCCAATGTTCTCCAGGCACTTTCGTATTCAGACTATTAAGCATTTTAAGACAATTAAAATATTTAAATGCAGCCACAGACAAGTATTTTTAAATTTAGTTTTAAACGTTCTCACAAACCGAGTATTCTGAATACCAATAGCTTGCTGATGCTGCAGCAGATCCCCATAGATGCAATGTATTCTGACCCTTGCTCACACATGATTATAATTAGCAAACACTGGGGAATCAGTTCATTCGCACCTCAGTAAATACCTATGAACTTACAGAGATCAAAAGAGAAAATGTCAGGAGTAGCTGTGATAAAAAAGGACTCCATAGGCAAAGAGATAAACCTGACCCAGAAGCTAATATAAACAAGGTGTGTTGAAAATTCTGAACAGCTAAGATCTGGCTACTTCGAGGCTCTCCCTTCCTATTCCTTCTACCATATCCACATCCATCTCTTCCAAATCCATCTACCATAGTGTGGCTTGATGGATGCGATTGTCTTGTCCTAAAGTTCAAAAGTGACTATGTCACTTATTTGTGCAATGTTCTGCCTATGTAATAAAATACAAACTCTCAGGCCACTAACAATCTGACTTTTTCCTACTTCCCTTAGCCCACTTTATGCTTTAGTCAAAACTACTCATTTTCCATCTGTAAACCATGCCTCCTTTTCTGACTATTTCCTTTACCTAGCATACTTTTCTCTCTTCAGCAGGGTGTTTCTCAGTAAGTACCTATCCAACATCCCAGGCTTTGGCACTCTTAATATCGATGAATCCATTAGAGAAAAGTGCTGTACTATTTGTCCTTGTTAATGGTGACCTTAACAGACTGATACATAGGAGGCACTCAGGAACTGAATTTCTAAATATGTAAACAAAGTAATGAACTATAGAAGAGAACAGAACCATTCATGGACAAATAACAGTATATCATGAGCCAAGGAGTAGGATTTAATCAATTCTGGGCACTTGAAGTCCATAAGATAAAGATAAAAAGAAAGAAGAAAAGAAAGACATTTCCCCATTGTTTTAGCTATTGGAAGGTCACGAAAACTGCCTTCAGGGAAAAACAGAATGAAATCCGTGTTTCTGAGATGCAATTCATTGCATAAAGAGGCAGTGGACTGGGAGATACTGAATTATAGGATACGGGATGAATTTGAGAGGCACTCAACGAAAAACAGACCTTAAATTTATAGCCTGATTAGAGAGGAACTAGAGATGAGCTTCTAAAGTTAAACATTTTTATTAAACATCAAGTGCTTTTTTCAGCAAAAAGAAATTAAAATCAATAGTAAGGATTATTTTAAGCATTTTTCCCTCAACATAAGAAACTGGGAAAAACAGCACATTTAACCCAAATACATTTTATCAATTAAAAACAAAAAACTAAAGCTATAAAAACAGGGTTACAATGGAAAAAAAAAAAAAAAAAAAAGTGAACTGATTCATTAGTATGATGCCACACATTGACAAAGATTCTTTGTTAATGAAACCAAACCTCAGGCTCTGGAACCTTCCCCTAAGCCCATCTGTACATTTTCTTGCAAAACCCAGTTTTAGCAGCAACCCTGCTAAGTCAGTTTAACCAGAACTCCCCACCCTAGATATCTGATCATCCTAAACCTGATGTCTGACCGCCCTGGCTTGTCTTAAGCAAAGAATCCCGTCCTGTCAGGTAGGTTTAGACAGAATCCCCTTTACTCCTGAATTTCCTCTTAGTAATTTTCCATTCGCTGACTGTCCACTCAGCTCCTTGGCTATAATTTCCCACTTGCCCAGGCTGTATTCAGAGTTGAGCCCAGTCTGTATCCCACACTCTAAAATCCCATTGCAGTGGACCCCAAACCTAGAGTGATGGTCCTGCATCAAGGCTGCCTTACCATCTTTAACAAGTATAATGGAATATTTATTTTCCTTAACAACATTTCATGGCAAAAAAAAGTGATATTACCAATTTTTCTAAGAACATGAACCGGCCCTTCTGTAATTGCTATTGCGTCAGCCAAGAATTAAGCATGTGGTTGAAGTGAGTTTCAGCATTTTAATGTATCTTCACTTTCGAGGAAGAAGGCTAAAATCAACGCAAGGAAATATTTGAAGCTCATATTTTCCATGCTACTCTTTCTAGTGATTCAATGTATTCTAAGCATATTTCTCAAATGGAAGTTCAAAAACTTGTGTGGACAGTGAACCATAAAAGGTGCAGGCATTTTTGAAGACTTTTTCAGTTATTTTTTTTGTTTCAATTTTGTATCATTCTCTCTTGCAAAGTATGGAGAATTTTTTTCCAAAGTACAGAGAATTGACTTCATATACTGATCATATACTGATATACTGATAGCCCAGCCTTCTAGATAAAATGGACATTAAGATTGTTATTGATTTCTTTTTAAAGATTTTATTTATTTGACAGAGAGAGACAGCAAGAGAGGGAACACAAGCAGGGGGAGTGGGAGAGGGAGAAGCAGGCTTCCCGCCGAGTAGGGAGCCCGATGCGGGGCTCGATCCCAGGATCCTGGGATCATAACCCCTGGGATCATGACCTGAGCCAAAGGCAGACACTCAACTGAGCCACCCAGGCACCCCAAGATTGTTATTGTTTTTAAAGTGAAAACATTGCATAAGCTGAAAGGGCATTTACTGAAATAATGCTGACAAGATCAACACATCTAAATGCAAATTTTTAACATCATCCACATATTTTTCTAGTCAATTAATGTCTAACACTATGGAGAAAAAAAAACAGCATTTGTCTTTGCTGACTAGTCCCCAGATATTAACACCCAACTCTCACCCTTACATGATCATTTATGTAAAGGATGTTTCCGCATTGACAAAAATGTTTACTCAAATATTTGCACCCTTTCTTTGTGACCATGTGTTTGAATTACAAAAGTGTTTGTACATAGCTAACTCAACGTTCTTTAACATATTTGAAGATTGCTCACACTTTTTTCTTTAAAACATAACTGTTGTCAACATGGACAGACTAGTCGCACAGCTTCTGTGACATATACTTGATTTAAAGCTCCCAGCAAAACCAATTTAAATATAGATGCAGCTCAAATATTTTATGTGATCTGAATGTTCCACTAGTCTGAAACCGCCAGAAAAAGGGCAAAAAACTGTTTTTAAAGCTTTACACTAAACAGGAAGCATCACAGAGTAGATTATTTCAAAATCAGAAAGATTTTCCTTTGCATAATAGATATGCAGATTTATTTTATTATGGTAAAATGAACATAACATAAAACCTAATATCTTAACCATTATTAAATATACAGCTCAGGGGTATTATGTACATTCATATTGCTGTGTAACTGTCACCACCATCCATCCCCAGAACTCTCTGAGTGGACTACTAAGCTCCTATAACCAGTCATTCATAAATAAATATATTTCAAACTAAACAAAATAAATCAATGTGCAGAATCTAAAATGGGGGAAATGGCATGCAAATGAAAATCTATAAATCATAAATTTTACTCATGGAATAAGGTACTTTTGTCTGTATAATGGGTCACTTAAAATAGGGTTTATTAAAGTCAAACAGTGGGTACTGAATGGAGTCTGATAATCTTTCACAAACAATTTCAAAACCATATACAGTTAGTGAGCTTCTGCAACACACAGGAACAGTTAACTCGTGTGTCAATGTGGGTAACTATTAGAAGGCCTAGGCGATGAAGGGCCTTTGCTTGAACTGATGCATTTTATAGGGAAAATAAAATGGAATTATCTACTACAAAATCTGAGAGGATTTATTTTTTAAATGTTGTCTAGAATGGGGCACCTGGGTGGCTCAGTCGTTAAGCGTCTGCCTTTGGCTTGGGTCATGATCTCAGGGTCCTGGGATCGAGCCCCACATCGGGCTCCCTGCTCAGCGGGAAGCCTGCTTCTCCCTCTCCCACTCCACCTGCTTGTGTTCCCTCTCTTGCTGTCTCTTTCTGTCAAATAAATAAATAAAATCTTTAAAAAAATAAATAAATGCTGTCTAGACTATTAAAAATAAAACTGATTTAAAAATGCTGGGATGTAACAGTTGAAATATTATGTACAAATAATTCTTGTCCCAAGGTACTCTAGGTGGTAAATATAATTTTGAAAGTCTCATTAACCCTTACTCCCTACTGTCAACTATGTTCTTGAAATACATCTAAAATATTGTTTATCCACTTGCAATAAAACAACTATTTCGGGCGCCTGGGTGGCTCAGTCAGTTAAGCGTCTGCCTTCTGCTCAGGTCGTGATCCCAGGGTCCTTTGTTCGAGCCCCACATCGGGCTCCCTGCTCTGCAGGGAGTCTGCTTCTCCCTCTCCCTCTGCCTGCCGCTCTCCCTGCTTGTGTGCTTTCTCTCAAATAAATAAATAAAATCTTTAAAAAAAACCCACACAACTATTTCCACATTTCCAGAGTAAGGTAGGAATGCTAGATGGACAGTACAAATAAATTTTTATTTTTTTGTACGTATATGTATTGGGATGGGATTAATAATTACAGCATTGTTAATAATCATGGGTTCATCGAATCACCAAATATCAGAATTAGAACCCTCAAGATCATTAAGTGCATTTCTTTTCAAATTTTATAAAGCAACAGAATGAAATGTCACAAAAGCCCAATATTTACTAGTGATAAAAGTAGAATGATTGTATTGAAAGCCCATTCTGTACCCTCGAGTTCTTTGTGAGCCCAAAACTATTTCACTAAGGAAAACAAATTTCCTGACCCATCCTTTCTGACTTTAAAAATCTAGCAGTCTATGTGGATGCCATGCTGCACGTCTTGGAATGAATTATGGTTTTTACAGCCTTAAGGAGAGCATCTCATTTACACCAGCGTGGTATCAGTGTCGGGCTGAATGCACCATCAGCTGCGCTAGGTACTGATCAGCCTTTATGCAGAAAGAGCAGCCTGGGAAAAGCAGTAACATTTTCACATACGTACACAAATACTTACACACAGAATTCGGCACCACGCACCCCCCACACACATACATGCATGGAAATGCATCACGTTTGTTGTATGACAAGAATGGCTTTCATGGGCATTATACAAAGTGAGGTAAGTCAGAGAAAGACAAATACTATATGGTATCACTTATGTGGAATCTAAACAAATTAAACTTGTGAAAAGAGACAGTAGAATGGTGGTTACCAGGAGCAGAAGGTGGGGGAATTGGGGAGATATTGTTTAAGGATACAAACTAAGAGATTGAATCTTAACTGTTATCAACATAAAAAACGCAATGATAAATATGAGACATGATAAAGGTGTTGGCTAAAACTAATCATTTTATAATATATAAATATATCAAGCCAACATGGTATACACCTTAAACTTACAGAATGTTATAAGTCAATTATATCTCAATTTAAAAATTGGCTTTCAGGGATTCCCATTTGTATCCCTTTATTTGACTTGTCCATTCATCATTCATTTATTAAGTACCAACCATGTTATCAGACAAGATGAAAGACATGGTCCCTGGTTACCTACTAGGTACCTCCTTCTTTCAGAACTGTCCCTTAAATACAGCACTACAATCCATGCTGAAGAGGTCAACTTAGGTACCCCACAATCCTACAAGATACCCCCAATCCTCCAGATGATCAGTATGGGACAGAAGGATATGTTTAGCTGACTCAGAGGGAGGTGATCTACTGATTGACTAATTAGTAAAGTTTTTCTCCTGAGTCCTGAGACACAAAGAATAGAGGCAGATGATGGTGATGGCCTAAACTGAACTCTCTGAAATAGGTTGTTCTGGGGAGATGGTGGGGAAGCATTTGGCAGTTCATATTCTGATGCGGAAACACAGGGGAAAAACAAGGCATCTACAGAAAGAAGCAAGAGAATGAGAGAGAAAAAGGAAGAAATGAAAGACACAAGACCCCAGAAACACCATGGGAGAAACTTTTAAAACTGTACTTTATTTGTGTTAGATTAAATGAGCTCATTTTTCTTGAAGCCAAAGGAATGTAGCTAAAGCAAATATAAGAAATATGTTAATCACTCTTGAGTGATTGAATTATGGATGACATTATGGCGATTTTTTATCTTCTTCAATACAATTTCTACATTTTCCAATCTTTGTGCAATGATCCTCTGTGGCATTTATAATTCATTCTCCAAATATTTATGGAGCTCCTACTATGTGTCAGGCTGTGTCCTAGTTTCTGAATCTATAAGACTGAGAAAAAATTGCACGAGGTCCCTGCTATCCTGTAGCTCATATTCAAGTCCATGATTTACCACATTCCTTCCCTGAGATCATGACCCAAGCCGAAATTAAGAGTTGGACGCTTAACCAACTGAGCCACCCAGGCTCTCCAACCACAGACTTTTTTTTTTTTGGCAGAAGCCCTGTTCAAGTTTACTCAGGTTGCCTTCCATCCTTGGTTATTTGAGTTGAATTCCTATTGACAAAAAATATGGCTTACCTTATGATAGGCAGAATGCAGTATATATAATGTACTATATTAGAGCAATATCTTGGGGATTCTTAATCATACAGTCTGCTTCCTACCCACACTCCCACCCAATTTTTTGGTAGTACTGTTTTATGTCTACTAGTCTGGCAATATTTTTAAAGGCAGCTGTAGCTGTTTCAAATACATTGCAGGTATTTCTCTTTGAAAAGTGTAGACAAGAACAGAACAAAGACAGCCTGTGAAGATCTAAAGCCATATCTCAGGAATGTTATCTGCCTTGGAAAGCTTGAGTTTGCTTTGCTGTAATAATTTATTTTCAAGGACAAAAAGTGTGTACAAAAAGATACAATTTGCTGTGTAATATTCTGAAAAGTGCAAAGTGTAATTACAGTTTTATCAGCAAGACATGATATTCTTCAGATAATTTTTGAAAGTAACAACAGGATTCTACTTGGCTTTTCGATTCATAGTGTCCTCCAATACAAGCAGTTAACCTGTAATTGTCTATGGGCATATGCATATCTAAAGAAAAATACTGGAAAAGAACTCTTGAAAATGAAATAGACCCATGCATAATTTGCAGCAATTTATCTTGAAATTCACCCAGAAATGGAGTTAAAGATTTATGTGGGATTTTTAAATGTAACTCACACTTCCCTTTCCGCTCTAATTGCAGAGAAAGGACAAATCTGATGAGCCTCAGTTTTATTTGTAGTCAAACATAAATGGAATACTACATACTTCCATCTATAAAGGAAGACATATGTACTGTGAATGTTCACTCAATATAAATTCGCCTACTTCAGATTGGGACTTAGGTCTGGTGGAAAAAAAGAAGTCTCTCCTTAGTCCCTCCCTATGAATATCATTTACGTACCAGTTTTGGTTTGTTAAAAGAGAACTGGAAGAAGGCATGTAAAAGAAAGAAAAGAGCCATTTGTGGAACATTTAGTGTGTCTCAGGCACTCTATGGTGCAACTGACATCCATTTTCTCACTGGAGCCTCTCAACAATCCATTACGCCAGTACTATTGGCATGCCTGTTTTACAGATAAGTAAACAGAAAGTAAGTAACTTGCTCAAGGTCACAAGGCTGATACATGGGAAGGCTAGAACTTGAATCTCCAAACCCCTACTCTAAACTACTATGCTATGTGGATTAAATGTAGAAACAGCATACTTCCAAATTTATTCATTACCTACTCTTTTGTACATACCAGACACTGGACTGGGTGCTACAGAAATGAATAGGATAGGGGCGCCTGGGTGGCTCAGTCAGTATCTGAGTATCTGCCTTCGGCTCAGGTCATGATCCCGGGGTCCTGGGATCCAGCCCCACACTGGGCTCCCTGCTCAGAGGGGAGCCTGCTTCTCCCTCTCCCTCTGCCTGCCGCTCCCCCTGCTCGTGCTCTCTCTCTTTTTCTCTCTGTCAAATAAATAAATAAAATCTTAAAAAAAGAGAAATGAATAGGATATATTCTCTGCCCTTGAGGAGCCCAAGGTCCTCTGCAGGTGACTAATATATTAACTAATGAAGATGAAGTGGGATAACCATAATAGCTAAAAGGCATGTGGAAATACTGATAGGAAGACAACTCACTGTGCTTGGTGGCCAGAGAGTAACATTTGAACGCTGACTCGAAGGAAGAGTAGTTGTTGAACACACAGAGGAAAAGAAGAGTTCAGAGGAGTGGTGGTAGGGAGGATACACTCCAGGCAGAGCATATGACAACTGTGAAAATATCTCTTCGGTTCTACTACTCCCAAACTATTTAATGTAACAGATCACTCACTGAAAGCTTAGTGCAGAGGTAAGGCTAGAAGGGTCCACGGGCTAGGAAGGGGACACAGTGTAATGAAAAGTTCCCTTGACATAAAGAAACTGTGCTGTGTATCACTTGGTTACAGAATCGGTCATAGTTTTCCCCCTTTCAAAACTGAGTATTAAGCCGCTGTTGCTTTACGAACTCCGTGTGTATTTTCTTTGAGGAAGGGGAAGTAAAAGAAAGCAGAGAGAAATATTAGGAACTGTCATTAGCATGTTTATGGTATTCTAGAGGTCAGCCTGTAAGGTTTTCAAAACATTAAGCTTTCAAAGACATGGGTCCTGTCACCAAGTTGGGGAAGACCCTCTACAAGGTGAGGCCGTGATTGATCACACTGCCAACGCCAAGGCGACGCCTCAGCATTTACTACTTGTATGGGCAGGAAGTCATCAGCAGCCTGCACTGCACAGAAGAGAATACTTAAAGGGAGCGATAAGGAAAAGCTCTCTCATTTGAAGTAAGTTATTATTTTGCAAGCTAAAAGGACACTTGCATTATTTATAGCTTATATAATAATCCATCCACTGGGGATAGCAAGGAAAGTCCTGGAACTGTTAGCTCCAAACTATTCAAAATATTTTCTTTGCTGTTTGGGAAGATCTAGACATAAAACATACATGTGTGCACAGACATGCACTCTCATGTGCTTGTGCTGACACATAGACACATTTCCTTCAGAAGAGAAGGGCCTCAATCTTCCTAGCTTATTTTTCCCTCCAAAGAAAGTGAAAAGTTTACCACTTATAAGAGATCTGTAATTTGACCTTGGGTACTTCCTTTTCAGCTTAGTGAAGGAGCTACCATGGTTATATAACAGGAAAAACATTTTTAAAGTCTATTCCCATAGAGTTATGTATGGTCAGCAGGAATTCTTCCTTGGCGAAAATGAACTCAGGGCTGACTGTGGGGTCACGAGGAGAGGTAAGTTTTCTGTTCTTTATTTAACTTTTTCTAATTTAATTTTGTTATCTAAATTGGCCTAGAAAGGGTCATAAGTGAGTCTTGGTAAATAGATTTACTCTCAGCTGTTTACAAATACAATTTCAGATTTTCTCATGACCTGGATATTAGTCAGAGTGAATAGAACAAGCTCAACATATCCTAAAAAAAAGATGGTCTCCGGCTTAGAAAAAAGTTATGCTAATGACTATATTAGTAAAGACTCATTTAAAATCTGTTAATTGCATAATCCAGTGATTAGAAAAAAGTGATTTGGCCCTTTTAACAGCCTTCCTGCCCCCCCCCAGGATACTTTTTTTTTTTTTTAACATTTACACAATTCTTCACAGTCTAATAGCTGTATTTGTCCAGTCCTGAAGTAGTCAGTATAGATTGACTGTTTTAATAAACAGTTAAAAAAATGATAGAGATTTAATAAACTATTGTGGTCTGCTCTACAAAGTCAATAAAGACTCAAGGCTTCTTCCACTGAGTGACTCCACTGTCCCTTAAGGCCTAAGAGAAATCCAGTTTATCCAGTTTCAAAATGAAGGAATATGCAGAAGATCACATGGGAATTTTTGGAGTCAGCCCTGAATGTGAGGTCCATCACTTGAGTTCACATTCCATTTTCCAGAGTTCAGTCAGATGTTTCCAAATGATTATGGGGAGGATGGGAAACATAGTCTAGCTATGGGTCCATAAAGAAAAAGAAACAGAATTTGATGAACAAACAGTATTTTCCCTTATAAAATCCCTTTCCAGTAACTGCTTTGCTTTGGGGACAGGTTATTAGATACAAAGTAAGTCCTGGAAATCTACTAAACAGCATAGTGCCTATAGCTAGCAATACTGTATTGTATACCTAAAATCTGTTAAGAACGTAGATCCTATGTTAAGAAGACGTAACATAACATAACATGCACACACCACAATAGTGATAATAGAAGAGGGCAGGAGGAAACTTTGGGAGATTATGAATATGTCTGTGGCTTTGATGGTGGCAATGGTTTCAGGGATGTATAATTAACCCCAAACTCATCAAGTTGTATGTGGTAAATATGTACAGCTTTTTACATGTCAATCGTGCTTCAATAAAATGTTTTTTATAAAAGAAAGTTTTCACTGAGCACTCTTTGCTATTCATACTTATTCTTGCTCAAGAAGAAAAGGTAACAACAGAATAAATTTCACCTCTAAAATCTGACAATGCCATGCTATCTCAAGATTTCCATATGGCAGTTTGATAGCCTAGTAGAATTACAGCAGTTAGGCTAAACGAGGCAGAAGTTATAGTACCAAATATGGGGAAAATTCATCAAAGGCTTTATCTAAATTTTAATATGAATTCTTGCAATCATAAAAAGAAACATATAGAACAGTGATTTTTGGGTTTTTTTTTGGTCACACACAGATTGTATGGAGAATTCGATGATAACTGTGGGCTCTCTCCCCAGAAATGTATACATACATATATAACAAAAATACTGTGAATTAAATTTCAAGAGACTAGCATACCTTCAATTAAGAACTGTTGCTTTAGACCATATACCAAAGCACTTTAGGACACATACATTTTCTGTGGTTAATGCAGGTTATATGGTAAGGGGCTTACTTCCTCGGGACATTCTATTACATTAATCACTAGTATGAAGAACATATTGATGCTAGTCTAGGAAAGGGGTCAGCAAACTTTTTCTGTAAAGGGCCATATAGCAGATATGTTGGTCTTTCTCTGTCACAACTACCGAACTTACACCACTGTAGCATGAAAGCAGCTAGAGACAATACCTAAACAACTGAATGTTGCTATATTCCAATAGAATTTTATTTACAACAGCAAGTGGCAGGCCCGATTTGATCTGTGTGTCATAGACCCCTGGTCTAGAGCAATCACCCCTGGATGTTCTAAAGTCCTTACCAGGTATCAACCAAAGCTAAGTTTGAGTATCTCAAGGGTGGAGAGCTCACTGTCTCCAGAGAAAGATCCTTACACATTAGGACAACACTGAATATTACCAATGAAAGCAACTTTGCCCTCTTTTCTCAAAATATCAAAACTTATAATTAAAGATTGCTTTCATTCAAAAAATATTTGCATGCTTATTACGTACAAGGCCAAGATAGCATTGGAAGACATAGTTTTGTTATTAATTGAATAGTCTCACTTTTAACATAGTGTATTCTCATATTACTACTTTCCCATTGAAATAAATGTAGGGGCACCTGGGTGGCTCAGTCAGTTAAGCAACTGCCTTCGCCTCAGGTCATGATCCTGGAATCCTGGGATCAAGCCCCGCATCAGGCTCTCTGCTCAGTGGAGAGCCTGCTTCTCCCTCTCCTCTCTGCTCATGTTCTCTCTCTCTCTCAAATAAATAAAAATTCTTTTTTAAAAAAGAAAAGAAACGTAGTATATATTAGAAAAATGGCTGATACTGTGTCAACTGTTAGTGCTGATGAGCAGGCTGGCAATTAAGTTCACATGAATGGATAAATATATCCTAATGTGGGGCTTTCAGGAAGCAATATGTACAGAAAGAGACAGAGATCTAGACATACATGTTGCATGGAGGCTGAACACGCTATAATGATGGACACAGTATATGCTCTACATATGTTTCTACCCAGATGGGTATTGACTAGGAATGAAACAAAGCAAACTGGACACTACAGCAGAAAGAAAACAGACTAGGAGAATACCTATCCTCAAGTACCATAGAGAAAAAGAAGTATTTGTAGAAAGAAAAGAAAATGGATCTAGGGAGGATACACGATTATGAAGGCTAAGGTCATGTGATTTGTAATTCCATGAATGAAAGCCAGCCAGAAAAAAAAGAAGAGAAAATTATGTACCAAGAGAACTATAAACCAGGTATGAAGCTCTGCTTATGGAACATGAGTCCAGATTCCCTGGAGAAGTGGTAGCATAACTCATATAAAATATCAAAAATGAAAAATAAACCCTTAATGTGGGTGGTGTCACATTACTATTCCAAAGAGGAAGAAAATGCGTGACTTTTGGCAAAAGTATCTATTTATAGACAGAGGGAGACTTTTTAAAGAAACACCCGAGAGAGGCAGAAAATTCTTAAACTGAACTGGGAAGACCAGAGAGTAGACGAACGATGATATACTGTGGAACGAGATCATAAACTTTCCCCAGGAATAAGCAAGGAAATGGCTCAGAAACAGTACTTTTGGCCTTACACACAAAGGAATGATAAAAAGTGGTTTTCCAGGAAGATTAATCTGACAACAATATCAAGGCTAGATTAAGGGGGGAGAGTCTGGAGGCAAGGAGGTATTCCGAAAGACTCCTAAGACATGCAGTGTGAGGGGATAGGGATCTACGCAAAGGTGGTTACAGTGGAAATGGAAATGAAGTCAGGTGGAAGATGACATGCAAAACCTAGAGCTGTACTAAACATGAGGATGAGCAGGGCAGAAGGACAGGCACGTGATTAAAAAATCCACTCGTTCCAATTCTTACTTGGTTCAGGTATACAGGATTACAGAAAGATGAGCTATTGAAAACTACGATCACATTTGGATTGAGAGGTGTGAGCCACATTCATTACAGTTTGCCTCTATAGCCCACATGTCCCTCGGGTAGTCTTTCAGTAAATTAGGCTCACTTCTCTCACTGGGCATTGGCAAATCTGACCACACATAAATGAATAACTGTAACTTAATAATTAAGTTATACTGCCAGCTACCAGTCTTTATTTTTCTGGGGAAAAGAAAACAACTGGAAATACTAGAATTTGGAGGAGACTCAAAGAAAGTATTTTCCTTCATACTTCAGCAGTTAAGGAAATCTCTGGTTGTGCTATGGCTGTTATGCTAACAAAAAAGTATACGAGGCCAGGTAGTATTTTGCAAATTCATAAGAGAAATGCTTAAAGAAATTTCACAAGGTTAAATTATAAAGCCAAATTCATAAAAATCAATTGTAAATTATGATCCTGAATGTATTTTATTTGCTGATCACAAAACTAGACCACTCTCTAATATATGTTACCAAATTTTAAAAACAATTACTTTGGATATAAAAATGCATTGCACTTTATTTTAATGTATTTTATTTATTGTCATATATGTTCTCCTGATTTACCCTCAATCTTTAAAAAAAAAAAAAGAGAGGTTGAGTCATAAGAGATCAAATAATGAGTTATATAGAAACTAGGTAAGCGTGCAATTCCTGTTCCTCTCCTCAGAAAGGTGTTGGGTGAACTGCAGCTCTAGCTGGTTGTACTCATTGGATTGGCAATTTAACCTTGGATTGCTTACAGAGCTCTGATCCAGAAATCCCTTGAAACAATGCATCTAAAACTGCTCCTCAGCTTCACACATCATCACCATCAACAAACAGAGCGAACGTTAGAAGCCAAGTCTCCAAACATTTTTCCAAAGACTGTTTTGTTGCTAAGAATTCTCTTTGATTCATTTTCAAAGTTGCTGGTCATTTTGTACACTGTCTCATTGGCGGCTAATTTTGTTGCATTCATCTTTTCTTTTTTTAAAATTTTTTTTATTTAAATTCAATTAGCCAACATACAGTACATCATTAGTTTTTGATGTATTGTTCAATGATTCATTAGTTACATATAAAATATCTTTTCTTTCTTTAAACATGTGCTAAATTGTGACTTCACATTATATACATGTGAAGTCTAAATGTGTTGGAGGCATGCATGTATGTGCATACAAATTCTCACTTGCATCACTTGCTTCCTTATGTGTTTGGTGATGCTTTACTGTGACTGAAATTAATTGTTGGGAATACTGAGGCCCTAAATTGGAATTGCCTTTCTCCAAAGAGAACCGGCATCTCCTTCTGCCAGAAGACAATGAGCGCTTAGAAACCCTTGACACTGTAGCCTTCTTCGGTGGTGCCCAATTAATGCAGAAGTCTCCTTTTCATCTCCCACATCTTGCAGGGGCAGGGAAACATGGGGGCGGTCTCAGTTCCAGAAATACAATTGACTTTTGCTCACAGAGCAACTCTTTCACATTTACTTACCATTCACCTTTAGAAGTTTCAGTTCACTGATTTTTTTTTCATTAATCTCCTCTTTGAACTCTTAGAGGCTTTCAATGCTTTCATGAAACATGGTGGTTCTTTAAAAGTCAGTGTGTTATAATTTACCCATAATCTACTTATATTTTATTGAGAGAACCCTTAAGAATATCTAGTCTATCATACTGACCAAAGTATAATTTATTCTAGAATTTTGGGTACTCTAAATTTTATATGCTTACAACAACTCATAAATGAGTTATACTTCTTCCTTGGTATATGTCAGGCTTTGGGGAGAAGGCTTAAAGTTAAGCCTATAAACACAAAGCTAAGGAGATGAATCAGATAATTGGGCCTTACTTTCTACCACTGTTACATGGTCATAATGATATTTATGTCTTTTACTTGGTTAATGCTATAATTTAGGAATATATGAACCACTTTTAAGGCATATATATTTTTCTTCTTTTCTTATTTATTTTTAACTGCCTTGTCTTCTATGCTCTTGCATGAAGTGCAGCTGCAGTATCTGGTAGTAATATATAAGAGATAATGCTTTTATGACGTTCTCTATTCAAGGACATGCCAGACATAAACCTAAATAATTCTGATATAGAGCTGGCTATGATAGCAAGTATATAAAGACCAAATGGCAGTTTGGGGGAGAGAGAAGGTCACCATGATTGATGAGAGATAAAGAAATGTGTTTTCTTATATTTTATTCATCATTCCAAAATTTGGGAATACATTTTATTGATTTTTTAAAAAATGAAATACATCTTTCATCTCTTCCTTTTAAACAAAATTATTGTGTAGATTTTTTTCTGAACCAGTTTTTACAAGTTCAAAATCTGTCATTTTTCTTTTCTTTTAATCTACTTAAAATATTAAGAATTCATCAGTGATAAATATACAACTTGAACCAACTCCTTCCATATTATAAATGTTCTGTTTCTAACAGTGCAGTGAAGCCTATAATACAGTATACTAATGGTTTGAACAGTAATACATTTCTAACAACACTTCTCTGAGTTTAAGTGATTTTGTATTTAAGTCCTACAGACCTTAGCATCATTACAGGTGAGATCAAATGAGGATTGGAATAGGAATTGGATTTAGCTCTTATTGCTAGAAGCTCTACATTGAGGCTTTCCTTTGTAATGTACAGAATGGCCAGAACAGGGGCCAGACCCTAAAATGGAGGAAACTGATGTCCTTTGCAGCCATAGAACCATAAATATTTTCCATCTCAAGTCTTCTCTTCCCTCATGTAATCCTCAGATTCTATGTGCAATGTCAGTGTATATATACTACAATGGGAAAAAAATCCAAACAGAACATTTCTATGAGAAAATCACTGTCATAATTTTAATTGTATAGTAAAATATAAGGATTATAAACTTGATTATCTTCTATGACCCTTATTATATTTCAATTCTTTAAAAAAAGGAATCCTACAATTTCTTCACTTTGGCTCCATGGCTCATACTTCATCAACTACAACACTGAAGGTCCACTGTATCTCCCAAAACAAATTAGGACTATACAGCAAGAAAAGATACTGGTATGGAATAGCTCTGGCTCTGTTTTTCAGTTAGTTGCATGTAGCCAAGTCAACTAGGCTCAGTGGATCATAAAAAATTTAATATCTAATATTTATTGTCAAGCACTTTGCTTCGGACATTAAATACATTATTCCATTTAATACTCAGAAAAATCTCTGGAATAACTGCTAAGATTTTTTACCCATTTAACATAAGAGAAAACTGAGTATTTGAGAGGATAAGAAATTCTCCCTTGTCCATTTGATCTAATAAACAATATTCTCCAAGTCTAAGACAATAAGTAATAGCAATGCAAGAATTAGGAAGTATTTAATAGGTCAGCATTAGAAACACATGGCTTCATGTTCTATGAAAGGGAAGCTCACTGGGATAGATAGAAATTTAGTCCAGAGAGAAGCACTGAGGGGCACTTAAACCACAAAGTACCTTTTCCCCTCTCTGCTCCAGAAAGGTTATATGTAATCAAAGAATTCAAAACTGTATGGATTATCACAGGCCCCACTTAGGGTAGAGAATGGCTGTACTGTGAACACCTATGTTTTGGAGGCAGATTGACCCAGATTCCAGTCCCAACTCTAGTGCTTACTAATTATGTGAATTTGTTAAGATACTTAACCTCTCCAAGATACAAAATGGAAAAAATATGGGTATCTATATTTCTCTAAGTATCCTCAGCTGCAAAAAAGCAGTAAATGATAATTATTTTTACATTGTTCCAAGGATTAAAATAATGCATGAAAAGAGTGTAGTACTGTTAGACATATGAGCATTCACAAAATGAATGCTACAGTTAGTCTTCGGCTTCCTTACGTTTAAATTTCACATAAACCAAACTTTCAACCAGTATACACCCAGATCCTTATTCCAACTTCCCTATAGTAACTAAGAAACAAGTCAAAAATCTACGTATAACTTTTGACTTCTCCCAAATAAAACTACTAATAGCCTACAATTGACCAGAGGACTGACAATAACATAGTCAATTAATATATATTTTGTATGTTATATGCATTACATACCGGATTATTACAATAAAGTAAGCTAGAGAAAAGAAAGTGGTATTAAGAAAATCATAAGGGAGAGGAAATACATTTAGAGTACTCTACTGTAAAAAAATGTAAGTTGGACCCACGCAGTTCAAAGCTGTATTGTTCAAGAGTCAACTGTACTTCAATCTAACACATGTTGGTAACTTTGCAACCAACAAAAGCAGTTCGGTTTCTGTATTGTCTGTCTATCTGTCTGCCCATGCATCCATCCATCCATCCACTTAAAAGACATGCATGAGGGTGCCTGGGTGGCTCAGTTGGTTAAGCGACTGCCTTCGGCTCAGGTCATGATCCTGGAGTCCCAGGATCGAGTCTTGCATCGGGCTCCCTGCTGAGCAGAGAGTCTGCTTCTCCCTCTGACCCTCTTCCCTCTCGTGCTCTCTATCTCTCATTTTCTCTCTCTCAAATCAATAAATAAAATCTTTAAAAAAAAGACATGCATGAGGCATCTATTATGTACTAGGTACTATTGTATGCATTGGGAATGCAGCAGTGAATGAAACGACCTGGTTTCTACCTGTAGGGAACTTAAAATCTACTAGAAGAACCAGACCCTTAATGAACAACAACCTCAGATAAATTTATAATAATAGTGGCAAGTGCTATGAAGAAAAATTGCATGGATATGGTAGGTAATATTATACACATAATCCTTGCCTCCATAGAGCCAACAGTCTAGCAGAGAATACATCAATTTAAAGAGCAGTGATAATAAACACCTTGTGAGAAGTGCTATGATAGGAGATGTATAAAGTGCTTGTGGCAGAGGATAGCAGAAACTGGCCCAATTTGGAAAGAAGTTGGGGATTAGGCAGAGCAGTTTCTCATAATGATGTTTAACCATAACCAGGCAAAGAGGAGGGAAAGGAATGTTCTAAGTAGAGAAAAATGAATGTGCAAAAGCTATGAGACCAGGGAGAGTCTGGTGCCTTTAAAGAACTGAACAAGGTTTAATAGAAACAAGGTTTAAAAGATGATTGAGGACATTATATCAAAAACCAATGATGTATTATACCTTGGCTAACTGAATTTAAATTAAAAAAAAGAGTATTGAGGAAATGGGGAGATACTAGTTAAAGAATACAAAGTTTCAGTTATGCAAGATGAATGAGTTCTGAAGATCTAATGTACAGCATGGTGACTATTTAACAATACCGCACTGCACACTTGAAAACTGCTAAGAGGATAGATACTAAGTATTCTAACTACAAAAAAAAAAGAAAGAAAAAGAAAATAGTAATTATGTGAGGTGATGGATATATAAATTATCTTGATTGTGGCTATCATTTCACAATGTATACATATGTCAAAACATCAAGTTGTATACTATATGTATAACATCAATTATACCTCAAGAAAGCTGGGAGGAAAGGAAGAATATTGAAGAAAATGGAGTGGTGGCAAGGTATATGAGGATCCTAATGAAAAAATAGTTGAACTGATGACCCACAGAATTTAAGTTGGATACAAATCACCCAAGGGAGTGAAATTTGAGGTAAAATTTCACTTGATGTTCCAATGGAGACAAAGAGCAGGTATGGTGAGAGCAATTGAATGAGAAAGCAGGAAGGGAAAGATATTTAAATCAGAAAATGAAATGAGTAAATTTATATCAGAGTTTGAGAAGTTATGGGTGATAACAAGATCAAGGCGAGGCCATCAGATTTGGGGGCTGCAATGGAGAGGAAGAACAAAACACTGTTGAGGATGAAGAGATAGGCCAAGGGGTTTATGGAAGTGAAATTCTCTAGGACCATGATACTTCTTGATGCAATTATCTAAATATTTTGCTTTCATGTGCCTTTATTATATCATAAAGATGAGGAGAAAATGAAAGCGCTAATACTAGTGTTAATATCATTGCAACATAATTGACATAATTACCTACACCAAAACAGTTTAATCCCTTAACTTGGATTCTCACTGATCAACACTTCATACCTGAACACACAGATAATCTTCTTGCCACTAAGAAAGAGAGGTCTGCAGGTAGTTTCTGGGAGGAAACTCAACTTCTCTGTCACTCTAGAGATCATTGCTTTGCCCTTGGTATTGGTGAGTGAGCTGGACTGGCTTTTCTTTCCATTTGAGTGATAACATCTATGTCTACATTGGGCTTAAAGAGACTAGACCAAGCCAGGTGCATAACTCAGATAAAGAAGTTCTCCCCACTGTTTAGCTTAATTTTCTAAAATTCTCTGCATTGGGAGATGGAGTGGGGGAGAAGCAATGTAGTGACTGCCAATAAGAAAATATCATTTTCCTTTGATTTTCACTCTTAAAGTCTTCTTATTCCATCATTCCCAAGATGAAGTAAAAGAACAAAACAAACAAGAGCAAAAATGAAATGTTGGAAATAGATCATTCAAAATAGTCTAAAAGACAAGATATAGTATCATTGGAAATGAAAACATTTACTTATCAGTTGAAGAATCAGAGTTAATTGTTTAAATCCAGCCAACCAAATGCAAAGAAGTCCACAAATCCATAGAGCTTCGGAAGTTTCTTACAGGTTCACTAAATTAGAATCTCTGGCAATGGGGTCAATGAATCTGCATTATTAACAAATTCCCCAGGTGATTCTTAGGTATACTAAAATGTGACAATGCTAACCCAGTTAAAACTGCCCTTTCTACTAATAAGGAACCTGAGACCCAGAAAATCTTGGTGACTTACTCAAGGTCATATAACCAAGTAAGTAGCAGACTAGAGCTCAAACTCCAGCCTCCCAATGCCCACCTTAGGGCTCTTCCCAATGAAAGCACACTGTCTTTCTCATCCCATTTTAGGTGCTGATCTTCACTAATGGAGTCAATATTTCCTCTAATATTTCTGACAGTCTTTTCAAACTGTTTCTTCATGTTGAACTAGAAATTTACAAAAGAATCCTAGAGATTCAAAATGGAAATTTATCATAGAAATATTTTCTTTCAACAGGGCTTTAGAATGAACCTCCTCTACAGCATCCTCATCAATGACCACCTTTCCTCTGCTTAAGCACATTGGGCAACAGTGAGTTCACTACTTCCAAGGCAACCAATTACCAACTTTATAGAACTCTGGACATTCAAAAGCATTTTTTATTTGTAGTTAAAATGTGTCTTCCTGAAACTTCCACCTATTCTTTTTATTTGTGTCCTAAAATAATCACAGAGAACAACTCACTCCTTCACCCATGACAGGCCTTTGCCGCTTCAAGGTAGTTCTCAAATTCCACCACTCTTTCTCCACTGTCCCCAAATCAGTCTTCTCTTCCACAGTCTGAAAAGTCTATCTCTTCCAAATATTCTTCATGATGGTTTGCAGAATTTTTAAAGCAAATGTCACAAAGTGGTGGCCCATAGAATTTTGTTTTACATGCACTGTGTTCTAAAAATTGTGATCCAGCATTTTAAAATCACTGATATGAGGAATTTGAGAAACAAGTCAGAGGATCATAGGGGAAGGGAGGAAAAAATGAAACAAGATGAAACCAGAGAGGGAGTCAAGCCATAAGAGACTCTTAATCTCAGGAAACAAACTGAGGGTTGCTGGAGTGGAGGGGGGTGGGAGGGAGGGGGTGGCTGGGTGATGGACATTGGGGAGGGTATGTGCTATGGTAAGCGCTGTGAATTGTGTAAGACTGATGAATCACAGACCGGTACCTCTGAAACAAATAATACATTATATGTTAAAAAAAAAAAAGAAGATAGTAGAAAGGGAAAAATGAAGGGGGGAATTGGAAGGGGAGACGAACCATGAGAGACTATGGACTCAGAGAAACAAACTGAGGGTTCTAGAGGGGAGGGGGGTGGGGGGATGGGTTAGCTGGGTGATGGGTATTAAGAGGGAACATTCTGCATGGAGCACTGGGTGTTATACACAAACAATGAATCATGGAACACTACCTCAAAAACTAATGAGGTAATGTATGGTGACTAACATAACATAATAAAATAAAATTAATAAAAAAATAAAATCAGTAGCTCACACACAAAATTTATTTTGTCTTGTTTTCTGTGAAAAGAAAAGGTAATTGGGCCTACATCCCTGTGCTCTTTCAATAGGACACATGCCCACCAGTCCACCAGTCCCCCACTCACAGTGTTTGCATGTGCTCTCACACCTGGAATACTTCTCTTAGCTATGTTACTTGTCTAGCCCCTGAAAGCAGGTGTGTTCACTACCCATGCTTTAGGCATATGTCTGTATATGTATCTTTTGAGGTGTCATACTCAGAACTGAACACAAAGCTCCAGATGTAATTTGTCCAATAGGAAAAAGAGCAGGCAGACTACCTTCTTTGTTGTGGACACTATACTCTGGTACATCTGCATACCAACAGGTTATCTCTTACCTGACTTTGTGGTGTCATGCAAATTCAATATCCTGAATCCCATCTTCTTCTACCTTACAATCAGCCACCAAAGAAATTTTTCAAAAATATAACCCAGATCATGTTACTTCACTGCTTGCGGATCTCGGATTGATCCTAATTGCTCTTTGGCCTGCCATTCCAAGATCTTTACACTTGTAATTTTGTATATGAATTATTTATAGACCTGGCTTCCTGGCTCTCTGTGATTTCTGTGAAGGTGGAACCAAATGGATCTTACTCCCATTTTTAGGTAAATTGTCTTTGTTCCTAAACCACGCCCTTGTACCTACATAGGACTATACCTTTTGTATATAAAATCTGTTGTTATTGTCTGCAATACAAATCTCCATGGAAAGGAACTGAACATCCTATGCATGATTATATTCTGTTACATGCTGAGTTTTAAATAAGGTATGTTATTAACTCATATCTGAATATTTATGATTTCAGAAATGCTTGCATTTCAAATTCAAATGGGAACAAGTTTTATGAGGGTAATACCCTATTCTCCTGAGATCAAAGTACATTTGCTCTAAATGAAAAATAATTATCTTTAAATTAAGTTATTGGAAAATTTCACAGAAAAGAAATTATCTGTAAATTAAATGATCTACAAAAAGGTATGAAAAACCATTATAAGTGAATTTGAAAAATTAGCCAATTATGAATATGTAATGCAATCTTGCTAGTAGTCCCTGAATCAAATGATAAGTTCCCATATGCAGAGATCATTCTTAAAAATAAAAAAAAAATCACTGTCCTCTGCAAGTAATATATATCAGGGCTTCTTTTGACTAACATTTTAGATACTTTACCAGCCCAACTGAAAGAATTCCTTTCTTAAATTAGAATTTTCCTTCTACTTTCTGCATTGGTAGAAACGAAGTCAGATGCACCAACACACCATAACTGAAATAATTTGAATACAATCCTCTACAAGTAGCATGGTGCAGTGATAAGTGGAGTGGACTAGGAGTCAGGACCTGGACTCTAGTTCCAGTGCTGTCATTAACTACTAGTGTAGTAAACTCCTGACACTCCACATTCTTCAAATGACTTCCGTAGATTAAGAAATGAGTGTATAGAAAAATCAGCATTCAAAAGTAGGCCTCCATACTGTAAATAATGAGTTACTTCCATTATATCATACTGCCTATAAAGTTTAATTTTTTCTTCATATATTGATAAGGAAGGGGTGTATTCAGATTACAAAATGGAAGCAACCTAAGAGGACTTAGACCCAAAAGATCTGGGCCTTTATCCAACTTTTCCATTTACTAACTTTTTTGTGTCCTTGGTGACCCACTCAGAGTCTGGATTTTTCTCATTTGCTAAATGGTGATAATGCCACTTACACCACAGGGTGTTTTTGAGAATTAATAGTGCCTCATCCTGGCTGATTCTGTCATTGATACTAACTCAAATGGCAATAGTGGCTCTAGAAATACTTTCAAAGATTTTAATGTGTTTGTATATTAGCCTTGCTCTAAATTTGTTTCATTCCAACCATCTGGCCCCAATAAAAGTTGAAAAATTTAGACTCTCATCAATTACAAATTTGAAAATTTAAATGTGAATGGGTTGGACTAGTGTCTAAGGTCCATTTTTACAGAAAGTAATTTTGCCCTTGGTATAAATTAAATGACTCCAGTCTTAAGTTAGAATGCCAGGGGCATAAATTCAAAGAGTACCACTTTGTTTCATTTGTCCCCAAAGGACACTTTGGTGTCTGAACTATACAACTGAATACAGACAACTATGTACTGTGAATTAAAATATTTCTGTAAGTGATTGATGGGAAAATACCTAACAGTTCTGCAACCCAAAAACACTTGTGTTCTCATTGGTATTTATAGTGTATTTCAGTACTGCATGAGCTAATTGAAATACTATAAAAGAAATCCAGCTCTATCTGACTGTTAAGTTGGAAACTTTGAAGGATCTGAGATTTTGTCTTACTTGTAAACTAAAAAATTAGGATATATATATATATATATATGATACAAGATATTATATATATGATACAAGACTTCCAGATTGGAGACAAAGACCATTCATTACTCAGAGCAGAAGCAGTTGTCAAAGCAATGTCTTAGCACCAGTTTCTTGAGCCCAAATCCTCATGGGGTGACACAGCAAGAGTTGGGCGATACTTGCATATGCAATGGGTTGCATCGAAGGAAAGGAAGCCCAAACTTAGGAAGCTCTGGTCTTATACACAGCTGCTGGTGATCCTCTCTTTCTGGGGAGAGAGAAACCTTATCGTAATTCTGGGTAAGGAAATGTCTCCCAGGGAAAGGAAGATGTCTTTATCTTTATTATACTCAACTGTCTCCAGGGAGGGAGATATCTCTTAGCTTTACTGTCCTACAATTTGTCCTCATACAAACATTCTTAATTTGACTGCAAATGATCAGAGGACATGAACCATGGAGAATCATGAAATATTCATGGAAAATTGTTTCCCAACACTTCGTTCTACCCATCCACTATGTTAATCCAAAGAGAATTCAAATGTTCAATCTCAAAATAGCATACCTGCACTTTAGCTCTTTCTCTTGGGTTTTGTATATATGATGTCAAAACAAAGAAAGGCTAATTAAGGCAATTGAGAGAAAAAAATTATAACTATGGAGGCAGCTCAGTAGAAATACTGGCCTAGAAGTCAGGAAATCAGAGATCTAGCTCTGACTCTGATACTATCTTCCTGTATGTTCTTGGCTAGGTTACCTCTCACTGGGCCTCAGATTCCTCATCTGTAAAATTGGAATATGGAAGACTAGTTCATTTCTAAGTCTCCTTTCTGCCATCACAGTCTATTTTTCTACTAGCAAATCAAATCAGTTGATTGGCATGGTGGACCTTGATGTCTCTAAATTTTCTGCATTAGGATCATGAGCAGATTTAATGTTGTAGCTATTAACTAGCTATTGTTTGCAGCTAACATACTGCCAAAAGCAATGACTTTTATGGGAAAGCTGTAAATAAATATTTCTTGAATAAATGAATAAAAAATAAATGAAATACATTTCACAAAATCTTATGAATGTGTGTACATGAAATTGATTATTTGAATACTTGGAATACCTAGTATTTTGGACAACTGAACATTCTAAATAAAGAGTTCTAAATATCACATATAGATTAATGATTTTTAAAATATTGAAATGTAATAAATATACTCAGCATTAAATTATGTTGAAAATAATGGTTGATCAAAAAATGTTTAATGATAATAATGAAGCCAATGATTGGTGTGCTTTATAAATATTGTGATATGGAATAATTCCATGTGGCACAATTTTGTGATAAGTTCCTGTCTATCAATGCCCAACTGTCATCGTATATTTTCACAAGTGATGTCATCATGAGAGTTTGACTAACATGTTAAAGCACTCAATAAAGTAAAGCTTAAAAGCTATTTTATCTCAACCATATTGTGTATTTCTTAAAAATAGGTACCTTTGAATGCATTACGTAGTTTATAGGACAGCTAGCATAATGCTGTGCCTTTGAAATACACTCATTACAACACGGCACATATTTACCAAATTTCCACACTTCGCTAAGGGTGCAGAGATTGTCTAAGATATACTTTATATGAGCTCACAATTTACATGTTGATAAATTGATGAGCAAGTTTAGAAAGAGGCCCTACTAAAGTGCATATATCATATGTACATACTATGTAGCTACACTTTCAGTCTTAAGTAAATACTCTGTTGATTTTTTTCAGATAGAATAACATATATCCAAAATTAAAATATAGATTGCAATAGATTCTGCTGGTTCACAGTATTTCAAGTCCTTTAAAAGCCAAGAATGAATGCCAGATGATTTCCTACTTCAGGATGAAATTAAGATGATAAAAGATGAGGGGGGAGGAGCAAGATGGCGGAGAAGTAGGAGACCTAAATTTCATCTGGTCCCAGGAATTCAGCTGGATAGGGATCAAACCTATGGAACTCAACAGGAGATCAAAGAAAAGAATAGCAGCAACTCTCTGAACAGAAAACAACCACTTTCTGGAAGGTCGGATGTGTGGAGAAGTGAATCCGAGGTGATATTTGGGAAGATAGACGGCGGGGGGGGGGGCGCCTCCGTCAGCCACTACTGGCAAGTGATAGAGCAGCAGAGCACAAAATCGGAACTTCTAGAAGTCGGCTCCGCTGAGGGACGTCGCTCCAGTGGCTAAGCGGGGGGATGGAATCCTCGCTGTGACAGTGGGGTCTCAGGACCCCCGGGGTCACAGAAAGACTGGGGGTGCCTGAGTGTGGCAGAGCTCCCAGGTATCGGAGCGGGGAAGCCGGCTACGGAGAAGGAGCTGAGGAGTGGGCTCTCAGCTCGGGGCTGCCATAAACCGTGATGCTTGGCATAGTCGGGCCACTGCTCCTCCAGCAGGGACCCAACAAGCGGCAGATCCGGGGAGACTCCCCTTCCTCCCCCGGGAGGAGCAGCGCGGGAGCGCACCGCAGGGATCTGCTGGGTTTGGAGACTCCAGATGGGGTCGTGCACCAGAGATAGAAATGCTCTGTCACAGGCCCGGTGAGCACAGAGTGCAGCTGGAGACCGAGGAGACAGGAGTGATTGGCTGCTTTTCTCTGGGGGTGCACTGAGGACTGGGGCCCTGAGTTCTCAGCTCCTCCGGGGCAGAGATTGGGAGGCGGCCATTTCACTCTCATCCTCCAAAGTTGCAGGGAAAGCTTGCAGGGAACAAAAGCTCCCGACAGAAAACCTGAGCACATTACTTAGCCCAGCCCCCGGCAAGGGTGGGGCAATTCCGCCTCCAGCAAAGACATTTGGGAACCACAGCAACAGGCCCCTCCCCCTGAAGATCAGCAAGAACAGCCAGCCAAGACCAAGTTTACTGATCAATGAGAATGGCAGAACTCCAGCACTAGGGGAATACAGCACATAGAATTCATGGCTTTTTCCCCATGATTCTTTAGTCTTTCAAAGTTAATTTTTTTAATTTTCTTTTTCAAATTTCTCTTTTTCCCCTTTTCAACCAACATCTTATCAATCCCGTTTTTAAAAAATCTTTTATATTTTTCAATTTTAGAGTCATATTCTATCCCTTCAGAGTAGTTAATCTTCTTTTTGGTGTATATATATAAGTTGTTCCCTCTTTAAAATTTTGGGATACAGTTTCTTCTAACAGACCAAAATATACCGTAAATCTCTAGTGTATGGCTTTGTTCTAGTCTCCTGCCTGATCACATTATCTCCCTTTTATTTTTTTTAATCCTCTTCTTTCTTTTTACAACCAACTTCTTATCAATTTCTTTTATAAAATCTTTTATAATTTTCATCTTTACAGTCATATTCCATCCCTTCATCATATTTACCCTTATTTTTGTACATTATATAAGCTTTCCTTCCTTTAAAATTTTGGGAGGCACTTTCTTCTAACAGACCAAAATATGCCCAAAATCTAGTGTGTGGCATTGATCTATGCACCAGCCCGATCATATTTGATCATATTCTGTGTTTTTTTGTTTGTTTGTTTGTTTTTCTTTTTTCTTTTTCTTTTATCTTTCTTTCCTTTTCCCCTGGTTTCAGGTCTCTTCTGATTTGTTTAGTGTATTTTTTTCTGGGGTTGTTACCCTGTTAGCATTTTGTTCTTTCATTCATCTATTCTCCTCTGGACAAAATGACAAGATGGAAAAACTCACCTCAAAAAAAAAAGAACAAGAGACATTACCAACTGCCAGGGACCTAATCAATACGGACATTAGTAAGATGTCAGAACTAGAGTTCAGAATGACGATTTTAAAGATATTAGCTGGGCTTGAAAAAAGCATGGAAGTTATTAGAGAAACCCTTTCTGGAGAAATAAAAGAACTAAAATCTAACCAAGTCGAAATCAAAAAGGCTATTAATGAGTGCAATCAAAAATGGGGGCACTAACTGCTAGGATAAATGAGGCAGAAGAAGGAATCAGCGATATAGAAGACCAAATGATGGAAAATAAAGAAGCGGAGAAAAACAGAGATAAACAACTACTGGTTCAGGAGGGCAGAATTCGAGAGATAATTGATACCATAAGAGGAAACAATATTAGAATAATTGAGATCCCAGAAGAAGAAAGAGAGAGAGGGCAGAAGGTATATTGGAGCAAATTATAGCAGAGAACTTCCCCAATTTGGGGAAGGAAACAGGCATCAAAATCCAGAAGGCACAGAGAACCCCTCTCAAAATCAATAAAAATAGGCCAACACCCCAACATCTAATAGGAAAACTTACGAGTCTCAGAGACAAAGAGAAAATCCTGAAAGCAGCTCTGGAGAAGAAATATGTAACCTACAATAGTAGAAACATTAGCTTGACAACAGACCTATCCACAGAGACCTGGCAGGCCAGAAAGGACTGGCATGATATCTTCAGAGCACTAAATGAGAAAAATATGCAGCCAAGGATACTATATCCAGCTAGGCTGTCATTGAAAATAGAAGGAGAGATAAAAAGCTTCCAGGACAAACAAAAACTAAAGTAATTTGCAAACACGAAACCAGCCCCACAAGAAATGCTGAAAGGGGTCCTCTAAGCATAGAGAGAGCCTCAAAGTAACATAGACCAGAAAGGAACACAGACAATATACAGTAACAGTCACCTTACAGGTAATACAATGGTATTAAATTCATATCTTTCAATAGTTACCCTGAATGTAAATGGGCAAAATGCCCCCAACAAAAGACACAGGCTGTCAGATTGGATAAAAAAACAGGACCCATCGATATGCTGTCTGCAAGAGACTCATTTTAGACCCAAAGACACCTCCAGATTGAAAGTGAGGGGGTGGAAAACCATTTACCATGCTAATGGACACCAAAAGAAAGCTGGGGTGGCAATCCTTATATCAGACAAATTAGATTTTATTTTTTATTTTATTTTTTATATATTTTTTAAAGATTTTATTTATTTATTTGAGAGAGAGAGAATGAGAGATAGAGAGCATGAGAGGGAAGAGGGTCAGAGGGAGAAGCAGACTCCCTGCTGAGCAGGGAGCCCGATGCGGGACTCGATCCCGGGACTCCAGGATCATGACCTGAGCCGAAGGCAGTCGCTTAACCAACTGAGCCACCCAGGCGCCCCGACAAATTAGATTTTAAACCAAAGACTATACTAAGAGATGAGGAAGGACACTATATCCTATTTAAAGGGTCTATCCAACAAGAAGATCTAACAATTGTAAATATCTATGTCCCAAAATGGGAGCAGCCAATTATATAAGGCAATTAATAACAAAAGAAAAGAAACACATTGACAATACAATAATAGTGGGGGACTTTAACACCCCCCTGACTGAAATGGACAGATCATCTAAGCAAAAGATCAACAAGGAAATAAAGAATTTATTGTTTATTTTTTTTTATTTTATTATGTTATGTTAGTCACCATACATCATTAGTTTTTGATGTAGTGATCCACAATCCATTGTTTTCATATAAAAACCAGTGCTCCATGCAGAACGTGCCCTCCTTAATACCCATCACTGGGCTAACCAATCCCCCCTCCCCCCTCCCCTCTAAAACCCTGTTTGTTTCTCAGAGTCCATAGTCTCTCATGGTTCGTCTCCCCCTCCGACTTCCCCCCCTTCATTTCTCCCTTCCTTCTCCTAATGTCCTCCCTGCTATTCCTTATGTTCCACAAATAAGTGAAACAATATGATAATTGACTCTCTCTGCTTGACTTATTTCACTGAGCATCATCTCCTCCAGTCCCATCCATGTGGATGTAAAAGTTGGGTATTCATCCTTTCTGATGGCTGAGTAATATTCCATCGGATATATGGACCACATCTTCTTTATCCATTCATCTGTTAAAGGAGATCTTGGCTCTTTCCACAGTTTGGCTATTGCGGACATTGCTGCTATGAACATTGGGGTGCATATGACCATTCTTTTCACTATCCTTGTCTTTGGGATAAATACACAGGAGTGCAATTGCTGGGTCATTGGGTAGCTCTATTTTTAAATATTTGAGGAACCTCCATACTGTTTTCCAAAGTGGCTGTACCAACTTGCATTCCCACCAACAGTGTAAGAGGGTTCCCCTGTCTCCACAACCTCTCCCACATTTGTTGTTTCTTTCCCTCTCCATTTTTGCCATTCTAACTGGTGTAAGGTGGTATCTCAGTGTGGTTTTGATTTGAATTTCCCTGATGGCTAATGATGATGAACATTTTTTCATGTGTCTATTACCCATTTGTATGTGTTCTTCAGAGAAGTGTCTTTTCATGTCTTCTGTCCATTTTTTTGACTTGATTATTTGTTTTTTGGGTGTTGAGTTTGAGAAGTTCTTTATAGATCTTGGAAATCAGTGCTAGTCTGTAGTGTCATTTGCAAATATCTTTTCCCATTCTGTGGGTTGCCTATTTGTTTTGTTGACTGTTTGCTTTGCTGTGCAGAAGCTTTTTATCTTGATGAAGTCCCAAAAGTTCATTTTTGATTTTGTTTCACTAGCGTTTGGAGATGTATCTTGAAAGAAGTTGCTGTGGCCGATGTCAGAGAGGTTACTACCTATGTTCTCCTCTAGGATTTTGATGGATTCCTGTCTCACATTGAGGTCTTTCATCCATTTTGTGTTTATCTTTGTGTATGGTGTTAGAAAATGGTCAAGTTTCATTCTTCTGCTTCTGGCTGTCCAATTTTTCCCAGCACCATTTATTGAAGAGACTGTCTTTTTTCCATTGCATGTTTTTTCCTGCTTTGTCGAAGATCATTTGATCATAGAGTTGAGGGTCCATATCTGGGTTCCCTATTCTGTTCCATTGGTCTGTATGTCTGTTTTTGTGTCAGTACCATGCTATATTGGTGATCACAGCTTTGTAATATAGCTTGAAACGAGCAATGTGATGCCCCCAGCTTTGTTTTTCTTTTTCAACATTTTCCTTGGTGATTCGTGGTCTTTCTGATTCCATACAAATTTTACGATTGTTCCAGCACTTTGAAAAATGTCATTGGAATTTTGATTGGGATGGCATTGAAGGTATAGATTGCTCTGGGTAGCATAGACATTTTAACAATGTTTATTCTTACAATCCATGAGCATGGCATATTTTTCCATTTTTTTGTGTCTTCTTCAATTTCTTTCACGAGTGTTCTGTAGTTCCTAGAGTATAGATTCTTTACCTCTTTGGTTAGGTTTATTACAAGGTATCCTATGGGTTTTAGTGCTATCGTAATTGGACTCGTTTCTCTAATTTCTCTTTCTATGGTTGCATTGTTAGTGTATAAGAAAGCAACTGATTTCTGTGCATTAATTTTGTATCCTGTCACATTACTGAATTGCTGTATGAGTTCTAGTAATTTGGGAGTGGCGTCTTTAGGGTTTTCCACATAAAGTATCATGTCATCTGTGAAAAGAGAGAGTTTGACTTCTTAATTGCCGATTTGAATACCTTTAGTTTTTTTGTTGTTGTTCTCTGATTGCTGTGGCTAGGACTTATAGTACTAAATTGAACAATAGTGGTGAGAGTGGGCTTCTTTGACATGTTCCTGATATTAAGGGAAAGGCTCTCAGCTTTTCCCCATTGAGTATGATATTCGCTGTGCATTTTTCATAGATGGATTTTATGAACTTGAGGAATGTTCCCTCTATCCCTATACTCTGAAGAGTTTTAATCAGGAAAGGATGCTGTATTTTGTCAAATGCTTTTTCTGCATCAATTGAGAGGACTATATGGTTCTTCTCACTCCTCTTATTAATGTGTTCTATCACATTGATTGATTTGCGAATGTTGAACCACCCTTGCATCCAGGGGATAAATCCCACTTGGTCGTGGTGGATGATCCTTTTAATGTATTGATGGATCCTATTAGCTAGGATTTTGTTGAAGATTTGGGAATCCATATTCATTAAGGATATCGGTCTGAAATTCTCCTTTTTGATGGGGTCTTTGCCTGGTTTGGGGATTAAGGTAATGCTGGCCTCACAGAATGAGTTTGGAAGTTTTCCTTCTGTTTCTATTTTTTGAAACAGCTTCAGTAGAATATGTATTAGTTCTTCTTTGAATGTTTGGTAGAATTCCCCAGGGAATCCATCAGGCCCTGGATTCTTGTTTCTTGGGTGGTTTTTGATCATTGCTTCAATCTCGTTACTGGTTATTGGCCTATTCAGGTTGTCAATTTCTTCCTGTTTCAGTCTTGGCAGCTTATAAGTTTCCAGGAAGGCATCCATTAAATCCAGATTGCTCAGTTTATTGGCATATCGTTGTTGATAAAAATTTCTAATATTTGTCTCTATTTCCTTGGTGTTAGTTGTGATCTCTTCCCTTTCATTCATAATTTTATTAATTTGGGTCCTTTCTCTTTTCTTTTGGATATGTCTGGCCAGTGGTTTATCGATCTTATTAATTCTTTCAAAGAACCAGCTTCTAGTTTTGTTGATCTGATCTACTGTGTTTCTGGTTTCTAATTCATAGATCTCTGCTCTAATCTTAATTATTTCTCTTCTAATGCATGGCTTAGGCATCGTTTGTTGCTTTTTCTCCAGTTCTTGAAGGTGTAGAGTTAGTTGGTGAATTCGGGATTTTTCTATTTTTCTGAGTGAGGCTTCGATGGCTGTGTATTTCTCCCTTAGGACCACCTTTGCAGTATCCCATAGGTTTTGGACCAATGTGCTTTTGTTCTCGTTGATTTCCATGAATTGTTTAAGTTCTTCTTTGATTTCCTGGTTGCCCCAAACATTCTTGACCTGAGTGGTCTTTAGCTTCCAAGTGTTTGAATTTCTGCCAAATTTTTTCTTGTGATTGAGTTCCAGATTTTAGACACTGTGGTCTGAGAATATGAAGGGAATAATCTCAATCTTTTGGTGACAGTTGAGACCTGATTTGTGACCCAGTACGTGGTCTCTTCTGGATAAGGTTCCATGTGCGCTCAAGAAGAATGAGTATTCTGTTGTTTTAGCGTGGAATGTTCTGTATATATCTATGAGGTCCATCTGGTCCAGTGTGTCATTCAAAGCTCTTGTTTCCTTGTTGATTTTCTGCTTAGATGATCTGTCCATTGCTGAGAGTGGAGTACTGAGGTCTCCTACAATTAACGTATTGTTATCAATATGACTCTTTATTTTGGTTAACAGTTGGCTTATGTAGATGGCTGCTCCGATGTAAGGGGCATAGATATTTACAATTGTTAGATCTTCTTGTTGGATAGACACTTTAAGAATGATATAGTGTCCTTCTGTGTCTCTAACTATAGACTTTAGTTTAAAATATAATTTGTCTGATATAAGAATTGCTACTCCAGCTTTCTTTTGAGGTCCGCTCGTATGGAAGATGGATCTCCATCCCTTTACTTTCAGTCTGGATGTATCTTTAGGTTCAACATGAGTCTCTTTTAGACAGCATATGGATGGGTCCTGTGTTTTTATCCAGTCTGCAACCCTATGCCTTTTTATGGGAGCATTTAGGCCATTCACGTTGAGAGTAATTATTGAAAGATATGAATTAATTGTCATCATGTTGCCTGTGAAGATGTTGTTTTTAAGGATTGTCCCTGTAAATTTCTGTTGTATATCACTCTTGGGGTCTTTCTCCCTTTATAGAACCCCCCCTTAATATTTCTTGCAGGGCCGGCTTAGTGGTCATATATTCTTTCAGTTTCTGCCAGTCTTGGAAGCTCTGCATCTCTCCATCCATTCTAAATGACAGCCTTGCCAGATAAAGTATTCTTGGCTGCATGTTCTTCTCGTTTAGTACCCTGAATATGTCTTGCCAGGCCTTTCTGGCTTGCCAGGTTTCTGTGGATAGGTCTGATGTTATTCTATTGTTTCTCCCTCTGTACATCAGGAATCTCTTCCCCCTAAATGCCCCTTTGATGGTTTCCTTGGTTCTAAGATTTGCGAGTTTTACTATTACATGCCGGGGTGTTGGCCTGTTTTCCTTGATATTGGGAGGGGTTGTCTCTGCCTCTAGGACGTGAATGTTTGTTTAATTCCCCAGATTAGGGAATTTCTCAGATACGATTTGCTCAAATACATCTTCTAGTCCTCTCTCTCCACTGCCTCTGGGATTCCAATAATTCTGACATTGGAATGCGTCATGGTGTCACTTATTTCTCTGATTCGATTTTCATGGATTCTGAGTTATTTTCCCCTGGTCTCCCCTTTTCCCTTTTTGTCTATTAAATTATCTCCCAGGTCACTTATTCATTCTTCTGCTTCACTTATACTAGTTGCTAGATTATCTAGATTAGATTGGATCTCATTGATAGCATTTTTAAGTTCTGAAAATTCAGCTTTCATTTCTGCCCTTAGAGACTCTATGTTGCCATTAATTGATTTCTCCATTCTATCTATTGTCTTCAAAATTGCTAGCCTGAATTCCATCTCCATCATCTTGGTTATATCTGCAATCATTTGTAAATCTGTGGCATAAGTCATAATCTCTGAGTCTTTTCTATTTTGGGGGTTCCTCCTCTTAGTCATTCTGTTGATGGGTGGTTGAGGGAATGTATAGAGTCCAAATTAATTGACCAGAACCCAAGAAAGATGCACCTGTTTTCTAGGGACCTTAGGGTTTCTGGCCTCTTGTTTTCCCAGGCTGTCTTCTGGGAAAGGGCTCTGCCACGCTGTTACTCAGGCAACCCTGTTTGGGCAGAGTTGTCCTGCCCCCTGTGGCGGGAGGTGTGCTCAGTGGGAACCAGTTTTTTGGGGTTTTGTTCTCTGGTAGCTTTCCCTGGCAGTTTTCTGCATCTCATCTGAGAGTCAAAGCAGAAGAGACCGTTTCCAACCCTCTGCCTCAGAGCAGAGAGTTCACCGTCTGTTCCTCAGTGAGCTCTCCAGGTCACACTATCTCTGTTTCTGTCTGGGCTGCTATAAACTGCAGTGTCCAGGGTTCTTCGCCCCTCCACAGCACTCCCAGTCCTGCCTCCACGTTGGGGCACATCTCTGGAATTTGTGCTCCTAAAACCGCCAGGTGCTCCCAGGTCACACAAGCGACCCCACCACTCTGGGGTTCCCATCCTGGGGGCTGCACTAAAGTCCTTTCCCTGCTGCTACCGGTCTGCGAGTCTGTGCCATATCCTCAGTGTGCGAGGCTATTGCTCACCGGCAGTGTAGGATCCCCAAGGCCAGGCTCCCGCCCGCTGCCGATTATCTTCTGATATCTGCCCGCGGAATCACGGCTCCCCATCTCGACCTCGAAACCAACCACCAGTGATATTCTGTTTGTAGAGATCCAGATCTATTTATTTACATCTCAGGCTGATTTTGTAGGTGCTCAGAGTGGTCTGGTAGATAACCAGCTCAAATCCAGGGACCAGTTGGAATAGGGTCCCCTATTGCTCCACCATCTTTTATTTGTCCTGGAAATAAAGACTTTAAATGATACACTGGACCAAATGGACTTCACAGATATATTAAGAACATTCCATCCCAAAGCAACAGAATACACATTCTTCTCTAGTGCCCATGGAACATTCTCCAGAATAGATCACAATCTAGGTCACAAATCAGGTCTCAACCAGTACCAAAAGATTGGGATCATTCCCTGCATATTTTCAGACCACAATGCTTTGAAGCTAGACCTCAATCACAAGAGGAAAGTTGGACAGAACTCAAATACATGGAGGCCAAAGAGCATCCTACTAAAGAATGAATGGTTCAACCAGGAAATTAAAGATGAATTTAAAAAAAAATTCATGGAAACAAATGAAAATGAAAATACAACTGTTCAAAATCTTTGGGATGCAGCAAAGGTGGTCCTAAGAGGAAAGTATATAGCAATATAAGCCCTTCTCAAGAAACAAGAAAGGTCTCAAATACACAATTTAAACTTATACCTAAAGGAGCTGGAGAATGAACAGCAAATAAAGCCTAAACCTAGCAATAGAAGAGAAATAATATCAGAGCAGAAATCAATGAAATGGAAACCAAAAGAACAATAGAACAGATCAACAAAACTAGGAGCTGGTTCTTTGAAAGAATTAACAAGATTGATAAACCCCTGGCCAGACTTATCAAAAAGAAAAGAGAAATGACCCAAATCAACAAAATCATGAATGAAAGAGGAGAGATCACAACCAACACCAAAGAAATACAAACAATTATAAGGACATGTTATGAGGAACTATATGCCAGCAAATTAGATATCTGGAAGAAATGGATGCATTCCTAGAGATGTATGAACTACCAAAACTGAAACAGGAAGAAGTAGAAAACCTGAACAGACCTATAACCCCTAAGGAAATTGAGGCAGTCATCAAAAATCTCCCAACAAACAAAAGCCCAGGGCCAGATGGCTTCCCAGGGGAATTCTACCAAACATTTCAAGAAGAATTAATATCTATTCTCCTGAAACTATTCCAAGAAATAGAAATGAAAGGAAAACTTCCAAACTCATTTGATGAGGCCACCATTACCTTGATCCCAAAACCAGACAAAGACCCCCATCAGAAAGAATTATAGACCAGTATCCTTAATGAATATGGATGCAAAAACTCTCACCAAAATACTAGCCAATAGGATCCAACAGTACATTAAAAGGATTATTCACCACGACCAAGTGGGATTTATTCCTGGGCTGCAAGGTTGGTTCAACATCTGCACATCAATCAGTGTGATACAATACATTAATAGAAGAAAGAACAAGAACCATATGATCCTCTCAATATATGCAGAAAAAGCATTTGACAAAATACAGCATAATTTCTTGATCAAAATTCTTCGGAGTATAGGGATAGAGGGTACAAACATCAATATCATAAAAACCATCTATGAAAAACCCACAGCTAATATCATTCTCAATGGGGAAAAACTGAGAGCTTTCCCCCTAAGGTCAGGAACATGGCAGGGATGTCCACTATCACCACTGCTATTCACCATAATATTAGAAGTCCTAGCCACTGTAATCAGAAAACAAGAAGAAATAAAAAGCGTCCAAATCGGCAAAGAAGAAATCAAACTCTCAGTCTTTGCAGATGATATGATACTTTATGTGGAAAACCCAAAAGACTCCAACCCAAAACTGCTAGAACTCACACAGGGATTCAGTAAAGTGACAGGATATAAAATCAATGCACAGAAATCAGTGGCATTCCTATACACCAACAACAAGACAGAAGAAAGAAAAATTAAGGAGTCGATCCAATTTACAATTGCACCCAAAACCATAAGATACCTAGGAATAAATCTAAGCAAAGAGGCAAAGGATTTGTACTCAGAAAATTATAAAATAGTCATGAAAGAAATTGAGGAAGAGACAAAGAAATGGAAAAACGTTCCATGCTCATGGATTGAAAGAACAAATATTGTGAAGATGTCAATGCTACCTAGAGCGATATACACATTCAGTGCAATCCCTATCAAAATACCATCACTTTTTTCAAAGAAATGGAACAAAGAATCCTCAAATTTGTATGGAACCAGGAAAGACCCCGAATAGCCAGAGGAATGTTGAAAAAGAAAAGCAAAGCTGGTGGCATCCCAATTCCGGACTTCAAGCACTATTGCAAAGATGTCATCATCAAGACAGTATGGTATAGGCACAGAAACAGACACGTATACCAATGGAACAGAATAGAGGGCCCAGAAATGGACCCTCAACTCTATGGTCAACTAAACTTCGACAAAGCAGGAAAGAATGTCCAGTGTAAAAAAACAGTCTCTTCAACAAATGGTGTTGGGAAAATTGGACAGCCACATGTAGAAGAAGGAACCTGGACCATTTCCTTACACCACACAAAAAAACAGACTCAGAATGGTTGAAAGACCTACATGTGAGACAGGAATCCATCAAAATCCTAACAGAGAACACATGCAGCAACCTCTTCGACCTCAGCCACAGCAACTTCTTCGTAGACACATCGACAAAGTAAGGGAAGCAAGGGCACAAATGAACTATTGGGACTTAATCACGATAAAAAGCTTTTGCACAGCAAAAGAAACAGTCAACAAAACCAAGACAACCGACAGAATGGGAGAAGATATTTGCAAATGGCATATCAGATAAAGGGCTAGTATCCAAAATCTATAAAGAACTAATCAAACTCATCACCCAAAGAACAAATGATCCAATCAAGAAATGGGCAGAAGACATGAACAGACATTTTCCCAAAAAAGACAACCAAATGCCCAACTGGCACATGAGAAAGTGCTCAACACTGCTCGGCATCAGGGAAATCCAAATCAAAACCTCAGTGAGATACCACCTCACACCAGTCAGAATGGCTAAAATTGACAAGTCATGAAATGACAGATGTTGGCAGGGATGTGGAGAAAGGGGAACCCTCCTACACTGTTGGTGGGAATGCAAGCTGGTGCAGCCACTCTGGAAAACAGTAGGGAGGTTCCTCAAAAAGTTGAAAATAGATCTGCCATAGGATCCAGCAATTGCACTACTGGGTAATTACCCCAATGATACAAATGGAGGTATCTGAAGGGGTACGTGCTCCCCAATGTTTATAGCAGAAATATCCACCATAGCCAAACTGTGGAAAGTGCCAAGATGTCCATCGACAGATGAATGGATAAGGAAGTTGTGGTATATATATACAACGGAATATTATGCAGCCATCCAAAGGAATGAAATCTTGCTATTTGCAACGACGAGATTGGAACTGGAGGGTATTATGCTGCACGAAATATGTCAATCAGAGAAAGAAATGGAACATATGACCTCACTGATATGATGAATTCTTAAATTCAGGAAACAAAGTGAGGGTTGCTGGAGTGGTGGGGGTAGGAAGTATGCAGTGGCTGCGTGATAGACATTGGGGAGGGTATGTGCTATGATGAGCGCTGTGAATTGTGTAAAACTGTTGAATCACAGACTTGTACCCCTAAAAAATAATACATTATATGTGAAAAAAAAAGAAGAAGAGAGCAGGAGAGGAAGAATGAAGGTGGGGAATTCAGAGGGGGAGATGAACCATGAGAGACAATGGACTCTGAGAAACAGACTGAGGGTTCCAGAGAGGAGGGTGGTGGTAGGATGGCTTAGCCTGGTGATGGGTATTAAAGAGGGCACGTTCTGCATGGAGCACTGGGTGTTAGACACAAACAATGAATCATGGAACACTACATCAAAAACTAATGATGTAATGTAGGGTGTTTAATATAACATAATAATAAAAACAGAAAGAAACGCCTGGACAAATGAGTAAATGTATTCATATCAGGATCTGTACTTTTCTCTGGCCTAGAGAATGATCTAGGATCTCTGATCCTTCTAAGATCATGGAGAAAAATGTTGGTGAATCTAAAATAAACACCTCAAAACATAAAAAAAAATATGAAATACTCATGAAAGAAATTGAGGGAGACACAAAGAAATGGAAAACGTTCCATGCTCATGGATTGGAAGAACAAATATTGTGAAGATGTCAATGCTACCTAGAGCTATCTACACATTCAGTGCAATCCCTATCAATACCATCCACTTTTTTCAAAGAAATGGAACAAAGAATCCTCAAATTTGTATGGAACCAGAAAAGACCCCGAATAGCCAGAGGAATGTTGAAAAAGAAAAGCAAAGCTGGTGGCATCCTAATTCTGGACTTCAAGCTCTATTACAAAGCTGTCATCATCAAGACAGTAAGGTAATGGCACAGACAGACACCTAGATCAATGGAACAGAATAGAGCGCCCAGAAATGGACCCTCAACTCTATGGTCAACTAATCTTCGACAAAGCAGGAAAGAATGTCCAGTGGAAAAAAGACAGTCTCTTCAACAAACAGCGTTGGGAAAAATGTACAGCCACATGCAGAAGAAGGAAACTGGACCATTTCCTTACATCACACACAAAAACAGACTCAAAATAGTTGAAAGACCTACATGTGAGACAGGAGTCCATCAAAATCCTAAAGGAGAACACAGGCAGCAACCTCTTCGACCTCAGCCGCAGCAACTTTTCCTAGACACATCGCCAAAGGCAAGGGAAGCAAGGGCACAAATGAACTATTGGGACTTCATCACGATAAAAAGTTTTTGCACAGCAAAAGAAACAGTCAACAAAATCAAAAGACAACTGACAGAATGGGAGAAGATATTTGCAAATGACATATCAGATAAAGGGCTAGTATCCAAAATCTATAAAGAACTGATCAAACTCAACACCCAAAGAACAAATGATCCAACCAAGAAATGGGCAGAAGACATGAACAGACATTTTCCCAAAGAAGACAACCAAATGCCCACAGGCACATGAAAAAGTGCTCAACATCGCTCGGCATCAGGGAAATCCAGATCAAAACCTCAGTGAGATACCACCTCACACCAGTCAGAATGGCTAAAATTGACAAGTCAGGAAATGACAGATGTTGGCATGGATGCAGAGAAAGGGGAACCCTCCTACACTGTTGGTGGGAATGCAAGCTGGTGCAGCCACTCTGGAAATAGTAGGGAGGTTCCTCAAAAAGTTGAAAATAGATCTGCCATAGGATCCAGCAATTGCACTACTGGGTATTTACCCCAAAGATACAAATGGAGGGATCCGAAGTGGTATGTGCACCCCGATGTTTATAGCAGCAATGTCCACAATAGCCATTGTGGAAACAGTCAATTGTCCATTGACAGAGGAATGGATAAGAATTGGTGGTATATATATACAATGGAATATTATGCAACCTTCCAAAGGAATGAAATCTTGCCATTTGCAAGGACATGGATGGAACTGAACGGTATTATGCTGAGCGAAATAAGTCAATCAGAGAAAGACATGTATCATATGATCTCACTGATATGAGGAATTCTTAATCTCAGGGAACAAACTGAGGGTTGGTTGCTGGAGTGGTGGGGGTTAGAGGGATGGGGTGGCTGCGTGATAGACATTGGGGAGGGTATGTGCTATGGTGAGTGCTGTGAATTGTGTAAGACTGTTGAATCACAGACCTGTACCTCTGAAACAAATAATACATTATATGGTAAAAAAAAAAAAAAAAGAAGATAGCAGGAAGGGAAAAGTGAAGTGGGGGAAATTGGAGGGCGAGATGAATCATGAGAGACTATGAACTCCTAGAAACAAACTGAGGGTTCTATAGTGGAGGGTCTTGGGGGGATGGGTTAGCCTGGTGATTGGTCTTAATGAGGGCACATACTGAATGGAGCACTGGGTATTATATACAACAATGTATCATGGAACAGTCCATCAAAAACTAACGATGTAATGCATGGTGAGTAACATAACATAAGAAGATAAAAAAATTTTTCAAAAAAGATGATAAAAGATGATAAACTTTCTTTTAATTTTACCCAGCTTCCCATATGTATGGGTTGATTTTTTATGAAAAGATCATTTTACTCATGTGGCTCAAATTATATCAGGTAAACACTTTTAATTCCATGGCTAGATCTCGGATTATAAAATAAAACTATGCCACTGATATGATCAATTCTGTATTCCTTTGGGATCATATTACTAATTTATTATTGTACATAAGCTTTGGGTAACTAGATTTGTGGACTATATTGCTGCTGAGAGTAATTTGATCATCTCTGTACCTACTAGAACTAGTGACTTAGCAAATTTATTTTGCCTTTGCAAACAAAGAAACAAACAAAAACCCCCAGAATATGAGAAATAGCTTTCTTTCCTTATCCCAGATGCCTTTCCTCTATCCAGTCTTTGAATCTGTACTTCACTTTCATTTATATGCTTTAAACACAAACACATACACACAGAACATTAAAAATGTCAAGGTCAATGCTAGGTATAGTGATTAATACCCATGCCTTGGATTTCTTTTAATGTTTTAACTAAATCCTGTGCATATGTAGACTATGAATACATTGGGTTCAGAAGAGTCTGAAATAGTTTTACGGATAGGGAAACTGAGCCCCAGTGAAAGGAAATGATTTTCGTATGTTTATATAGGATTTCTGGGACAGCAGCGTAATACCCAGTTTTGTCTTTTTAAAATCTAATTGTGTTTCTGCTATGGCATACTATAAAAATTCTTTCTTTTTCTCCATAGTTCAATACGTATTTAAGAGTCTTGAACTTTAGTTTCAAAGATACATTATTCATGTAATTATTATCTTGCACTGAAACTACTTAACGATATAGGTTAATGAAAACGGCTATACAATGTGATCTACCTCAGGCAGCTTGTATTAGTTTCTTATTACTGTTGTAACAAATTATGATGAACATAGTCGCTTTTTTCTAACAAAAGGAATTTATTATCTTAGAGCTCTGGAGGTCAGAAATCCAAAATTAGTCTTACGGAACTAAAATCAACATGTCAGTAGAGGTGCATTATTTTTGGGAAGCTGGAGGGAAGAATTCATTCCTTACCTTTCCTAACTTCTAAAGGATGCCTGCATGTCTGGGCTCATTGCCGTGCATCCCTACAGTTTCTACTTCTGCCATCACGTCTGTGTCTCTGACTCTGACGCTCCTACCTTAGTCTAAGGACTGTTGGGATTACCAACCCAGAAATTTCAGGATAACCCCCTTGTCTCAAATCCCTTCTTAACTTAATCACATTTGCAAAATCCCTTTTGCCATCTTAAGTTACATGTTCACAGACTTGGGAGACTAGAGGGTGGACATCTCTGGGGGGCATTATTCAGCCTGCCACAAAGTTCTAGCATAGGGACCCATGGAAGTCATGGAGATAGTCTTGGAGAGACAGACTGTGAGGGCCCTCAGAGGGGATGCTACAGAGCGTGAGATGAACCCCAGCAGCAAGGAGGACTTAGTAAATAAAGGGTTTTAAGCAAAGGAGAGGCATGATCCAAGAAGTCACTGGAGTGTGGAAAATAATTAAGGAGATGAGAGTGCAAGCAAACATTTCTGAGGAGGATTTTACTGAACTTGAAGGCCAGCTGCATTTAGGGTGAATTGTCAGGGGAAGGAGCTGCTACTAATTGAGGATGTATTCAAGATAATCATGTAGTGTTTATGTTTATAAAGTTTTTCCTGGTTCAGATAAAGAAACCTGAACATATATTTACACAATGGGGGGGGGGAAGCAAGATTTTTAAAACATTAGAGTGAGAAAGTATCTTAATAAATCTCTGACTTATTTTCAAGATAAGGAAACTGAAGGGCAGAAGGGAAAAGCCTACATAACCACCACATACAAAGGGCCAGTTTCCTCCAATAATTACAGAATTTTCTGGTCAAATTATAGCTAGTTTGTCACCGTTAAATATATGGCTTCAAGGACACTAATTTTTTTATTGTTTTGTTTAGTGTGCCTTTTTTTCTCTCCTGCAGAAATTTTAGTGTGTATATTTTATAGTACTCTACCTTTGAAATAGTGCTTACATGGAAACACAATTTACATTGAATGATTCAGGAGTCAAAATATATAGAATTAGAGTCATAATAATTTTCCTTTATAACTGTAGAGAAAGTCACAAGATTTTCAATGACAGAGCTGAGCCAGGTCTCAAGCCCAGACCTCCCAGTTCCTGGGCTCCTGGTCCATCCCACTTTGGCTTCCCAGAACTTCCATGATTTTCTGGTGATTCTGTTTAAGTAGGCATTAAAACCACCAGCCACTAAGAAAGCACTTTTCACCTTACATCAGTGATACACTTAGCTGGAGAAGAAAATCCAGGAGAGTAGGCAGGTGTGCATGAGGGGGTGGGGAGGTTGAGAGGTACACAGCTGGCTCATCCTCTGCCTGAAAAGGACTGTGAATGTTCACCCATTCCTACAAGTCATGGGACAAGTTATGAGGAATCTCGTGTCATTTCCAGGGTAGGTGAAATAGGCACAACCTGCCATGCCATGTGAACCAGCTGCTAAATAAAATGACATGGAACCTCCTTAGCAGCTCCAAAATAGTCAGCAGGAAGTTTGTTGTTTCCATGGACTGCTGCAAAACTCACAATATGTATAACTAGTTGCCGTGTGAAGATATCAACCAAGAGAGCCAGGATAAAGTTAATAGATAAAGATAATTTTTTCCAAATGGAAATCACTAAAGATACACAATTTTCAAGTTACAGAAGGACAAGTTTTCTGTGTGGTATTTTGGTTTTTGAACATGCAAAGCACAGATAGCAAGGTAGAAAGAAAGAAAGGAAGAAAGAAAGGAAGGAAGGAAGGAAGGAAGGATGGAAGGAAGGAAGGAAGGAAGGAAGGAAGGAAGGAAGGAAGGAAGGA